>NC_069131.1:39374868-39714091 GCF_026914265.1 Mya arenaria
ATTATGCGATAAGCTGATTTGTACAAATGAATATGATTGATGATTTGGTCTATTAACTAAAGATAAACTGATCGTTAAACAATAGGTATTAACGTCATCGAACCTAATTATTAAGTTTAAAGATTTAAAGCCACTCTGACTGACAAAAGCTTATTGACTTATCAATAATAGTGTTGAATATTTGTGATTTATCATATTGTATTTAAACGTTAAACGTGAGTGTTATTTTTTCTTTTCTTCCAGTTCCTCTCCTAAATCATTTGATTAAGCTTCGTATTGTCGTTTTTTTATAACACTTTCTTCTTTGACGACTCTACCAGCGAATCTTTTATATAAGCTCATATATACAGTTCACAATATTTGATTTTAAACTTTGCTACTTAAATACACCTCGATTAATTATTGATTATTACAAGAAAGGATAAAAAATAATCATACAATTCATAAATAATTAATCTACGAATACTAGTATAAACAGAACCCTGTTTGTACAATTTACAAAAATAACCTCAATCTTTGTTACTTTTTTATGTTTAAGTTTAGAATGGCTTATCCTACACCAGACTCCTACTTTGGTGCTCACACTCAACTCTCGGGAGTTCAAAGGTATTTACGAGCGAAACACAGATCTAGTATTACATATGGCAGTATGCCATATTTACTCCACCGGTGATCGGCAGTTTAAGCCACAAGTACTAGTAATAGTAGTGGTAGGCCAAAAATAGCAAACAGAGCGATACTTAGAATGGGATTTCTTAGAATCTTTCAAAGAACTCCCTTGGTTAGTGTTTGTGATTAACGTTTAGCACCGAGACACGTTCAACAAATTACATCAAGGAATTAACGTTTTCAATCAATGTATGTCGGACCACAATTTGTGTCATCAGCGAAAACAAAGTATGACAGTACACATTCTTATACATTTTCAATACTGTTCTAGAAACCACTAGTATACGTCTGTTAAACAAAACACCTATAAAACACACATGTTTAATGTCATAAGTCTGTTAATATACAATTCGAAACCCACATTTAATTAACAAACTTCAATAACACAGTAGTTGATATGAATGTGTAATTGTCGTTCCTAGTGCTAAAACAACTCTGAGCGGGACGCTTTCTGTTTTAATGGTATAAAAAACGAACATAACAGGTATAATAATAGGCTTTACGAGCTACGCAAATATGATTGTTTTCTCATGATGTGTCCAACTTTACGGTCAATTGTACTTAAACGAAATTTGAAAACATTACTATTAGGTAAGGGCTACATTTGTATCAACACATGTTTCTGTATATTTATATATCTAAAATTAGGACAGAGAGTTCATACTGAAACTAACTATGAAAGAACGTTCAGTAGAATTGTTACACTTACACATAATTCAATAACTTTATATCTTATTATTCATGCTTATTCTATAGAAAATCACTTGTAGAACATTCATAGCATCGATTTAGCATGTAGGCTTCATGGAAACATAATTGTTTGAATCGTGCTTATATCAACTGTATATAACTGCATAAGGTGTTTGTGCATCTTTTTGATTTATGGCAGCATATCATTCAAAGTGAAAACCACCAATTGCATTTTAAATCAATATTTAACTTTTCAACTTTCAGAAAAGGATTCGAAGAACTTTTCGGAGAAATTCATGAACTGAAGGAAACTATTAAAAACATAAGGTGAGTTGTGAAGCAATTGTCTTTTTATTTTATTAAGGAGTAAACGCTGGAATTATAAATATTCAATGTCAAATTATATTAAAGTATGTCGAATTTGATTTTTTGGTTTTGCTGGTAAATGTGATAGCTCTTTAAATGCCACTTATTCTTGGAGAAAATATGGAGATGTGATTGGTTGACTACATCTGCCTTCTGTTTGTAATCGTGTTACAAGCATAATTGAATGATTTGAAAGCCACCATTTAGAGATTTGTGCTGCATCATACAAAATGTTAGAAATAAAGTGGCATACCAACGACACACATTCCTTGTTTTCGGGTCAACAACATTCTCCGGACAGCTTTCTGTTATTTAGTTATATAACGCAGACAGCTGACCCATGCTTGAGAAAGTGTATAGGTTATTGTATTAATATAAACATACTGCGAAAACTTTTGTGTGGAGAAATACGTTGCTATGTAAAACATTTTGCATGTAATTGCTATGTACTTCCTAGATATGCTTTGTGAACTAAACGTGAATAGGATGAAAACACACAAGACCTTACTTCCTAGGCACAATGATATCGACGGAAGTTCGCGTGTCTAATTATAATGCCATTATATGAAAATGTCCGAAATCTTTTGAGGACAAGATTAATAAAGAGTCATGAAAAGTTGTTTAAGGAAACACATCCATCAATATCAATTTATACAGGACGCTTATGAACATAAAAAATATAAAGCAAATAATGTTTGCGTAGTTCATAAGGCAATTTATTATAATTGATGTGGTACCAATGCCATTTAGACAGAACATAGTGAAATATTTTTTGTTCAGGACAGAACGAGATAGCCTTAAGGAGGAGACAATACGTTTCGAAGCAGAATGCCAGTATCAGAGGTTTGTTTTAACAGCCGTTTTGATTCAGTAAAAACTCTTTTGAAAGTAAGTACTTTTCAGTCAGAATATATCAAATACTATATTTAATAATTAGTAAATTGTACAATAGTATTTATGTCCGATTTTAGTTGATTCGAGTAAAACCAAATGTGTACTCGTTTCTATCTCAAAAGGACACACACTTATTTTATTTTTTATCGGTAAAATCAACCTTCAAACCAATCAATAATGGAGAGAAGTTAACAAAACTAAAACCCTTGTCATCCTAAGCCCAAATCTATTCGAAAGGTCTTTTATAAATTTTGCTAAAACCGTATTTCAGCCTGAATTCAACGTGCCCGATTTAAGCTTGAATTATTTTTCGGTAAAAACTGGATACCATGTGTCGAGATTCGTCAGATCAGGCCCCAATATCACGAAAATACTTAAGTCAAATCTTAAACTCAGTCTTAACTCATTTAACCATATAAAAGCATAGTATGATTCAAAATCGTGCATGTTTTATACTTTTTGAAAATGTATTTTCTCATAGAATGCGTTGATAAAAAGATTTTATCAATATTTCAAAGAAAACTAATTCTAGAGCAAAAAACATACTGGAGTATTTTATCAAGAATACAGAATTTTACTCAAATACATTTTTGGCTGTAGAATATATTTACCTTGGAATACGACCGAAGGCTTTTATCAGCATATTCTATGATAGAATGCGCTCATAAAACGGTAAAAAACATAAATGTTTTTTAATAAATTGTAATGTTATGTTATAAAAAGTGTTGAGACTGAGTTTGAGATTTGACTTAAGTATTTTCGTGATATTGGGGCCAGGGCACAAGACAGACATGTCAAAACAACATGAATTGTGAGATCAGCACGAACTCGTATTACCTAATTGGATCAGATGGAGCTGAAAATACTTCTACAAATCCGGCTCTGACCAGCGCTCTTGTGGAAGTGCAATAGTATCGATTAACCGAAACAAACAAGAATGTATAGGTATCGATAATTAGGGGCAATAAAATATACACTTGTTGTTGTCCATTAAAGACGTTTTAGTACTTTAAACAAATTTTCTGATTGCTTACATTATTTGTTACAGTAAAACAATTTCTCAATTATTTTCGACATTACATCAATGAAAATACGGTATCTGAAATTCCGTGATATATTCCGATCCTATTGTGCAAATGATATTAAAACCTTCACTATGCATAGTGATATCACTAACAGATATGTTGTAAGACAATCAAGATATGGCTGATTATTTCAAGTTTTAAAACTAGGAACACATTTCATTTGATCTCTTAAATGATCTTTGAAACATACGGTTTTGAAATAGTTCATGAGTATTTAAATACAGCTGATTATTACCTTAAGGTCGTTGCACATTAAATAATCTCACATAATTATTTAATATCCAGGAGCAAGGTGGAACAACTGTTACAAACTGACGAGGATAACAATGAAAAGATAAGGTAACTCTTCAGAATTTATCGATAAAGTATATTGTTTCCATGAGTGTGTTCTCTACTGCACATAAAAATTTGTCTTTAAGATCCGGAACATAACAATTGTAATATGACATTTGCATTGACAGTTCAAACAATAAGCTAGAGCCTTGCAACACTTTGATCGACACGCAAAACAAGATTGACTTATATAGTTACAAAGCGCTTTAAAACATGTTCGAAATAAAAATGGAATATGAATACTTTGTTTCAACAGTTCTACGATCAGGCTAAATCGAGGAAAAGACCTGTATTTTTGTTTGTTGCGCGTGAATATTGGACACCATACTTTCACCTGAGCGTGACCAAAATTGCGTTCGGTAGTTTAGGTGATCGCGGAATATGCCAATCAAACAAAAGGATAAGAACAATAGGGTTAAAACATAAACAGAAACAGAAGTCATTGTAATATATGGTAAGGTGACCTGAGTATTTTCATTCACTCTTTCGTAAATTTTAAGATATTCATACTCACTGATTGTCATTCGAGACCAAGTGCAAGTTTTAGTTATTTTTTTCTTTAAAGAATTTTGGATTATATTTTAAAGGTGTTGCAATTGTTGGTCAGAAGTGATTTGCCAATGCGGCAAACATCTGTAACGGTCCACTGTAGGCTGCGGATGTGCGTTCATAGTTTCCACATCTATGCTCTTCCTAGCTCAGCTATCCTGTGAGGCATAGTAAGTTGGAACTTCAACAATATTTCAGAGAAAGCTATGCTTTTCTGATGGTTAACATTCCATATAAAACGGAAGTACGTTTAGCAAAGCCCGGGTTAAGTGAGAATAGAGAAGTTAGTGTATATAAAGACCAGTGGACCCCTTCAGGGTCGAGCATGCTTTTCCCTGAAGGGATCTGTTGGTGTTTGTTTCATTACGCCAGAAAGCTCGGCTATCTAGTGTTTTTTTTTGTTTGGCTCGCACGTTACAAATGGTGGCAGCGGTGGGATAATCACAACTGCCGGAACGGAGTTGCCTTACCCATAAGATTCCCAGTCTAAGACTCGGGACGAGTCATTTCGGAGGGGAAAGTAATGTAACGGTCCGCTGTAGGCGGCGAATGTGCGTTCATAGTATCTACATCTATGCTCTTCCTAGCTCAGCTATCCTGTGAGGCATAGTAAGTTGGAACTTCAACAATATATCAGAGAGAGCTATGCTTTCCTGATGGTTAATATTCCGTATAAAACGGTAGTACGTTCATACCGAATGTAAACTTGGTTAGAAATATGGAAATTAGCAAAGCCCGTGTCATGTGAGAATAGAGAAGTTAGTGTATATAAATATCAGTGGACCCCTTCAGGGTCGAGCATGCTTTTCCCTAAAGGGATCTGTTGGTGTTTGTTTCATTATGCCAGAAAGCTCGGCTATCTGGTGTTTGTTTGTTTGGCTCGCACGTTACAAATTGATTCCACAAACTATTTAATGTATAACTCTCATCAGCAATTTCAGAAAAGGGTGGCTTTTTGTCGTCTTGGATCCATGTTATTACCCTGGCTATGTCCTTGTCTTCGGCTTGTAATGACTCCAGATCATCTGTGTCATTACTAGTTGCTTTAACACAGTTTACGCTCCCTGTCGGGCTGAGCCTTTCTTTATCACTCATACCACACTGTCTACATAGTATCCTGCATAGTACGTCTGCATTTCCATGAGATCGCCCTTGTCTGTGTTCTATTGTCATTTGATATTAAGATAAAACTTTAATCCATCGAGCCACTAGCCCTTCTGGGTTTTTTAACCACTTAAGTGACCCATGATCGGTTCGCACATTAAATGGTTTGCCATACAGATAGTGTTTGAAATACACTGTGAAGAACACCAAAGCCAATATCTCTTTTCATGTGACACATTACTGGCGTTCAGCCTTAGTGAGTGTCCTACTAGCATACGCAACTACTTTTTCCTTACCATCAGTCTTCTGCGATAATACTGCGCCTATAGCAAAGTCACTGGCGTCTGTATCTAAGACAAATTGCTTACTTAAGTCGGAATGAACGAGCAATGGAGCTGTAACTAAACTATGCTCTAATTTTGCAAAAGCGTCTTGGCAATCAGATACCCATTCAAACTTTCTTCCTTTTTCTGTCAACCTGTGAAGTGGCTTGGCAATGTGCGAGTAGTTTGCGATGAAGTGTCGATAATAGCCGCATAGCCCTAGGAAAGAATGTACCTCTGTCACATTGCAGGGTGTTGGCCATTGCCTTATGCAATCTATCTTCTTTGGATCGGTTTTCACGCCATGTTCGCTGATTATATGACCGAGGAATTCTACCTCTTTTCTGAAGAGCTGGCATTTGCTAGGTTTTAATTTCAAACCTGCATCTTCGAACCGTTGAAAAACGCATTCCAAGTTATTCATCATGTTTCGAAATGTCTTTCCAACCTCTATAACGTCATCCAGGTATATCAGGCATATGGTCCAATGCAAACCAGCCAATGCGGCTTCCATGAGCCGTTCAAAGGTGGCTAGAGCGTTACATAAACCGAATGGCATAACTGTAAACTCAAATAAGCCTTTTCTGGTAATGAACGCTGTCTTTTGCCTATCATTCTCGTCCATCTCAACTTGCCAGTATCCCGAACTAAGATCTAAGCAAGAAAACCATTTTGATCCAGCTAACTGGTCCAATGATTCGTCAACTCTGGGTAATGGATAGGCATCTTTAATGGTAACGTCATTCCGACGACGATAATCAACACAAAAACGACGACTTCCATCCTTCTTCTTTACGAGAACGATTCCGCTTGCCCATGGACTAGTTGAAGGCTTGATGATGCCTTCATCTAGCATTTTGTCAATTTGGGTTTCAGCCTCGGTTTGCAAATGTACTGGGATACGTCGAATCGGCTGTCGAATTGCTGATGCATTTCCTGTAGGTATCTAATGCTTTATTATGCCAGTTCTGCCAAGGTCGGTATCGTTTTCGGAAAATATATGCGCAAACTTAGTCAGCAGCTTCCGCACTTCACTTTTTCTCATTTCTTGTCATACCATCCGATGCTCAGTTTTATACGTCATGCATATGTTCAGGAAGACAGGTGGTATCGGTTGGTTTCATTCTTGGTTCTTCAACCTTGTCAACCTGCGTCATAATAGCTATCTTGGTGTTTGGATACAAGGTTTGTGCTTCCTTTGAAAAGTTTGCCAGCCTTATTGGAATAATATCATTAGCCTTAACCAATGTGCGCGCAGCTATTCCTTTGCCAATCTCCAAAGACTTCATTGTAGGCTCCACTACGCCAAGTCCAAGACGTTTGACTCCTGGTTCTACACATCTTCCTGTGGTCATAATCTCTGAACCAGCTGGGATAACCACCTGCTCGGCTAAAACAATCCGATAACATCCTATATTACCATTGCATTGTAACTGTATCCTATCTCCATGAATGAGCATTGTGTTGTTTTGGGTATCAATAACTACTCCATTAGCTTGCATAAAGTCTATACCCAATACTACATCAACTTCTAATTCTGCTATTACCACGAATATCGTGCACTGAATTTCTCCAAACTCTATCGTCAGCTCTGTTTTTCCTACAACTTCCAAGTTGTTACCAGTAGCCGAAACGATCGGTTTATTGAAGTTTGTTATCGTATGCTTGGTATGGATACTCTGCCAAAGTCGTTTAGATATCAGGGATAAGGTAGCTCCCGTGTCAACCAAACAGCTTACTTTTGTTTTGTCTATCTGAGCAGAAGCATACAGTTCTGCAGACAGTCTCCTTGTTGTCTTAACGGTATGCTTCGGTCTGTTTTCTTCTGCGTTTGACTTTGGACAGTTATTCCTCAAGTGTCTGTCCGACCCGTATTGATAACATGTTATTTTCAGGAACCTTGATTTATCTACAGTTTCTCTGGTCTTTTTGGAAAAATATTTCATTGGTATCCGACCGGATTCTGGTACATAATTAAAGTTAAAAGGCGGATTGGTGTCCCTTAGGTTGTTTTGCCTCTGCATGTCCCGAACCAATGTCTCAAGCCTTGAGAAAGACTTTGCCAGGTTTTCAATAGCCTTAGCCTGTGTTTCAGTCTCAGAGGATGCCGTCCTTATCTGCTACTGCTGTCTTTTCTCAGCCCGATAAAAAGCTTCTAGCTCCACTGCATGCCTCACGGCATCATTCAGGTTGGTTGGTCTTGACTGCTTGATTTTTAATCTCATGTCTGAATTAACCAACGCATCCATAAACTGCTCTTTTGCTAAGGTTTCTCTTACATCTATAGGTGCACTAGGGTACGCCAGGTTCGTAAGGCGTCTAATATCCTGACCTAGCTCTCCCATGGACTCCATGGCCTTCTGTCGCCTATCCCGAAGTTTAACCCTATATAGTTCAGTCTGGTTGGCAGGCGAAAATCGGTCTTCTAATGCTCTGACTAGTCCTTGTAGTCTGTTGTGTTTGAGCTCAGGTTACCAAAGACACCTTGGCCATGGCCTCTCAATGATACCGAAAGGTACAGGACTTTTTGTTCTTCGGACCATCCGTTTGGCTGAGCGCATGCCTCAAAATGTGCCTTGTAGTCCGTCCATGCTCCCGTGCCATCATAAGAAGCAGGCTTCACATGGCACTTTTTCTGGCCTGTACTACTTTTAGGTTTTGTATCCGGCCGTTTTTCACGCTGGGTAACATGTCTGTCCATGCTCATGTCCAGGGTCTCATCCGCTATTGGAGACGAAAAATTGCTATAGCCAGTTTGAGCATCATCCGATCGTCCACTCTTTATATCAAACCGTATGCGTGGTTTAAGCTGAGGTTTGGGTGTGGACGTCATGCTCGGTGCTGCCGTTTTATCGAGCTCCTTTTGCAACGACGAAATGTCCTGCTCCAATTTAAGCCTTGTAATTTCTTGTTTCAAGACAGCATTTTCGTCGATCAGCCTCGAAACCTCGTTCTGGTTTGGGCTGTCCATGCTTCTTTTGTATTCAGGGTAAGCTAGATTGCTATGATTCTATTTTGTCCCTTGTTGGGCGCCAAATTTTATAACGTTTCTTCCCTAGCTCGGACACGCTACCTTTAATTAAACCATAAACCTATTCTCGGACTGCCTTGTCCCAAAAATGAACTATGAATTTAGTATAATATACACGGGATTGACAATGATTGCTTACAAAACCGAATGATTAGAAATAATTGGTATGGTTCAAGAATCAATGTTCAATTATCCCAAAAGATAGAACAAACAAACAGAAACACTACAACAACTATCGCTATTACTTCTTCACACACAATTCAGTGTCCTGCAGCGAAAAATAAATTTATGTGTTATAAGGATGCTTAATCGGCAGGACACTTATTGATCCGATATGAAACATATTATCTTTTATCGAAAACATAAATTATTACACAATATTCATGAGATTCTCAAGGTTTTACTTTAAAACAAAATTAAAAACGTATTCCAATCCATATCTATATACATAATTTATCTTTAACAACATCTTAAAGTGACACTCTTATTCAAAATCAACTCATACCCATGCATAACAAACATACATTTTATGCGATAATCCTTAAACTAATTACTAAACAATGCATAAATGGAAAGTATCATTTACTGATAGCACGATTTTTATCGTGTATTTAATTGCTAAAATATAGTAAATGATTGGTGAATGCTAAAAGATTTTCTGTGATTTACAATAGTTGTTTCAGGTAGGAATACCGTGTTTTCAGCAACTTTCTTTCAAATTTAACTCGTTTCCTTCATAAAAACCATTATTTTGACATTTATCCATCCTTTTTGGTATTTTTAAACAATCGTATTAGTTAAGGTAAATCGTACATGGGTATAAGAGTGCATCTTTAATCAAACTTCAGGCTACTTGGTGTAACCCGATAATATCCCTTATTTTATGATATACTAACGAAGTAATTGTGTTGAATTTCCATGGTAAAGCACATATCGATTTCGTTTAACTGGTTGACAAAAATTATGCAACACTACATTAACTACATTGCAGAGAGAATGAACATAAAATACAGGAACTGCAGAGAAGATTGGAGTAAGCTATGTATTTCATTAACTTAAGTAGAAATGAATTATAAAATTGTCGTTTACGGTGTCAATAATATAAAGACATTCATTATTGTCTGTGCAATACATATTGTTCAAATGATTTTCTTTTCAAGTTATAGTTTAATAAAAATCTAATATCCCGGGTATCATGATTAGCACTTTTTACTACAGGGACTACGAGAGCAAAGAAAAACATTTACTTTTGTAAGTAATTCTGTAAATCTACATTAGTATTGGGTGTGTATTTAGAGGTTAATAAACGGCGTAGCCGTGCCTTTGAGTGATAATTGGCCCGAATGACCCATAATGGCCCGAGGCGTCAATTTTCACTCAATTTCCCGGTGTTATGCTCTTTAATAAAGATGTGTTGTTGTTTTTTTTTTCAAATTTTAAGTTTGCTTTTTAAATTTTACCTGCAATCTAGTTGTGCATTCTCATTTCGCTTTGGCTTGACTACGATGAGTTAACTCACTTTTTTAGTTTTTGAGAGTTGGCTTAACAGGCAAATAACATTTTGTTGTCATTTTTATGTTCCTATTCCATTTCAATTGATCACCTTGAAAATTCCACAACACATCTATCCGATTTTTTTTCTATACGAATCACTGACATCTGTCTGTTCATGTCCTGAATAACTGAATACGACTGTTTGTACTTAAATAAATCAATACCTCATATTACTGATATCAACATGTATGAACAGTTGCTGTTTTCAAGAAAGTTCAACTTTAAACTTCTTTTGTTTTGTATTTTGGATGTCAACGCAGAATAAAAAATGCCGCCCTAACGGTCCACACTGGTAATCAAACACTAGCATATCGTCCTTAACTGCGTTCGCGTTTGCCTCCCTTTAGGATTTTAATAATAAATGTGTTCAAGCAGTTTTATTTTATTTTTTATTTATTTAGTCATGGCATTATTTTACACTCCCGATAATAGATTTTAAGGCGAAAATTGAATCATAATTCAAAATTATGCGTACCAAATCTAATCAGATTTCATTCAAAACAGACAAATGGTCTTATTTTGTTCGTTGTAAAAATAAAAACAAGCACATGTCATGGCCATTACAGCTCAAAAAGACAAGTGCAATATACATAACGAAATTTAATTAAAAGAGAACACATGTTAAAAGTAATTACAGTCAAGCATTATCATTCAAAGATTTATATTTCATTTTTGCAATACAGAGCTTTTTTAAATCTTAGACACGCAGTATAGTGGCAAATAAAAACGGAATAGTTTTCATCTTCAATATCACTTATAGTACATAAAACTCATTTACGTTCATTTCCTTGCATATCAAAATATATATCTTTGATTAACTTGATTATGATAAGCTAAGCAATAATATTTCTAAATTTATATCTGTACAATGGTTCTATGTAACATGAAATATTATTAGTTTTTTCTTTAAATTTCTCTATATTACTAAAGTGAACTTTATATATAGTGAGTTTGTATATTATTTTCATTGCCTAAAATTTGTCAAAAATTATTGTCTACAAATGAAAAAACAAGTATCAGTTGTCATGTACATTTGACATAACCATACTTAATTGAATCATGCGCTTTGTTAAACAGTGTATACAGTTGTTTATCAATTTGGTTTTCACTGTCGTGTGTGCGTGTATGTTTGTGTGTGTGTGCGTGTTTGCGTGTGTGTGTGCGCGCGCGCGCGTGTGTGTGTGTGAGCTTAACCATACTGATAGAAAATGCATAGAAGGTTATGTTATGTAAAGATGAACATGAATGTGTTATTGGTACTCTATGTGAATATAACTGAGAAAAAAATGGTTTATTTTCTGCATCATATCTTAAGGTTTACAATGTATGGTATCAAATGCAATTGTCTCTTTAAATTTGATAGAAATGGGGGACATATTTTACAACGTGTAAATTTCTAACACAAAGCATGTGCACACTAGATCTATATCTTCGGCTTTCCACTTCTCAAAGTATGCATGCCATTTGTTTAAAGATTTACGAAGACCTTTAGCAGTCGAAGAAAATAGAACAAGACCATCTGCAAACAATAATAAAGAAATAAAAAATTGGTATAATGTGAAACATGCATTATTATGCACACTTAAGTATAGTTCCATATCATTAACAGGAAAGATCATAAAACTTAAATGTCAGATGCAACTATGATCGTTGTAGTCATAATGTTCCTGTCCATTGTAACCACGGCCACCAGGTCCGAGGGTATACCGGGGATAGCCGGGGATATGGGCATTGTTATTACCTTCCATGTGGTCCTACAGTGCCGGGTGAATGCGGTGAATGCTGTTCGTTCGTAGGATTGGGATTTTACCCCTCGTTGACTGGATCAAGAGTCAAAGTCCCCGCCATTCCCCGGACCTGGGGGGGGGGGGGGCATGGTTACAATTGACTGGTGCATAATGGAAGAAACATTTAAATTAATTATCTACAATTTAAGGTGTACATGCATTGGTTTAATAGCAATATGTGTTGTCTTTACAGGGACTGCGAACGTGAATTTAAACTACAAACTAAAGAACGTAAAAAGTATGTGTTATTTTTATTATAAATCAATCATTGACATAATTAGAAACCACTGGTTCTATAGATTTGGTGTAAGAATAAACCTCAGACATATTAAGGTCAAATTTAAATTGAATTTAACAGATATTTCCATTTGTGTTTAAATATATTATTAGAAACACACGGTAATAATATTAGCAGTGCACATTGTTTTGTTTGTTTGCAAGTTCGGCAAGTGTCATCTCTCGTAAATCATATTCTGTTAAATAAATGTGTTCTTCTATTTGACTCTAGCGAAGTTGGGAGCGTGTATGTCTCAATCTTTTAGTTAATATAAATCTAGTTTCTTATCCTGACCACACCCACCTTTTTATATTGCAACTGCAGAAAATATTACTAAACACGAACATGAAATATACCTCAGTGTCTCTAAAATTTGGTGAAAAAGCCTTAAACAAACTGCTTGAAAAGATTGAGAATAATGCATTATACATATCAAAAAATGAAAATGTAAAAGGAATGCATGTTTTAAATAAATAATAAATTTGATAAGACAGGAATGTAAAGCAAATAACATTATTTGAAGGATATTCCATATAAATGCCGTGGCTCTGGCTCGAACTCGCTAATATACATACGTTGTTATATCAGCTTATAAAAAAAGTATAGGAGTATAATGTTCTTTAAACCGTATCGGCAAAGTGACCAATGCATTAAGATCGAAGAGTACATTAAAAACAAAATAAGCTGTGAAATTAAGAGAGTAGAAATCAGAAAAAATCCTTTTCGCCGATTAAAAAACTGATAGACAATGTTCTGACAGAATTGCATTGGTATTCGCTTCATTTGGATGTTTCGTATATTGGTCGCACCTTCAGTACTCCTGTTTTGTGTAAAGTCAATATATTGATGTTAAAGACGTTTTAAATTCTGGGGCATTTATTTTCAACTTCCTTCGAACAAAATCACGCGAATGTCTCAATCATTTTATATAAATCTGAAAAACGAAATATGTTTAAGAAACATTTAATCGGATGTTGTCTCTTTGTTTGAATAATGCAACTGTTTTAAAGTAGGAATCCATCACTTAACTGCTGCTATATTTTCTGGGCTTACGTTCATACAATAAGGTGATAACTGTATTAGGATCAAAACAATGTAACCGGAAATATCCATTATTCGTCTAATTCTAAAATACTAGTACACAGCGAACAAAGGGACCTTTTTATCATTCTTTTAATTATTGTGGCAGTATTGCCAACATGATCGATCAGTTTTCATGTAAAATTAAGTCAATACTCTTTTTACTTCGATTACTTGGACAAATGTTTTCTTCAACGAAGCATCCATTTGATTAAGCTATTGCTCAGTACGATCACTTGGAGTGTGGTACTCTATTTAACTGATATAAATTAACGATTCCCTGCATGTGGTATAATCAAAATAGTCCGATATCTAAACTCCATTTATTTTAAGTTTTTGCGATGTTTTAAAATGCATAAAAACTATATTTCAAATACGTCCTTTACTTTGTTGATACACATGAGCCATGCTTCTTGGTCAACACACAATCACAGAGCCAGTGTCATCATTTCATCTCAGGACAAAACGGAGATAGAAATGTACTTTTTTACAAACCATTTGGTCAAAATATGGCAATGTTTTGATTGCAAAGATTATTCTTTTTTGGAATCACCATTTATTGAAATTAGTTTTGTTAAAAATGCAAACATGGTTTTGAAAATAAAATCATGACGTTGAATTATCCTCTTTACCGTCACAGCGTGGCGAATGATAAATTTAACAAACGTATACACTATCTGTCATTGAACAGTTAAGAATAGTGTCAACATTTAGAGGCAAACTGAATAATTTATTGAAAACATTTCATCTTCTGCAAAAAACATAACATAACAAGAAGTTACCGATTGTGATGACTTGTGATGATTATGGGTAATTGCATAACTTCACATGGATCTAAAATAATGAAATTGTCTTATAATAAATTTGTCATGAAAGAAAATAGACGGGGTGTTTTTTTTCAAACTCATAACGTTTTTTTGTAAGAAAAATAGAAAGATACAACATTTACACAATGAATCATTTAAAGGTGTATTATATTGTTCATTTCAACATTTTATGATGACTTGATGATATTAGCAAAAATTGAAACTAAATGGGACATTTTTTAATTTTGATACTGACAAATATCGCATTCTAATGGGTTTCTCAATCACTGAAGAGTTTTGGAGTAAATGAGTTTGTCAATGTCACTACGGATTAAAGAAATGAGAAAAAAAATATAAGTGAGTATATGAATATAATGGAGTCTCATATAATGTTACATTAAACCAAAAAAACGTCTTAGTTTGAAATGCAAAACTTTATTCGAAAACGCAACATATTATTTCAGGCATTTATAAGCAACGTAATAATTCAATTTCGTCATGACGTTGTTCGTGCAAAATTTAAACACTATTTATTATATCTATCAATTTTTAAAACAATGCGTATTATCAATTTCAGATTAACAACTGAAAACGAGTCATTGTAAGTAATGTTTTCATACAAGTTATTCGTGCTGATTTATCAGAAGTTACATATCATCAAACGCTGAAAATTTCTATAACCTTTTTTAAAAGTGTTTTGCAACGTTTGTTTTATCTCCATGGCTGCAAATTTTAGGTCAACGTTACAAGATGTACTGATGGAATTGTCCCGTTACACTTTAGGGTTGTGCTTGTTAGGTCAACGTTACAAGATTAAGTGTCTGACTATTCCCTTGCTAACTTCCTAGTATTACTCATAAGTCAGCATTACATATATTGACTCTTGGGCCTGTTCCTGTAGACTCCATGGTTATACACATAAGGCAAGCGGTACAGATTTACTATTGGACTGTTTGGACGCAATGGCGCTAACCAAAAGTCAACACTTCTTGATTGACTGTCTGTGTTGTTCTTGTAGACATCATTGCATTACTCATATGATAAACATAAGAAAGATAGACTGCTGGACTTTATGCTATCTAGATTTAGATTCCTGTTAAATGATATAAGATGACAACACCATTATACCTTATGAACATGAAGATGAAGACGAAAATGTTTAACGGGAGGTTACGGAGCACTGTTATGGGATATAAAGAAAGTGTGTAAAGCAAAACTCTGTAAAAGGTGTTGTAGGCATTGTAACACTGCAACCCGGGCTGCGCTTTCACAAATAAAGTGGTTATCCCGACAGTATCAATATAAAGCGCTGCATATATCCGCAAGTCATGCTTTTATAAGACAACAACATGACCTGCAGTAATACTTAACTTTAACACATACTTTTTTCAGGCGTAAAGAACGTGATAGATGTGAGAGTAGAATTGCGGAACTTGCTAAAGCGTATGTTCTGTTGAATTTTGAATCATGTAGGCTAAATAATGTTTTCTTGTACCTCTACTTAAACTCATTATTCATGTTTATTTGTACGAATAACTAATCTTATCACGTCTGTGAGTAAATGAGTTTGTCAACCACCAAGGATTAAGGAATAGGGATAAAGTGAGTATACAAATGTAATGTTTTATTTGTACAAATAACTAATCTTATCACGTCTGTGAGTAAATGAGTTTGTCAATGCCACCAAGGATGAAGGAATTGAGAAAAATTGAGTATACAAATATCATGGGGTCTCATAGAAAGTCACATTATACCAAAAACGTCTTAGTTTAAACATGCAAATCTTTAGTATGAAAGGAACATATGCTTTAAGGCATTTTTAAGTAAAGTGATCAACCAATTTCGACATGCCGTTGTACGTGCTAAATTTAAACAATATTGATTATATATATATATATATATATATATATATATATATATATATATATATATATATATATATATATATATATATATATTAATATTTAAAATATGCGTATTATCAATTTCAGAATTACAACTGAAAACAAGTCATTGTAAGTAATGTTTTCATACAAGTTGATCATGATAATCTATCAGAAGTCACATAACATCAAACGCTGAAAATTTCTCTAACTTTTTTGTTTTAGAGTTTTGCTACGTTACAAAATAGGGTATTTCACTTGTTTTTCTTGTTGACGTTATGGTATACTTCATATTTAAAAATGTTTTTTTTTTCTCACAATCAAGGTAAGCGTTACAACAAATATTGTCAATTATCCCCGCATGGTATTACTAACTCCGTGAATGTTTCATGATTTTCTGTTGTACTTTCCAAGTGGACTTCAATGGTAGTACTCAAATGGTCTACCTTACATGACTGAGTGTTCTTCTTCTTACAGCTGACTCAATATCGATCACAAGGTAAACGTTACTTACTATATCATGGTATAACATGGTACAATAGAGTTCGTGTTTGTCCCTGTAGACTCCATGGTATTACTGATTAGGTCGACGATACATTAACTGTTGTACTTGTGCCAATAGACTACAGGATCTGACTCATATGATCAACATTATTAAATGGATTGTTGCACTTGTCCTTGACTCCAATGCTTACCTCATATGGTCAACTTTGTGTGATTGACTTTTGCAGTTGTTCTTGAAGACTCCAATGTTTGCCTCATAAATTCAACGTAATATGATTGACTTTTGCACCTGACCTTGTAGAATCCTCATATAGTCAACATTGTATGATCGACTGTTGGACTTGTCCCTGTAGACTCCACTGTTTACCTCATATGGTCAACATTACATGCTTGCTTTTTGGACTAATCCCGGTAGACTCCACTGATTACCTCATATAGTCAACATTATATGATTGACTTTTGGACTTATCCCGGTAGACTCCACTGATTACCTCATATAGTCATCATTATATGATTGGTTTTTGGACTTATCCCGGTAGACTCCACTGTTTACCTCATATGGTCAATATTATATGATGAATCGTTGACCATGTCCCTGCAGACTTCATGGAATTACTTATATGGTCATTACTACATAATATAATATTGCACATGTCCCGATACACTCCTTTGTAATACTCATATGTTTAGCATTGCATTATAGACTGTTGTACTTATTCCGATAGATTCAATGTAATTACTCATATGGTCATCACTACGTAATGGACTGGTGTAGCTTTTCCTGCCTATATTCATGTCTTATTATTCATAAGGTAACCATTAGAAGATTGATCTTCGGAATTGTATCTACAGAAACCATGGCATTACTAATATGGTCAACATCATGTAATAAAATATTGTACTCCATGGTTGAAGGTTAACGTTAAACGACTGACGGATAAACTTGTCCCTGTAAACTCCATGTTATTATCAAATGTATTTTTATATTGACTGTTGCTCTTGTCCTTGTAGATTCCATGGTATTACTCATATGGTCACCATTACAATATTTGCTTATTAAATTTGTCCCTTTTGTCTCTATGGCTGCACATTTTAGGTCAACGTTACAAGATTTACTTATGATTTTGTCCCGTTCCACTTGTTGGTTGTACTTATTAGGTCAACGTTTCAAGATTTACTGATGAAATTGTCCCGTTACACTTCATGGTTGTACTTATCAGATCAACGTTACAAGATTGAGTGTCGGACTATTCCCTTTCTGACTCCATATTATTACTCATAAGTCAGCATTACAAATACTGCCTCTTGGGCCTGTTCCTGTATACTCCATAATTGTACTCATAAGGCAAATGGTACAATATTTACTATTAAATTTTTCCCTGTTGACGCAATGGCAATACTCAAAGGTAAACATTACATGATTGACTGTCGGTGTTCTTATTCTTGTAGACATCATTGCATTACTGATATGATTAACATTATAAGAAAGACTGCTGCTCTATATTCAATCTAGGTTTAGATTCATTAAATTGTATAAGCTGACAAAAGCAATATACATTATGAAAATGAAAATGTAGATGAAGATGTTTAACAGGAGCGGATGGAGCACGGTGAGGGAATATAAACAAAGAGTGTATAGCAAAACACTGAAATCATTGTTGTAGGCATTGCAACACTGCAACGCTGTTGCGCTTTCAAAAAGAATGTTTTTATCGCGACAGTATCAACATCAAGCACTGCTGATATCCGCAAGTCATGCAAGACGACAACATCGCCGGAATTAATACTAAACTTTATTGCTTTCTTTTTCAGGCATCAAACCCATCGTGAAGAACGTGAGAAATGTGAGAGTAGAATTGCTGAACTTGTTAAAGCGTATGTGTTGTTGTATTTTGTATCATGTGGCCTTTTGAATGTTTTCTTGTACATTTGCATAAATTCATTATTTATATTTTATCTGTACAAATAACTAATCTTATCACGATTGTAAGTAAATGGGGTTTTGTCAATGCCACTAAGGATTTAATAATTGAGAAAAAGTGAGTATATAAATATAATGGAGTCTCATAAAAAGTCACATTTAACCAAAAACGTCTTAGTTAAAATATGCAGATCTTAAGTATAAAAAGCAAAATAAAATTTAAGGCATTTTTAAGTAACGTGATCAACCTATTGCTTCATGACGTTGTACATGCTAACTTTGGACAATATTTATAATATCTATTAATATTTAAAACATGCGTATTATCAATTTCAGAATAACAACTGAAAACAAGTCATTGTAAGTAATATTTAATACAAGTTGATCATAATAATTTATCCGAAGTTACATAACATCAAACACTGAATATTTCTAAAACTTTTTGGTTTTAGAGTTTTGCTACCTTACAAAATGTAGTATTGTACTTGTTTATCCTGTAGCCTTCATAGTATAGTTCATACAAGTTGATCATGATAATCTATCAGAAGTCACATAACATCAAACGCTGAAAATTTCTCTAACTTTTTTGTTTTAGAGTTTTGCTACGTTACAAAATAGGGTATTTCACTTGTTTTTCTTGTTGACGTTATGGTATACTTCATATTTAAAAATGTTTTTTTTTCTCACAATCAAGGTAAGCGTTACAACAAATATTGTCAATTATCCCCGCATGGTATTACTAACTCCGTGAATGTTTCATGATTTTCTGTTGTACTTTCCAAGTGGACTTCAATGGTAGTACTCAAATGGTCTACCTTACATGACTGAGTGTTCTTCTTCTTACAGCTGACTCAATATCGATCACAAGGTAAACGTTACTTACTATATCATGGTATAACATGGTACAATAGAGTTCGTGTTTGTCCCTGTAGACTCCATGGTATTACTGATTAGGTCGACGATACATTAACTGTTGTACTTGTGCCAATAGACTACAGGATCTGACTCATATGATCAACATTATTAAATGGATTGTTGCACTTGTCCTTGACTCCAATGCTTACCTCATATGGTCAACTTTGTGTGATTGACTTTTGCAGTTGTTCTTGAAGACTCCAATGTTTGCCTCATAAATTCAACGTAATATGATTGACTTTTGCACCTGACCTTGTAGAATCCTCATATAGTCAACATTGTATGATCGACTGTTGGACTTGTCCCTGTAGACTCCACTGTTTACCTCATATGGTCAACATTACATGCTTGCTTTTTGGACTAATCCCGGTAGACTCCACTGATTACCTCATATAGTCAACATTATATGATTGACTTTTGGACTTATCCCGGTAGACTCCACTGATTACCTCATATAGTCATCATTATATGATTGGTTTTTGGACTTATCCCGGTAGACTCCACTGTTTACCTCATATGGTCAATATTATATGATGAATCGTTGACCATGTCCCTGCAGACTTCATGGAATTACTTATATGGTCATTACTACATAATATAATATTGCACATGTCCCGATACACTCCTTTGTAATACTCATATGTTTAGCATTGCATTATAGACTGTTGTACTTATTCCGATAGATTCAATGTAATTACTCATATGGTCATCACTACGTAATGGACTGGTGTAGCTTTTCCTGCCTATATTCATGTCTTATTATTCATAAGGTAACCATTAGAAGATTGATCTTCGGAATTGTATCTACAGAAACCATGGCATTACTAATATGGTCAACATCATGTAATAAAATATTGTACTCCATGGTTGAAGGTTAACGTTAAACGACTGACGGATAAACTTGTCCCTGTAAACTCCATGTTATTATCAAATGTATTTTTATATTGACTGTTGCTCTTGTCCTTGTAGATTCCATGGTATTACTCATATGGTCACCATTACAATATTTGCTTATTAAATTTGTCCCTTTTGTCTCTATGGCTGCACATTTTAGGTCAACGTTACAAGATTTACTTATGATTTTGTCCCGTTCCACTTGTTGGTTGTACTTATTAGGTCAACGTTTCAAGATTTACTGATGAAATTGTCCCGTTACACTTCATGGTTGTACTTATCAGATCAACGTTACAAGATTGAGTGTCGGACTATTCCCTTTCTGACTCCATATTATTACTCATAAGTCAGCATTACAAATACTGCCTCTTGGGCCTGTTCCTGTATACTCCATAATTGTACTCATAAGGCAAATGGTACAATATTTACTATTAAATTTTTCCCTGTTGACGCAATGGCAATACTCAAAGGTAAACATTACATGATTGACTGTCGGTGTTCTTATTCTTGTAGACATCATTGCATTACTGATATGATTAACATTATAAGAAAGACTGCTGCTCTATATTCAATCTAGGTTTAGATTCATTAAATTGTATAAGCTGACAAAAGCAATATACATTATGAAAATGAAAATGTAGATGAAGATGTTTAACAGGAGCGGATGGAGCACGGTGAGGGAATATAAACAAAGAGTGTATAGCAAAACACTGAAATCATTGTTGTAGGCATTGCAACACTGCAACGCTGTTGCGCTTTCAAAAAGAATGTTTTTATCGCGACAGTATCAACATCAAGCACTGCTGATATCCGCAAGTCATGCAAGACGACAACATCGCCGGAATTAATACTAAACTTTATTGCTTTCTTTTTCAGGCATCAAACCCATCGTGAAGAACGTGAGAAATGTGAGAGTAGAATTGCTGAACTTGTTAAAGCGTATGTGTTGTTGTATTTTGTATCATGTGGCCTTTTGAATGTTTTCTTGTACATTTGCATAAATTCATTATTTATATTTTATCTGTACAAATAACTAATCTTATCACGATTGTAAGTAAATGGGGTTTTGTCAATGCCACTAAGGATTTAATAATTGAGAAAAAGTGAGTATATAAATATAATGGAGTCTCATAAAAAGTCACATTTAACCAAAAACGTCTTAGTTAAAATATGCAGATCTTAAGTATAAAAAGCAAAATAAAATTTAAGGGATTTTTAAGTAACGTGATCAACCTATTGCTTCATGACGTTGTACATGCTAACTTTGGACAATATTTATAATATCTATTAATATTTAAAACATGCGTATTATCAATTTCAGAATAACAACTGAAAACAAGTCATTGTAAGTAATATTTAATACAAGTTGATCATAATAATTTATCCGAAGTTACATAACATCAAACGCTGAATATTTCTAAAACTTTTTGGTTTTAGAGTTTTGCTACCTTACAAAATGTAGTATTGTACTTGTTTATCCTGAAGCCTTCATAGTATAGTTCATATATAATATTGTTTTTTTTTCTCATAATCAAGGTAAGCGTTACAACAAATATTGTTAATTATCCCTCCATGTTATTCTTAACTAAGTGATTGTTTCATGATTGCTTGTTATACATGTCATTGTGGGCTTCAATGGTAGTCTATAGTCCACAGGACATGATTGATTGTTGTTGTTGATACAGCAGACTCAGTATTACTCACATGGTAAACGTTTCTTACAATAACATGGTATTACATGGTATAATAGAGTTTTGTGCTTGTTTGTCCCTCTAGACTCCATGGTAAGACTGATTAGGTCTACGATACATAACCTATTATACATGTGCCAACAGACACCATGGTCTAACTCATATGGTCAACATTATTTAATGGCGTGTTGCACTTGTCCTTGACTCCAATGTTTACCTCATATGGTCAACGTTATATGCTTGACTTTTGCACTTGTCCTTGACTCCAATGTTTTGCTAATATAGTCAACGTTATATGATTGACTTTTGCACTTGTCCTTGACTCCAATGTTTGGCTAAAATGGTCAACGTTATATGATTGACTTTTGGACTTGTCCCTGTGGACTCCAATGTTTTGCTAATACAGTCAACGTTATATGATTGACTTTTGGACTTGTCTTTGGAGACTCCAATGTTTGCCACGTATAGTCAAATTTACATGATTGACTGTCGGTGTTGTTCGTGCACCATTGCATTACTCATATGATTTACATTATAAGAAAGACTGCTGGACTTTATGCAATCTAGGTTTAGATTCCTGTTTAATGATATAAGATGACAATATCAATATACCTTATGAACATGAATATGTAGATGAAGATGTTTAACAGGAGGTGACGGAGCACTGTCAGGGTATATAAACAAAGAGTGTAATGGAAAACTCTGTACATGGTGTTGTAGGCATTACAACATTGCAACCCGGGATGCGCTCTTACATAGAAAGTGGTTATCCCGACAGTATCAACATAGGCGCTGCTGATAACCGCAAGTCATGCTTTTATAAGACGATAACATGACCTGGAGTAATACTAAACTTTAACACATTCTTTTTCAGGCATCAAACCTTTCGTGCAGAAAGTGAGAAATATGAGAGTAGAACGGCGGAACTTGCTATAGCGTATGTTATGTTGTATTTTGTATCATGTGGGCTATGGAATGTTTATTTGTACCTTTACTTAAGCTCATTATTGATGTTATATGTGTAAGAACAAATAATCATATCACGTCTGTGAGTAAATGAGTTTGTCAATGCCACTACGGATTACAAAAATGCAAATCTGTAGTATAAAAAGCAATACATAATTTGAGGTATTTATAAGTAACGTGATAATTCAATTTCGTAATGACGGTGTACGTGCTTAATATAGACAATATTAATTATATCTATTTATATTTAAAGAAATGCACATAATCAATTCTAGATAAACAACGGAAAACGAGTCATTGAAAGAAATGTTTTCATACAAGTTGATTATGATAATTTATTAGAAGTTACATAACATCAAACGCTGAAATTTTCTCTAACTTGTTTTTGCTTAAGAGTTTTGCTCCGTTACAAAATAAAGTATTGTACTTGTTTGTCCTGTAGCCTTCATGGTATAATTCATATATATATATATTTCTGCCAATCAAGATAAGCGTTAAAACAAATATTGTTAATTATTCCAATGGTATTAATAACTAAGTGAATGTTTCATGAGTGTCTGTTGTACATGTCCCAGTGGGCTTCAATGGTAGTACTCTAATGGTCGACGTGACATGATTAATTGTTGTTCTTGTTACAGCAGACTCAGTATTACTCACAAGGTAAACGTTACTTACTTTATAATGGTATTACATGGTATAATAGAGTTTTGTGCTTGTTTGTCCCTCTAGACTCCATGGTAATACTGATTAGGTCTACAATACATAACCTGTTATACTTGTGCCAAAAGACTCCATGATCTGACTCATACGGTCAACATTATTTAATGGCGTGTTGCACTTGTCCTTGACTTCAATGTTAACTTCATATGGTCAACGTTATATGATTGACTTTTGGACTTGTCTTTGAAGAGTCCAATGTTTCCCTCATATAGTAAACGTTATATGATTGACTGTTGGACTTGTCTCTATAGACTCCAATGTTTGGCTCGTATGGTCAATATTATATGGTTGACTTTCCCCTGTAGAATCTAATGTTTTCCTCATATGTTCAACATTATAGGATTGACTGTTAGACTTGTCCCTGTAGACTCCACTATTTACCTCATATAATCAACATTATATGATTAACTGTTGAACTTGTCCCTACATACTTTAAGGAATTACTTATATGGCCATTAGTACATAATATAATATTGTACATGTCCCGATACACTCCTTTGTAATACTCATATGTTCAGCATTGCATTATAGACTGTTGTATATATTCCGATAGATTCAATGTAATTACTGATATTGTCAACATAACTTAATAGACTGCTGTGGCTTTTCCTGTAGACTCAATGGTATTACAAATAAGGTCAATTTTAAATAATAGACAGTATATCTTGTCCCAATATACTCATTAGAAAAACTCATGTGGTCATCATAACAAGATAAACTGCTCGTCTTCTCCCTGAATACTGTATTGTATTACTCATAAAGTAAAAGTAACAAGATAATCTGTTGGACGTGTCACTTCTACCTTCATAGTATTATTCAAAAGGTCAATATTTTATTGACAGTTTGGACTTGTCGTTGTCAACTCCATGGTATTATCAAATGTATTTTTTTAATGATTTATTGTTGCTTTTGTCGTTTCCATGGTATTATAATATGGTCACCATTACAATATTTGATGATTGAATTGTACTTTTAGTCTCCATGACTGCACATTGTAGGTCGTCGTTACAAGATTTACTGATGGATTTGTCCCTTTAGACTTTCTGGCTGTACTTATAAGGTCAACGTTACAAGATTAAGTGTCTGACTATTCCCTTGCAAACTTCATATTATTACTCATAAGTCAGCATTACAAATATTGACTGTTGAGCCTGTTCCTGTAGACTCCATGGTTGTACTCATAAGGCCAACGGTACAGATGTAATATTGGAATTTTCCCTGTTGATGCAATGGCGCTACCCAAAAGTTAACATAACATGATTGACTGTCGGAGTTGTTCTTGTAGACATCATTGCATTACACATATGATCAACATTACAAGAAAGACTGCTGGACTTTTGCAATATAGCTTTAGATTTCTGTTAAATGATATAGCTGACAACAGAAATATACCTGATGAACATGAAGAGGTAATTGAAGATGTTTATCAATCTGACAGAATCTGACGGAGCACTGTCAGGGTATATAAACAATGATGGTATAAAAAAAACTCTGAAAAAGGTGTTGTAGGCATTGCAACACTGCAACCCGGGCTGCGCTTTCACAAAGAAAGTTGGTATCCCGACAGTATCAATATAAAGCGCTGCTGATATCTGCAAGTCATGCTTTTATAAGACCTGCAGTAATACTTAACTTGAACACATACTTTTTCAGGCATCAAACCCTTCGTGAAGAACGTGAGGAATATGAGAGTAGAATTTCGGAACTTGCTGCTAAAGCGTATGTTATGTTGTTTATTTTTTTATGTGGGCTATATAATGTTTTTGTACCTTTACATAAACTTGTTATCTATGTTGTATTGGTACGAATAACTAATCTTTCTGAATGCCACTAAGGAATAAATAATTGAGAAAAAGTGATTATATAACTTTAATGGAGTCTCATAGAATGACATATCTAACCAAAAACGTCCGAGGTTAACAATCCAAATCTGTAGTGTAAAAAGCAACATATAAAAGAGGTATTTTTAAGTAACGTGATCAACCAATTTCGTCATGACGTTGTACGTGCTAAATTTAGACAATAATAATAATATATATTAATATTTATAAAATGCGTTATATCAATTTCAGGAATACAACTGAAAACAAGTCATTGTAATAAATGTTTTCATAAAAGTTGATCATGATAATTTGTCAGAGGTTACATAACATTAAACGCAGTAAATGCTCTAACTTTTTGTTTATTTAAGAGTTTTGCTTTGTTACAAAATAGGGTATAGTTCTTGTTTGTCTTGTAAACTCTATGGTATATTATATATATATATTTTCCTCACAATCAAGATAAGCGTTACAACAAATATTGTTAATTATCCCTCCATGGTATTCCTAACTAAGTGAATGTTTTTTTTTATGATTGCCTGTTGTACATGTCCCTGTGGACTTCAATGGTAGTACTCAAATAGTCTACCTTGCAATGCTTCAATGTTATTACTCATATTGTCAACACTTCTTAATAGACTGCTTTAAATGTTCCTGTATACTCAATTATATTATACTTTAAGGTCAAATTTTCATTTCCCAATACACTCTTTAGAATAAGTGATATGGTCAACATAACATAATAGACTGTTTGACTTCTCTCTGAAAACTGTATGGCTTTACTCATAAAGTTAAAGTAACAAGATAAGCTTTCGGACGTATCCCTTATACCTCATAGTATAAGGCCGAATTTGGATTGACAGTCTAGATCTGTCCCTGTAGACTCCATGGTATTTTTGTTATTGTCAACAAAACATAATTGTCTTTCGGGATTGTATCGGTAGACACCATGGTATTACTCAAAAGGGTCAACATCCCAAATTCGAAGCCTCCATGATATTACCTATATGTCAATATTACATAATGGACACCTCGACTTGTCCCTGTATACATCATGGTGTTTCATATATCGTCGCATTAAATGATTTACCTTCGGACTTGTACCTGTTGCCACCAGGGTATTATTCAGGTCAGCATTACAAGATAAACAACTCATTATTGTCAATATTACATAAAGTATAATACATACTCATATGGTCACCATTACAATATTTGCTGATTGAATTGTCCCTTTAGTCTGCATGGCTGCACGTTTTTGGTCAAATTACACGATTTACTGATGAAATCGTTTCTTTAGTCTTCATGGTTGTACCTATTATGTCAATGTTACAGATTGAGTGTCGGACTATTCCCTTACTGACTTCATAGTATTACAGATAAGTCACCATCACATATACTGTCTGTTGGGCCTGGTCCTGTAGACTAAATGGTTGTACTCATAAGGTTAACGTTAAAATACTTACAATTGGACTTTTCCCTGTTGACGCAATGGCGTTACTCATAACTGAAAATTACATGATTGACTTTCTGTGTTGTCCTTGTAGACTATATTGTATTATTCATTTGATAAATATATGACATGAAAGATTGTTGGACTGTTTGCAGTTTAGCTGTAAATTCCTGTTAAATGATATAAGATGACAACAGCAATACACATTATGAAAATAAAGATGTAGATGAATATGTTTCACCGGAGTCGACGGAGCACAGTCAGGGGATATATACCAAACCTCTGTAATAGTGTTGTGAGCATTGTACACTGCAACCCGGGCTGCGCTATCACTTAGAATGTGGTTATTCCGACAGTATCAACATTAAGCGCTGCTGATATAATAATTGTTTTTATAAAACGACAACATAACCTGCAGTTATACTAAACTTTTACTCATATTTTCAGGCATCAAACCCTTTGTGAAGAACGTAAGAAATATGAGAGAAGAATTGCGAAACTTGCTAAAGCGTATGTTCTGTTGTATTTTATATCATGTGGGCTATAAATTGTTTTCTTATTCCTTTAGTAAAATCAATGAATGTATGTTATACTTGTAAGAATAACTAATGTTATGATGCTGAAATTAAGTTTACACGTGTTTAATATATTACAAATGGGTACACGGTCTATGACTAATGCGAGAATAATCGCATTCTGTTCAATTATCAACATAATTCGAATGAATCATAATTGTCATCTTATGCAACAGTGCCGATAAATTTACTGCGGTAAAGAAGAAGTCAAATGAGTTGTTTGGGCACACATAAACACATATTCCCGATCAGGTGAGTTCAGATCATCGGTATGTATATCTTTAGGTAAAGCTTGTGACTTTCAAATTATTTGTTTGATGGACACGGCACTGAACAGAGTAAACGTGTACATTGTGTTAAAAGTAAATACATGCTTATTTTATTTAGTAAAAAAGTAATCCAGTGATAAAATGCTCATGAAAACAAGGACAATAGAATATATCAACAATGTTCGCAAATCACACGCGCTATATTTAGTGCACTGTCGGTTTTACGACAATTCTTACTATATTGCAATGCCTAAGACATTTTCTTTTGTCATGATCTGTGTAATTTAACTGCAAGTCTAACTGTGCTATATAACTTTCAGGTCGATAGAAATGACAGCAGACATGGTCATCAGTCTCATTGATGTATTAAGAGAATATGATATCGCAAACGTTTGAGCAACCCATCAAGTGACAATAAGTGACCATTGATGATATGCAGCCCCGCAGAAAAACGTTTGTATTCAATACAGTGACAGTTTTTGTGTGGTTATCTGACATTTTTGGTCACCATGTGCATCAGACCAAGCGCAAAGTATACATTTCAAATGATGTTTGGTGTCTATAAGTTCATTCTTTCACAATGTGAAGCGCATGGCAAGACGACTTCAAAGATGACATTAAAAAGGACTTTTAAATTTTTAAGGAGAGCCATATTCTTTCTCTTAAGAGTATTTAAATGGTCATTTGTTTATGCAAAATTGCAGCGAGCAACCAATCAATATTTGTTTTCAATAAAATAAAACTTAAAACGTTACATTAATCTAGTATTATCTTAGTTAAAAAAACACACGAAAAGAACACTTATAATTCTATGATATGAAACCAACAACATATAAATGTTTAGTAATAGTTAAATGTATAATTATAAGTTTATGCATGGAATATCACCCTTGCTCTATAAAACGTCATGCTATGATAAATACATTACTAAGGGTGGACAAAGATAAAGATAAGCTAATTAGAATATGCAAAGAAGAAAAACTTATGGTACATGTATATTAATTATATAATTTATTAGCATGGATTAGCAACCTATGCTAATACTATAAACAATGGCCATAGAATCATTGTACATGGAAGATCAATGGAGATTAAACAAATCTATACATACATGTTTAATAAGAAGAACAATGAATTATTTTTCTTTATGAATATATTTCGCTTTTTCGATATTTGTTTTTAAGGATTTTGGAGGAAGTTAAGCTGTGATACCCTATCAGAATTGGGTCATATTTTCTCCAAAGTTTCGAGTTCTACTTCAGTATACAGTTTGTGAATGGAACGAACAGTTGCACCGAAAATTAATCTGTCCGCCTCATACTAGATTATCTCTTGGTCGACTTTATCAGCTTAAGTTTAATTGCAATTGACTGCTCAGTATATATATATATATATATATATATATATTAAGGTAGGGTTTTGCGTTTCGGTAGCCTGTTTTATTACTGCCATATGACAAAAAAGAAATCGATTCAAAAAGCGGAAACAGTGGTCGGAATATAAGAAATAATGTTACTCGATTAATACGTCAATCCAAGAAAGATTATTACAATAAAGCTGTAAAAAACTGTAAAGATTCTAGGGTGTTATGGAAGAACCTCAGAGAGTTGAATAATCATAATGACACTATTAACAATAATAGTATAATATTACCACAATACCTTCATACAAACGGAATAAATGTTGTTGGCGATGCACAAATATTAGATGTGTTCAATAAGCATTTTACTGACATATCCGATTGTATCAATAAATCAGTGTTCGATGAAAGACATTTTTCAAAACTTGGTACTAAATTAAATAGTTTGCTAAATGGTCAGTACTTTGATATATCTTACATCACCCCATGAGAGGTAAATATGTATATTGATAAGCTTAATACGGTGAAAGCTACATGATTAGATGGAATAGGGCCTAATGTCCTAAAACAATGTGGTGATTGTATTGTTATACCACTAACGTCCATTATGAATAATAGCATACGGCTAGTAATATTCCCAGACTCATTAAAAGAGGCTAAAGTTTTGCCTATATATAAATCTTCTAATCACAATGATCCAATTAATTATAGACCAATTTCTAAGGGCGTAAGAATATCGGTGTTAGCTTGAAAAAGTTCGCTTTAGTATTCTATCACATTCTGTTTAGATGTTCTCCTTTAAGTAGCATTCAGATTCTTTTTTAAAGGCAGTATTTTGTGAAAACGCTACATCACATTAACACCCTTGATTGAGTTGATTTATTGGCGTGTACAGTAAGGGATGCGATGTCCATTGTACAAGTTACGTAATTGACGCAGCCGTTGTTCAAAGTGCCGATTTTACACGAATCATTTCCTCTAAAATGTTTTCAAACCAAAATACCAATCATGCAAATGTGAACTCGAGAAAGAAAGAACGCCTCATCTTAGTAAAAAGTTAAAAATAAGACATTGTAAGTTGTATATTCTTATAATTCCAATTTCATAGGAACGAAATATATCAACGAGTATATTCACAATGTATTCGATTTGGTTAAACAGCAACGTTTGGTTGGTAAAAGACGTCGGAACGGAGGAGGGGTTAAGTTTCTCATAAACTTTAATAATGAGTAAGCCCAACCCCTCTTTGGATACATTAGTACCCATGACGGCATTGATCGACGCAAACGTCGCACCACCTGCCACGGTACAAGAGCAAATTTCTCTCTCAATCGCATAACGTGTCTGTGGGGATGGGTGACATCGTCACAAACGATGTCCTAATACATCTCAAACATGTTCAATATGGTTTAAATCCGTTGACTTTGAGGGCCATTGTAGAGTATAAATGCCCATTGTGATTCTTATCATTTGTGGACGGGCAATGTCGTGCTGAAAGGTGAGACGTTGACGTCACACCATTGACATAATAACGGGCCGCAATACTTCATCAATATATCGTCTGGCGGTCAAATTTCCCTCAAGTTCAAATGAGTTCTGACCAACAACTATGGTTTATGGCACCCAATACCATTTTACTCCACCATCCGTATCGATCAGTTTTCAGAATGACTTTCCTGTTGAATCGTTCCCCACGTCGAAGATATACTCGCGCTCGGCCATTATTATGGAACAAGTTAAAGCATTATTCATCACTGAACACAAATTGGTTTCAATTACGCCTTCAAGGATGATTCTGAGGCCAGTGACGCGTTGCTTTTCGATGACTTTCGGAAAGAATAGTTCCTTGATAAATGCGATAGCAGCGAATTTTGATAGTCTCTGAGACGTCTAGACACAGTCCTTCGATATACCGGCCAACCACGAGAGATCCGACGATCCCGACAGCGGTCAACTCTTGCTTGTGTCGCCAAAATGCGTTCGCGCAAATAACATTGTAAGCCTCGGTGCGCCTGAGCGCGGTCGGTAATGTTACCGTCCTAGTATCCCTAAATCGTCTAACAACGTCTGACGCCAAAAAGTCGATATACTCACATTAAACCGAGTTGTGAAAATAGACCGAAAAAAACACCAGCATGGAGTTGGTCTAAGATCCTACTCCGATTTTCCAAATGTTAACGTGGCATTTTTAATTCTGCTAACCTGTACATCGTTTATAAAACACAGTAAGTGCTTTAAACCACACATTCTTTGAGGATTTAATCACGGGCTCAAACCCCGACGTACACGTGCACGGATAACCAATTAAACGGTAAAAAAATGTAAGAAAAAGCCACCTGTTCGTTCAGACATAGACAAATTATGGGGATATGTCTTAGGTTTCCACATTTGTTTTGTGACATATTGGTTTTATTACAATATATACATGAGGCGTTTCTTTTGTCCGCGAGTTTCAGAAGTACATCAACTTATAAACGTATTTCACCATTGTCATTGTTCATAAAGTAAGTGTCTTTTAAAGCCTCGTACACAGTTGTACTCCTGTACTAGGACATGCATGTCATCTAGCCGCAAGACTGGAGCAGGACAAATCTCATTATCATAAAAAATTGGACTCTTTCATTGTTTTCAGACGGGGGATAATACGGAAATATATAATTAAATCCGCAGTATTCGAAAATAATGGACATTTGTCGAGCTATACTTTAATTCATTGCTAAAGTGTTATTCTACTGCTGGTAAAAACACAATAGACATAAAAGAGACAGAGATAATAGAGATTTTGTAGCACAAACTCGTTTCTCAGCCGTAACTTTATCATAATAGTTATATGATTCTAGGTCTTTTTAATAATTCAAACAGTTTCAAACTTAAGTCCCAACTATCCTGTCCTGGTTTGTTTTTGCAAATATTTAAAAACATAGACACAAATGCGGCAAAAAACCTATCTTTTACTTTGCCTCAATGGATGTTTGCAATACAAGTTTGTTATTTTACTTCCTTGAAACATACCGCACAAAACAATATTAGTACATAACGTTTTTCTTTTTCGCTTCCTTTTACACAAAGCTTTCTGTTCAGTGACAATGCGATTTTGTTTACATCTCTTGTTTTCCAAAGTTTATCCTTTGATGATATCGAGCTTGTAAATTTCAGAATTAAACCAATATTTATTAAACCTTTAATGTTGTTCACCGCAACATGGTTATATCTGGCGAATATATGCATTGTGTATTCCAATGGTTGCACCCCAAATTGATGTTAATATGAATTTCACATTAACTGCACTCATTAAATGAAAACAGAAGTTAAATTGTGATTCGTTATTGTCATTCCCAATATGTATGTACCAAAGTATGGAAGCAAGTTTTTCATAATAAGTTTACATGGTAGCTCTTATTATTAGTTGGCATGTATATCGTCCTTTTAGTTCGCCAGTGGTGTTTATTGCTCAAGCGTCTGTTTTTTTTATATGCTCTTCGTCTTTGACCGAGTTATTTACGAGTTTCATTTAAATCTGAGTGCGAACGATATAACCTTTGACAGTATAAATATTTCGCAAACTATCATAATTTGATTAAGGAAATATCGATGATTGTGTAATAGCATTTATTCCATTCAAAGGATAACAAAAACCGATCGTAGATCGATAAAGTCCCCTAGTTAAAGTTTTCATACTTCGTTTTTATGTTGATCCGACCGTTTTGTTAAATTTTAATTTGCAATACAAACGACAGTGATAAACGAGCCAACTGGTCCAGAAATGGTTCTCTAACAACATATTTTAAACAATATCTGATGATCTAAGAAAGCAGAGTCTGAGCTTTCGTTTAAATGAAAAGCGCCACCGATGACTTGTGAGATATTGAATTCTTGACATTCGGACACAATCTTTTGTCCAATAACAAAAAAATGATTTATTAAATTCAAGGGCAAATCTCATAAAATGACTTTGTCTTTAATACCAGTATCAACCGCTAGCAATATTGTGTTGGTAATGGATTCAATTACATAAGAAGTGAAATTAGGGGTTCTGTAAAAAAAGTACCCATCAGAAGACATTTAGTTTTTCTGCGTTATTCGAGCAAAATACAATCTACATCATTAACGTTAGTTCATGATCCAAGGCTCTAAAACAAAAATATGTCAGATTTAATAAAGACAATGACACCATTAGGCGGGTTAGTAGGTCTGTCCTTTCTAAAAGGAGTAAAAGGTGGAGGAAAAATAAACTCAAAAAATCAATTTTAGGCGTGAGCCATGTTTTACTCAGCATACACTGAGAGTAAGCATACAAAAATGTCCATTTTGCTGTAAACACTCTACACATTGTAATATACTATACTTAAACTACCATCAACCGTAGTAAAGGCTTTGCAAGAAGAGGTCGATAGAGAATTTATATGCCCGGGATTCCAATAAGAAAGAAACAAGAAATTTATAATTAGTGATGAATGCTAAATAAAATGTGTTGGCTCGGTCCAAACAATCTGTGACAGAAAATAAATTTTACGCCCTGAATTATCAACTAGAATGTTGAGATTGAAATGAACAGTTACAATAATATCATCAATACCGCCTTCTTTCGCCAAGCCAATCGAGTTTTCAATACGATTATAACTATTGTTACGAGAACTAGGAGGGCGATAGACGACACCAAGCAGAACACGTTTGGTTGTGTGGATCTCCATTTTTATTTTTTTTATCAAAGACACTCAGTGTTATTCAATGTCGAATCGATTCTTTTTTTTTCAAATATTCTTTTTTGTAAGCGGGCAACTCCACCATACGAATTACCACAACGATGTGCGCCAGGCCGGTCGCGAAAATCCAGGAACATGAATTTGGTTGTCTAAGATTGCAGAAGCTAACCAAGTTTCCGGAAAGGTTAGTATATCATAGGAGGTTAGCTCAGTTGTCAGTAAATCCAATCTTGGTAGAAGATTTTGAATTTTAAAATGTATAAGGGACAGGTAGATTGCACTACAAAAGAAATTCGAAAGAATAAGAAAAGATTCACCATTCGAACTGTCAGTGGAATAATTTTGAAAAGAACTAGGATCATTTTTTTGGAGAATATTACTTGACAATAAAAGAAAAGGTACAACCAAGATGTTTAACCGTTGAACATAAATTCCCGATTACTACTTCGCAAAACAAGCATTTTACTGTACGTTTTACTTGGAAAATAAGAGCAAGCTCCATTAGACAAAGGCAGGTGAATGCTATTATCTAGAACAAAAACTATTTAACTTAACTGAGTAGCTGCTATGACTGTTCTGTACTTTAAAAATGCAATACAGGTTGTCAACTATAATGGAATTGAGCATAGAGACAGTACCTAGGCATTACAATTATTAATGGTATATCACAAGCAATAACAATCCGTAACTTTCCTCGGTTGACATGTCTATTAAAACTGTTAATATTCAGCTGGAGAAAACAGACATGATTAGACTCTAATCAACATATAGCACAGAACACAGAAACGTGATCGAGAAAGGAAAGACGGAAAGCAATCAGTAATAAATGCATTTCAAAAGTAAGCAGTGTGAAACATTATTTCACGTTTTGAGAAGGATGGTATTTAACAACCAACGATCATTCCAAAATGAATGCGAATACGTATATTGATTTTATACTTATACGCTCGTAGTTGTACAAATTGACCAGTAGAATGGAATTTCAACTAGAAGAAAACACACGAAAACATATAGATGTTCAGTTGGAAGTAAAAAGTAAACGATTAACATTTACCACTACAGAACAGTGAACTAGAGGTTGAAATAGCATATTGCTGTCATAATTGTTTTTATTTTCATGTAAGAGTATTTACTGTGCATGTGAGAAATTGATCATTGAATTACACTAACTAATAAACAATCGTATGCACAAATTGATAACATTAATAAAAACAAGTAAGTTTGTAAATAAACATAAAGAATACACGAATAATGTCAACTCTTCAAGTCATATCATATTTAAACATTCATTCTCTTGAAAAGATCATATGATAACTTAAATTTGAAATAGAGGTTGTTTAAAAGAGATATTATAAGTATATTAAGTAATTAATAAGAGTACACTACATATACACAGTTATAAGACGCTTTAGCTATAACGATCTTGTAAGAAAAGATAAGCATTCGTACAGGTACCGCATAGGTTGCTATCTATATATCATAGCAATTAGCAAGCTAAGAATTAATACAAATGAATTGTAAATGTATGTAAACATATAAAAAAATAATGTATTCATATTGAAAGACAAAGACACACTCATACATATAAACACACATACACACATCTACGCACTACCTGAACACATAAATTATAGTTGGATAACTTGAAGTTTAAAATGTCGGTATTAACTTTTGATGTAATGGTATTACACAATTCAATATAAATTTTAAGCAATTAAACATTGCGTTTTAAGTATAAAATAAACCTAATGTTAGCATTGACAAAAGATTAAAGATAAAAAAAAACAGAATCAATATGCTATAATAAATCGAGGAATGACTTAACGCACAGGTAAACAATATATGCACATTCAAAACGAGGCAGACATACATCACAACAAAATGGCTTAAGAGTATCGATATTAGTGGTCAATCCACTGAGAGTACACTGGTCACCAATAAAAGTGACGCACTAAGTGCATTTCAATCAAAATAGTTCCATCGAGTGTCCAACTACTGAATATTTGTCTGGCAAGAAACAAACGCCGCGAGCGCTTCCTCGTAAGATCTTGTTTTACTGTAGTCCTTGTCCTTTGCAAGTGCGCGATTTTTGTATGAGCGCTATTGCTTTCTGTATGTGTCAAACTTGACCATAATATCACGCGGACCTGTGCTGTGAGATCGGTCGATGTCACATTAATTAATTTGGATACCAAGTTTCGCGCAAAGGATGAGAACATAATTTTCAGTGGCCTCTTTATCCGACTCGGACGCGGTGTTTCCTGCTGATGTATGATTAACTTAGGCGTAATTGGTTGTTTTTATTTTCAAGAGAGTTGATCTTCTCGCCAAATTGGAAGACAACTGCATCAGCTAGACTAGATGCAAATTGATAATCTGAGAGGACAGGGTTTGCTGGAAGTTGGCTGTGCAATAGTGAAGCGTGAGATCTGATGTGGTTATCTGACAAAACAACACGTACGCTGTCGTCTCTACCAACGGACACTTCACTGCCAATAATGTTTTGTTTCAGATCAGCATGTTCTTCACGAAGGAGACGCAGGTCATTATTTGAATTTGGTTGACTGGCGTATCAATTGGTTCAATTGTTAAAATATTATTTTGTGATATCATGAAAAGAGTATGATTAGCTCTTTTATATTTATATTGATTTGAAAACAACCATAGTGGATTTTCAGATATAATTAGTTTATACAAACTAATATATAACATTTTTCGATAGCTCATGAATTCAGAAAATTAAGTGTAATTATTCATACTTTGAAATTCGGCCCATTCGTCGTTGAGTAACTAGCACATCGCTGAATAATCTCTAATTTACTACGATTTAAACATTCTAAATCGCCATGACATCAAAAGTATAACTATTATTTGAATGTGTAGCTTGCTTTGAATGCCGTCATTTCATGACGAAATATAATTAACAAATATTATATATCATTTGATTGGACTAGAACGATAAGTTTTAACATTAGCCCTACTTACTCGAAAAGGGCGTATGCAAATTGCTAAGATTGTCTCTTAAGGGCGGGTTAGGTGACTCTTAAGTCTCGTTGTTTTGCTTGCTCAAACGCAGCATTAATGCCACTTTAGCAAACACTCTCTCAAGGATGTCGTTAGTTTAGTGTGTGTTTTGGAAACATACCATTGTACTACATTTTAGCGGAGGACCATCAGAGGTTTTGCTTGTAGCGAAGACCAAATGTAATCTAAAGGTTACAAGTAACATACACCTTAGTTTTTGACTTAATGAAATGATAAGTTATATAAATTAAGACTGCATGCAGTTTGTAATTGCAAAACCGCCTGTTTTTGACAATGCTAAACGACTAAATCTTACCGCCGTATATAATATTACTCTATCAAACCACCGGGGAGCGTATGTCAGATATTCGGTATTTCAGATTATTTACTTCCTTTTCTTCACAGCTAAATCATTGGTTTCGATTATCAATTTTAGTAGTAAACATTCACTGCGCGGTTATGAGGAAAAAGTCTCATGTCTGTGTTAAATTGGGGTAATATCTACTATCTTTATAGTTTACTTATGGATCAAATTGCTCAATGCAATGTAGCCGAGGTTGTGAAGTAAACATTTAAAGTCAAACCGATGGATCATACACCTGTTGTGAATATTATAGTGCTGAACAATGTGAAAACTGTATCACAAATCGGTATGGGGAAGACTGTACAATACCATGTAGTCTGGGTTGTTAAGACAACACTTGCTCTTCTACTGATGGAAAGTATGAGTGTAGAGACCTTTGCAAAGTAGCTAAATGTGGCGTGTGTGTAGACACAAGTTCTACCATTTAAGTGATACAATACGTTTTTAAGTAAAGAGCTATTTATATCCTACACTGTCTTATGCTATTAGTTAACATTGATTTCAATACGATATAAAACTACGAAGTTTAACCAATTTACAGAAGGCAAACATTTAAGAACATTCATATTATCAATTTATTATCTGCAATATGGGACAATATGTTTTAAATATAGTTTCCATTTGATAAGAACATTTGCAGATTGCTTTATCTACGATAACGGTACTAGGCAAACGTTCCAAACTACAAAAGCAAATAAGGAATTTATCATTAACAATTAAATCCATCGTTTTGAGTATCATTTATTTATCATTTATTGCAAGCAGACGTGGCATTCATTGAAACGTGTTGTCGAAACAAATCGTCACACAAAAGCACAAGTACGAGTAAATGAACCTACATGTGTCTTACTTTTCAAAGACATTTGAAGAGAAATAAACACTATGTATAAGTATCGTGTATCAGTCAAGGGTTCTGTTGATACAATAACTATGATGTGTTGTTAGCAAAAATTGCAGGCACGTATATTATTTAAATAAAACTATGTATTGATTAAAGCAACTACTGATTGTTCTATGAAAACTTCAAGTTTGTCGAGCTTATAGAAAATAATATTATAAATTAAAATTCAATTATTCTAGAACTAATCGAATAAGGTAGTATTGATAACTGCCTGGTTACCTTCTTTTAAATTTTTGCTTTGAATAAGGAATGATATTAGTGTTAATTGAGTTCAGAACAAAACAAACATTTGATTTAATGTATTACAGTACTAAACAAAAGATGAAAAACGTTATGGACAGGTTGTTTGTTTCTTTAAATATGACAATAATTAATTCATAAATAAAACATAATCAAACATTACCAAGACGGATGCTAAGGACATAACTGTTCTGAATTATGTATTTCTGATCTGATTGTAAAGACAAGTATGGAGATTATATATATAATGCTGTTGTTGATGATTGGTTTGGCGACGGATATTTGCTTACACCAATTACTTTGCACACACCATGGTTGCTAAGAATAACATAGTCACTCATCATATTGCTAATTTAAGCGTTTTGTGTCCTAATGTTTTGGCACCAATCGCTTACATACGATTTCATATATTAAGTTGATTTCGGTATCTGTTTATTTTCACTGATCATGTCCAGGCAAATACCTATATTATCATTTGCAGATATATAAAGTGTTGACACACATTTCACTGTAATTATCCGAATGCATTTTTTTTCATTTTTTATTGAAATTATTGTAAGAAGTTTATACTTGTGATGCTGTTTTATTGCAAAAGACACATCAATATTTGTTTGAACTTGTTAAAAATCAAACTTCAGATTATCTCAAAAGGAAGCACCAGATTATGAAAGGAAGCAGGAGACTACAACTCCTGGTATGAAATTTACTTCATATTGTATTTGTTATAATTTATTAAAACAGTAACTTCAGTATGTATTACGTCAATAAACTTGAATGAATCTTTAGAAGTGATTTCGTTTGATTGTTTAATGCTTTAGTAAAATGACGATTTTATAATTGTTATATGAGAAAATGCAACTCATCCCGGACCATACCAAGCATTTAATACCAGCCGCATGGAGAAAAATGACAGAAAGGATACCTACACCAGGTTGTTTACGACCGGACATCGCTATTTTGGTTGTGTCGTTAGAACGAAGTTAACTTATCATTCTGGCTAAATATTGAAAGTTAGAAAGGGAAGATAACAGTAGTAGTTAGCGTATTTAAGTTACATTTTTGCTAGAGACTATTAATATGCTAACGTTCAATATAAGGCTTTAGGCAATAAATACGATATTTCAATCAATACCTAAAATTGAGACAAGTTATAGAATTTGTGGTGTTCATACAAATCAGAAATAGCATTTTGAATGAAAATGCAGCAATTATAAACTTTAAGTTATGTAAGAATTAAATCAAGTTAATACTTATATGAGAAACTACAGAAACAAGCTCAGATGTTTACGTAGAATCGTTCAATGGTGTCTGTAATGAATCACTCTTTAAGACTTTTTAGCAAAATAAGACATATCCATTTGTCAGTTTAAAAATGTTAAAAATGACAGAGTCAAACTAAAATGATGAAAGTTGTGAAATTTGTACTTCGCTGGTCCATTTATATACATATTAAACAGAACTGATTTATTTAACAATATGCAAAAGTGATCTGTTAATATACTTTATGCCAAACTGATTTGCTCTTGGAAAGCAATGGCACAGCAATCTTGATACTTGCTTGTGTGTTCATCATACATATGTATACATTATGCAAAAAGTGTAGAGAAAAAACATTAATTTGCCAGGCTACATTTGGCATACATTGAAGAAAACAGCAATTTCCAAGTGTTTATAAGTTGCTTAACTGTCACTTTTTATGTCATACAGGGGTGACTAACGTCTTCATTCGCCTGAAATATGGGACTAATTGCTGCATATCCTTATCTCAGATTGCTTGACCGCTTCATGGACAAATGTCGTGGCTTCTTGGCACATTAGAATCGGCAGAGAAGACACCCAGAATACAACTACATTAACTACAGTTAAAGTTTGAAAAATAAATAAAAACAATCATTCAAGGTATACACAACTGTTAAAGTAGGCATAAGTATGACAAATAGTGCAGAAGAGTTCATGAATTCTAAGATTTGAAGACAGCATTTATGAAATATATAATCTTACGGACATTTTGCAATAAGTTTTGAACCATTACAAGGTGAAAGGCCACTAATTGACTTCAAGGAAGCATTTTGGATGAGTCAAAACTACACATGCTACGAATTTATTTAGAGACCATATTTCTTTATCGGAAGCCTTTGCCATGAGGAGGTATGGAATTCCATACAGGACCTTTTTTGACCAGAATATCCTTTTCATTGATATGTCCCTGCAGATCAGCAACCGGGCTGGCTATATATATATAAACAAGATATTTGTGTTTTAAGGCTTTTTGAGTGTAGGTATGTGTCTTTGAGATGTATTGAGAAAAAGACACTTATCAAAATGTAACCGACACAATTTTGATACCCTTTGCATTAAAAATTGTCAGGTCATTAAATTTAAAAAATGAAAGAATGAATGAATGAATATGTATTAATGAATGAATATATGCCGCAAATTTACTTAAGGAATAAATTGCGGGGTTGGTGTCATTATTGGGGTATGAACGCAATTGAGTTGGTCAATGTGTGTGGCGTCCCAATTGCGTTCATAACCCAATAATGACACCAAACCAAAATGGCATCAGAATTCTGGTCAAGGTATAATGGCTCTAAACCAAAATGACATCAGTACAATGCATTCGAGAGGAAAGTGACAGAGCTAAAATAAATAAGTCTGAACTAACTAGCTTAAGGACCTGTGTACCGTGGGTGTTTAAGAATATAAAGAGTATAAACGCAATAAGATTACGAAAATACACGTACACGTAGCAATTGAGTTTAAATGTGGTTTGTACTACTAACTTATCGGCTTTTTGATATTCTTTTCTTTATCGTATTATCATATATGCAATTCAAATATTGTACAACACACACGTACACGCGCACACACACACGCACACGCACATACACAAACACACACACGCACACGCGCACGCGCGCACATGCTTAGTAAGCTCCATTAATCTTACATGATATTTGATTTTGATGTCTCATGACGCCAAATAATGTTTGTATCAAACGAACTTGTGGACCTCCCTTCCTTGATCTTATAGTACAAATTTATAGAATTTGTCTCAACTTTAAAATGACTCATAATATATCTGAACATCAATTCTTCCAAGTGTTCAGCAAAATTGACGGCCTGGGGAAGCGTTTCTCAGTAAACTTCAATTCGCCATGGACAAAATTCTGGACAGTTTATTCAGATATAACGTACTATGGTAAAAAGGAACAGTGAGAAACTTTATCTACACTTTACTCAGACAAAACAAGCGGATGTCGTATACTGAAGTCTTGGCCGATACTGAACGGCTTGTTAACAGCCAGTGGCTTATTAATGTTAATAACAAAGACTTTGTTGTTACATAACATACCCGTACATATAAGATATCGTAGATCATGCTTGAAAGGTGCTTGGTATTTTATTTTGCTGTTAAAATATGGTCAAAACGGAAAATTCTTAATTTTTTTTTTATCTTGAAACGTTCATGTATTTCGTTATGATTTGATTATCAAAAAGGTAGAGGAATTATTGCTTGATATTTACCCAAATTCGGCAGTTCTCAATATGTTTTAAATAAGAAGACCGAATCTTTATTACGTTTTCAGTTATCATTCAAAATAAACCCTTACAATAATGCAAGACAATGGCACTTATAAAGAATATACTCATTTTACAGCTCCTACGACAAACAAAATCACACTAAAAGTCAATTAATTAAAAACATGCTGGAAAAAGTAATTTAATTATATTTAATTTAGATCACTTGACACTATACATAACTGTTAATCGTGTTTTCAATACATTTTCAAAACTGGTCAATTGGTTATAATCTCCATAACATACGTGGTCATTTGGTTACTTCTCTACTCGATATTATCAATTGGTTAGAAATATAATCCAATGGTATACCGGCATAAAATGCGATCTGTCTACATGTATACGCATGCAACATTAAGTGATACAGTCCTACCGAACAACCGACTTGATGGTATTTCTTTCAATTAATACCTTTTTGAAAAAAAGTGTTTAATTTACAATTGTTTATTCATTTAAATTCGACAAACCTATTATTTAATTACCATAACACTGTAGAAAAATATATGCGAATGAGCACTAGGCTATTGTGTGTTACGGAATCTTACAGCACAGTGTGTAAGACGAAATTTCTGCCCTTTTTAAATCACGCAATAATTTAGACAGAAATTAAACACTTTCAATTGAATAGAAATACAAGTACTTGAAAAGGAATCTTTCTTATATCATGTATTAAGGCTGGTTGACTTGCAAAGATGTGTAGACCTGTCCACACAATATTGATGGCTCACGTATTGATATTCAGGTTTTAAATGATACAGTTTCATTGTAACGTGAACTAGATTCATTAAATTAAAATAATATTCCCTATCTTATTGTTTTAAAGTATATATCAGGATGTGTTAAGAATTGTCTTTTTATTCCATGTATGACTGTTTTAGAAAAAAACAAGTTTCTTACGGAAATTCAGAGAAAGATATTGAGGATTTTTGTAGTATGAACTGAAACATGTTTTGGTCAATAAGGGCAAACTTCTGATCGAATGTTCTTCCGTGTCTGGGTTAAGTTCACATTTCTGTAAAGGTTTGTACAAACGTTTAATATGGACATGATCAGTTTAATACATAGTGTGTGGACATTTGGACATTATTCTGTATTCTAAGTTTTTAAAGTTTACCATTACTTATGAGAAATTACTTATGTAGAGCTATTAGATAATACATGTTAATACCGTTACTATTTTCTCTTTCTATGTTGCTTATGGTAGTCCTAACAACGAGATAGTAGTGCTATGTCAAGGGAAACAGATACGACTATTAATAACACTCTTTTAACACCGCATGCCTCTGGAAACCATAAGCATAGTTTATGAATTTGCATAGAATGCCTAAGCATGGTTAGCTAAGCGAGCTACGATGCACCTATTTCTGATAATAGGTAACCTTATTTCTAGATATCTTACTTTTTGGATAAAACTGTTAGATGTCATATTCATGAAGAAGGTGTCCTAATACCTAATATCATACAACGTCTTCAATGTTAAATCAAATTCAAATGAGCATATCTGAGCTCTGTATATTGTAAATCTAGAGCAAACACTATATATTGTAAGTACTTCTAATTGCTAATACCTATTGATATTAGTCTGTTAGACAGTTGCAGATTGAATTATTCCTCAATCCGTCGAACTATTGCCCTGCTACAATTATCATTTTGTTTCGCTTTGCCCAGGAAATTACTTATACCTGCATGTAAAACATTACATTGGTGACATTTGAATATACTCATTTCATCAATTATAAAATATATCATATAATGCTTTTTTATATCAAATGCAATCCAAGTTTGTTTGAACATTTAATATCATGAAGAAAAGCACACGATCAGCATATCAAAACACAAAAACATAATTCAGAATAGATATATAGCCTAAACATGAATATACAGTGAAACTACGAAAGCTCGAGATAGCCGTGGACCGAGCTTAAACCTCGAGTGATCCGATGTTTCGAACGACCCAAAGTTCCATTTAAGTCTGTCATGAAATATCTTACAAAGTATTTTCAAATTTTGAAGTCATAATTTTAATGCGGCATCGATTATGTATTGTGTTGTAGTCAAGTCAACACATTTTTATTCACTCATATTCATGCACAACATGAACAAATTGAGGTAATTGATTCACAATTCACATACAATTCAATATGTTCAAAAGCTGTCGTATACTAAATGTGAAAATGCTAATGAAAACACAATAACTGAATAACTAGCAAAGTTTATTTTTACAAAAAAACAACAACACACATTTACTAAACAAACAACATAACAATATGATTAAATTATCGTCATAAACTTTTCACAGTTATCTTCTCAAAGGCCCTTATCAAATATTAGCGGTCAAACGTTAACGGTGAAAATCAGTTTTTCACACCTTTTCAAATTTTCAAACTAACAAAAATCTTAGTCCTCGATATTGTTCGTTTATTTGGAACATGCTTTCTGGAAAATGTGTGAAATAATGACCTTGAGGTAATCATAAGGTTTTGCGCATGATTTGTGTATTAGGGACCGGCAATGGTGCTCGACTCCTAGACTTAGTTAGGTTTCGATCAAGTGTCAGAATATTTTATATGAAAATCGAAGGAATAATGGTCGGGACTAGCTGTGACCTCAAATGACCGCGGGTTTTTGAACGACCGCCTGTTCGAATGTTATCATTTTTACACATCGGCCGTTTTCATAAAAGTTATTTTCATGCAAATTTTAACTACGCCAAGCGAAATACTGCAAAACTTTGCAGTATAATTCAACGTTTGTTAACTTGGAAACGTTTTGTTTTTATCATAGTTTAGACTTAAACATAATAACTGAAGCGTCAAAATGTGCATCTTGGTCAATATTGTCTAAATTTACTAAATTTCAATGAACTGTATTCTCACGCAGTGGTTACGAAACGCAAGTGTCGTCTACCTCGAATATTTATCGTTTTATTTCATTCATAATATGAATTCCTCATCCGACATGTGCATTCGCAATATAATACACTAGTTTGTAGAAATCATTTGTGTTCCGTTTTATAGAAAATCGTTGAGTGCTTCCAAAGGAAACAAACTCACGTCAAAAGTGTGATAGGTCAACAATATTGGCGATTGACATTGCCATAAACAGTCCCTAGTCCAGACGTGTTAATTCCAACAATGTGCTATATAATCGTACTAAAAATATCTTACATTTGTCAATGTAGACGTGATATTTGTTGTTTATATGCGTCATGTTTTTCGTATTGATTTGACAATTGTCATTATAGCTGGCAAAATGTATATATGTCTTAATATGTAAACTGTATAAACTCACTAAAACATCGATTGTATAACTTGCAACAATAAGATGAAGTAATTCAGAAAGTCTAATCATGCATATGTAAAACTGCAATCGTACTGCCGACACTCGCATTCGTAAAATGAACATATGCAGTACAGATTTACAAAAGTCGATTGACAAGTTCAAACATTTTAATCTAGATTTTGATTTTATGATGGATGTCTTATTTGAAGCCATACAAAATGACAATGATGATATTTTAAAGAATTTTACAATTTGGCAAAACATGAAATCAAGAAAATTGAAATGAGAACAGAAGGAAGAGCGAGAACTGAAGGAAGAACGAGAACTGAAGGAAGAACGAGAACTGAAGGAAGAACAAGAAGATTGTACCAGCTTTAGACAAGTTGGTGAGGAAGACATCAAGGTTTTAGAAGTGTCTCACAAGTCAAAGAGAACAAGAGAAAACACAATGTGGACAGTAAAGGTATTTCAAGGTATTAACGCGTGTTTGTTTTCATCCTATGTGAACAATCAGTGTTAATATTTAATTTTGATTCTCCAATTTATGCACAGACAAAACGAATTTATTTCAAAAAAATAAAAAGTACTCAAACAGTGTTTAAAATAATAAACATTTACAATAGAAATATATTTTGACACGATGATAAAAATATAATCAAAATTCATTTAACAGGGAAACATTGTTATAAACATCTATTATTGTAAAATTATTAACTCTAATTTCATACTCAAATGCAAAAAAAATGCTTTAGGAAAATGTGTTAAAACACACACTCCAGATTGGCACAGATCTAGTATGCTGAGCCTCCTTACGCGTCTACTGTCTGAGAAGAGTAACTTGGCCAGATTTTGAGCAAGTTCTGCTGCGAAGTCTCCCCGCAGCAACCAGAAAGGCGCTCAAAGGTTTTCGGAGCTGGGTTTAAGGTGTTCCAAAAGAATAGAATTAAGAACATACGATCTGTTCTGAACAGACATGTGACCGACCTTGGTCGCAACATAGAGATTGTTCATGGCATATCAATTGAGGCTGTAAATCGAACATTTGATGGGCGCATGAAAGACCAAACTAAGGCCGGACTTTCCCGACCAACAAATCACAAGCCTATCATCGAGCAAAGCGACCTTAAAACCATTTCGAGCTTCTTCACCAATGCTCCATGCTCTCCTATAATTCTTCCACAGTGTGTATTGTTTCAATTTGCTCTCCACTTTGTGTCACGTGGCCTTGAATTTCATCACCAGCTTTACCAGCTTCAAATCGACTACTTTGAGTTTACTGAAGTTCATGACGGGATTGAGTATGTCACCCTGAAGCACGAGACGCAGCAATACAAACTTCCAAGGTGGGCTAGCAAAGGATGAGGCTCCATCGGAATGTATACGACAGGTGACCCGTGTTGTCCTATAGCAATGTTGAAGTTAGTAAAACCGACAAATCTTCATCGATGATGTTCAATTCCTGCTTAAAAAAACAATCTCAAGCCTCGACGCAAAAGCCATTTGGTTTATCGAATGCGCTTCTGTTAAGGCGGTCATTCTGCAATTTCATGTCTGAAATTTACAAAACAAGCAAAAAACAGGTTGGTACATAACACAGTATCAGGTATCAGGGCCACAGCTATTCAAGCAATGAACGTCAGCGGCCTTGAAGTGAGAAATTAGGCGTCAATATAGTCATATTGTAGAGCACCCGACAACTTCTAGAAAAAGAGCTCAATTCAATACTAAGTCTTCTCGCGTCCTCTGGCTCTTCTTTCACAAAAGCTCCCATTGCTAAACAGGTTACCCCACCCACCGCCACAGTCGTTTCATCAAATGTTAATTTCCAAAGAGATTACAATTCACTTGCTGATTTGTCAAACACCGTATTCCAACATGTTTCATACACCAACTGCTCATTCAACATAACGCTTAACAAGAAAATTGACTGGAATTCATCTCCAATTTGACAACTCGTGACTTACAAACGCTTTTATAGCGAGATATAATGAGAATATTGTATATTTTGTCGTTTTCTTGTTAATGTATATGTTTCATAACACCAGTTGTATTTTCTTTAGTTGTAATACAGTAATTATGCGTTGTTTTTTTTTAAATATTCTTGTCCTTAAAGACATAGAAATGATTCCTTAAATAAGGAACTATTTTATCTGTGCATTCATTGTTGTATAAAATGAGGTTACAATAGCCATTTTAATTTACCCTCCGATAAATACAACGAAAATAAGAAAGAAAGAAAAGCGATGATGCTCTAAAATGATCCATTTACTTTAGCAACAATAAACATTTAAAAAATGTAAATAAGTATTAAAATTCGACATTTTGCATTTTATTGGAGTATGGTATGCAACAGGGCTGTTCAAAATAGTAGTGGAGTCTTGTGTCGAAAACTCTTTGGATAAATAAATAATCTTATGGACTCCACCCATTTTGCACAGCTCCATTGCATACCATACCCAAATGAAATGCAAAATGTCGACTTTTAATCTTTAATTGGTAAATGTCACGGAAAGAACGAAGGTAAATGGGCGGAGCTAACGAATCGGATAGTCTTTGGTTTATTTCCGTCGAATCGAGCAAGGGAGATAACAACAATTTGAACTTTTGCTATTTGAATATTTCTTAAACCAAAGAGTTAATAACATTGTAATTTTCATCAAAATTATTTGTACCAGATTGAAAGATTAGTTTTTGCAGCAATAGCAAAGTTCTGTAGACAATTCATCAACATGAATAGTTTACCGTTCCTTTATGAATGAATTCTGTTTTGAAAAATATCTTTATATAATTCCGTAGTGTAAAAGTATTGTAATTTACTATGTAAGTTTAGAAATATAACAATCTTTAACCCATAGAGAAACAGCGACGTTTAAACATTGTATACAACCTTAGAACTTGTTCTCTTTGTTACAAAATATGTCATTGGTGATAAATACCACTATCTATTAGAATGTTATCATGTTCACGATAGGTGCATACGCAGCCATACGCCAGTACGCCCGTGCGTATAAATCAGTATCAGCAATTGTAATAGAGGGCTTAAAATTCAAAATCTATAATAAAACTCGAAAACTAAGATAGTGAACATACATGTAAAAACAGGGTTGTTTTCACATAATTTCAATGACTCCTGGCGTCCAAAATGCTTGAATATGGATCTGTGAAAACCCTTTTTTAATATTTTAGAAGAAGGGACACATCTTTAGCTCCCGCACAATTTAGTATATAAAGAAAAAAAAACTAATGACATATGTTTTATATTAAATGACAAAACCATACACAAGTATACAGAGGTAAAGTTCAAAAAGGCTTCCTTCAGGTACGCCCCTGACTAAGTCATTCGAAATTGCCGTCCACGCCTGTAAGGCATTTTAGAATGACTAGCCCCTGACTGTGACCCAAAGACATATACATTCAAATGGGGGATTTTAAGAACATGAATGAATAGATATAATGAGCCTTTTTCCATGCATGAAAAAATAACGCGGGAGTTTTCGCTCCAAAGGGCAAGGGTCGCTTCAGAATGACCAATGTTTACCATACACAACTCTATAAACACGTCTGAAACTTCTGTTGAACAGATGCAATGAGAATAAAACTCCAATCGACGCATTGAAAGATGGAAATGTACAGTATGAAAAGCAAACATTCATGTAAAATGTACATTGGTAAATCATCAATGTTACAACCATAAAATACACACATAAACAGCTAGACTTTTTGCACCGAATAGCCTCCATAATTTTGACACAATATTCTGTAGCATGGAGTATCATCATCTTACAGATAATCCGCCTTTTTTCATTTTCTAATGACTCATATTCAATTTACCTCGGTAACAATTCATTTTGTTTTATCTCATTACCATTGTATTTTTATACCATTATATTGATAACAATGTTATTGACATTTAACTGTATCATAATTAACATAATTTATTTCTGCCTTATACTACATTTAAAATGAAATATTATTCGCTAAATTCCATAGACATCATAAAACAGCTAACGTTGAACAACTTTGCATTCTTTGAAAAGATTATGATATTTGTTAAAACTGGAAAACAAAATATATTAGGTCGAAACTGGCCATTATCGGCAAAAGTTTTTTTCTTAAAACCCTAATAAACAATAGCAAAGTGACATATATCTAACATATATCAAATTATGTACACTTTTATATCCATAATTGTCTTGGATAATGTTCATATGGGTTTCATTATTCAATTAGATGACAACCTTCGACAACCACAAAACAAATAAGTTTTACCTTTTCATTAATTGTATTTCATAGGTACCAGACTAACAGTATTTAAACTTGAGTAACTAGTCGTATACTTCCATCCATTCACTATTTACAATGCGTCGTTTCTACTCGTATTTGTTTCTGGCAATTCTATGTTCTAGAAGTTGCTTTACACTGGAAAGGTTCGATGTAATGACAGAAGAACAATGCCATCAGCGAATGGAAGAAAGTTGTAATGCATCCAGAATTCTCAAAATTAACGCCTGTGACAACAAGTGTGCAGGTAAGAAATTTTAATACACCCCGGGTATCAACACTTCGTCGTTTGACTGTTCATGTTATCACGCGGTTTCAAATTGCCTCTTGTAAATGTTTAGGATGACATAGCGTTCTGAGATAAACTTACACGGGAAATGATTTAGTTACCCTAAAACACAATATTAACTTTAACACTTCATTCCTTAACGATGGTTGTTGTTAATCAATTTCACATTATTTCTGTATAAAGTGCAATGGCATTTTCCATCGAAATCGCGTGCATTTGTTCGATACTTCTGTCCATTGGGAGCAATAATGCTAATGGGCGGGGCATATTTACTACGGAACTATTTTCTTCAATGAAATCGTAGTAAATTTATTGGCAACCTGCAAAACTAAAATCTGCAGTTAAGCAGTTAAAACAAAATGAGCAACGATAATTTGATTGATTTTAATGTATAGTTTGATTTCATGATGAATGGAACAGTTGAAAAAATATTAAATGACAATGATGACGACATATTTCGGAATTGCCATTTGTTAAAAACAAAGCATCTGACAAAACATGAAATCGAGGAAATGAAACAACATATTATAGTCCAGAAGAAAGGGCTCAGTTCAACACTAAATCTTCTCTCGTTCTATGGTCTTCCTTCCGCGAAAGTTCCCATTGCTAAACACGTTACTCAACCCACCGCCACTGTCGTTTCATCCGATGTTAACTTCCAAAGAAATGACAATGTACTTGGTGATTTGACCAACACCGTATTCTAACATGGTTCATACATCAACTGATTCTTAAACATATCGCCCAACAAGTAAAATAACTTGATATTTTCTCCAATTTGAACACTCGTGACTTACAAATGTTACTATCGCGTATTAACGCTAGATTTAATGAGAACTAAGATGGCGATATTTTTGTTGTTTTCTTGTTATTGTTAATTTTCCATGAATCCAGTTGTATTTTTCGAGCTGCAATACAGTTATAATACGTTGTTAAGATATGTTTTCTTTGAAAATATAGAAAATTAAACCCATGAATAAGGAATTTACTCACCGTTGAGAACAACAGGGAAAAAAAAGAGAAAATGCTTTTAAATCATCTATTTATTTAAGCAGAAATGTACATATATGAATATAAATATAAGTATTAAAATTTCCTTCATTTTTTACAGCCCAATTGCATACCATACCCCAATAAAATGCAACTTGTCGTATCTAAATCCTTAAATAGAAATTTTTCTATGAAGTCCTTTATGGTTAAAAGGTTATTGATCAACTAAATTTGCCAATAGAGAGTTAAAACCAAAAAATCGTAGTGTGTACCCTACAAACATTGTATGTGTAAAATTCTCAGTGCGGCTAAAATATGTACAGTGGATATGTTCAAGTAGAATAAGTACAAGAGTTCTTCATGATATTTCCATTCGGTGTTCGTCAGCCATTTTCCATCACAAATGCCAATACATTAGAAGAAGTAGTTCGTAAACATAAATAATGGTTTTTATTTATTGTAGTGTTTCAACGAATATTTTGAAGTTGAAATTAATTCACAGTGAAGCCAATAATAACATAAATAGTCAATATTTCTACGTATAGTCCTTAGGTTTAACTTATACATCGAAATTGCTACGCAATCATCTTTAAGGGTAGTTTCTGACATTGTTAACCGTTCTTATACATCCGAGGTTGTTTTCGATTGAAAACGGCCGAGGTAATCTGAATGGATATTTAAAGGCATAATATGTTAAAGATATTTGTCATTTAAAAGAAGGCAATGAATTGTCATATTTAACAAATGGTCCTTAAGGTATTAGCCGCGTAATACACACTTTTTTAAAAGCTTTAACCGACAACATAGTTATAATCAAGGTACACTATAGGACTTTTATCCAAATTTTGAAGATTTTTTATCGTGAATTAAAAAAGTTATTAATGTTTCATTACACCCACCCCCAAACTCCAAGGGCAACAAAGAGCAACAAGTAAATATTTAATCTATATTTGATTTTTTTTCGCATTATCAGAGATTATGAAATAAACACAACATTTTCTGGTAAAATAAACTTCAGTTAACAGAAAACTAAAGTTCAAACGAACACATTATTGATACACATGGAAAAAAATCATTTTGATTGATCTTATGATTCTTCGGAAAAGAGCAGTTTTTCGATGTTTGAAAATATATAGCAGTTTTATAAAATTCATAAAAAATAGTTAACTATAAGGGAAGCTGCTGAAATCATTTTAGATATTATCTATGATATCTATTGAACAATTTAAAAGACAATTTATGATAGTTTACCGTCCAGTTTTGAAGAAAATATACATAATGTCATGTTACCATACATTTTTATAGCTAATAAAATGCTTAAAAATCAACCTTTTTCTTGTAAAAATTTATAAAGCTTAATTGGACTTATTCATAAAATGTACTCTTTCAAATAAATAAATTTAACTTATGATACTAAATTAAAATGCAGAGTTTAAAACAAATGAGTGTACTTTTAAACTAAAATATGCGAAGAAACAAGAACAATAAGTGGGCTCGCCTCCAAAAATATCAGAGTGAAAGTTCTCAACTAATGTTTTTTTTTAAATATTTTAAAATGTAAACAATCTCTGTGGGTAATTTGATGTATATCTGTTTTATTTTGTCATTGGTATTCTAAGAATTATTTTTTTCACAATAATTCTTCACTCTTCAACATTTGAAGTTTGGTCTGTTCCCATGCTTTGTACGTGTAGTGTGTGCACAGATGATAACTACTCAATGCTGATTTGGTTTTCATGCACCTTCAGGTACTTTACCCATCAAGAATGTTTAGTGCTGTAAAGGAAAAAAGTTGTACTTTAAAGCCTTTCTAACTAATTAGTACAGATAATTATACTGCCATACATATACAAAATAAAATATAAACAGTTTAATATTTCTCGACATTATTTTGAAAAAAACAACAACAACAAGCTGATATATATATATATATATATATATATATATATATATATATATAAAGAAAATTATAAAATTTATCAATAAAATTCATCATCTTCATCATCATCATCACCAAGCCCCAAACCACATACACATTTTTTTCACAGGTTAATTTTGAAAATATGCATTTTGTAAACAAATAACGGGTATGTACATGTATTGTGGTATGTTAGAAATAGGTCCCGTATTAAAACACATCATTTTTAAACAAAATTTTAAGTCTAATATTTTTCTAAGATAAAACAATCAATTTAAAGATTACATACTCATATCATATCTTAAACATAAGTTATGTACATAAGTACATATAAAAATATGTAACATGTACATCAGTACATGTAAAATATGAACATGCTGTCTAAACGTTTAGCTAATAAAAATGATTTAAGAATTCCAAAGATAAATTAAAAAACAAACGTTTTTGAACACATCAACGTACAAAACTGCTCAAGGATACTTACATTCTGAGCCCTTTGATACGAATATCCCAGTTCCATGCCGATTGTTGACAGTTCGTTTTTTCGAGAGAAAATGTTCTCTTACGCGTATATTTCACTTATAATCCATGTTTTACTGTAATGACTCAAATTGTTAGATGTATCGTAATCAACTGTCAGCGTGTACTTTTAGTGTTTATTTATTTTAAACGTATATTCATGAGAAAAACATCACAATGTTTCCAAATCCTACGATGTAGAAATTCCATTATTGACCTATGAATAGCCGGGAAAAATAGCAACATCCGGTACAGGCCAAATACGCCCGATGTTCGTCGCGATCTGTTACGGCGAGTGGCGATATATGTCGATGTTACCCGATGTTTCCCGAGTTGTATTACATGGCTAATACCTTAATGAAGAAAACATTTGTATACAGATTGCAGCTGTTCAAAAGAGTGTACGGTGTCAATGAAATGTACACAAGCAAAAGAGCTGAGGCCGACCATCTGACGTGTACTCCCTCTGTAGTGGGAAATAAACACAAAGAAGACATGTTTGGGCTGTACATGATCACAACATGTCCCGTAAGTCAATGAAGTTATTTCCAACCTTTCTTGTTTCGTGAAAGTTAGATGCCTGGTTACACGACGTTATTCTGGTATCATTTGGAAAGTTTTAAGCAGAGATTGCAAATGTAGTAGTTATTCTAAAATAACAAAAGTATTACAAAACAAGAAGTTATGGCCTTGGCATAGTGTGCAATAGACATGTTAATTTCCGATTTCATTTCGTAATAAATTTTAAAAAAAAATACCTCAATAACTTTGTCTTAAGTGTGTAATTTTAGCAGTTTATTTAACATGTATATAATATATAATTATATAATCAGCAAGCAGCACTATTTCAAAATGATATCAACATTATATTGGGTCACCAGGAATCAAAATTAAATATAAACCCAAAGGGATTCGCTTAATCACAAGCTTATTCGTTCATTGGATATTTTGGCAACTCGTTCTTAGTTCCATTTATTTAAAACCAAGATTTAAAAGGTAACCAATGTCCACTTCCGTGAAAATATGATGCTTAGGGATTCCATACGCAATATCATTTAGTGCGAAAAAGAATATCGTCCAATTCGGTTCCTCTAGTTCAGTGTATTTAAGGCGTTAGCCTAGTGCGAAGTGAAACTGTTGACTATTGGGATTGTCCCTGTTTGTTAAGTGAAAATAAAACCAAAACACTTAAAGCCTCAGTGCCAGTTAGGATAAAATAATATGAGACAAATATAAAAGTGAGTATATATAACTATGATAGAGTCTCATATAATGTCTAATAAATTCCTGAGGTCTACACGCTGCTTTAGTAAAAAGAAATGTTTGGGAAATACCAACGAAAATTTAAACTAGACCACTGACTTACTAGATGCTGATGAAGTCGATAGGTGGGCGGAGCATAATGTTTTGCAAACCATTTATGTGCAGTTGCCGGAATAGACTGGAGAAATATCTAGAGAAAAATTGAAAAAAATAAAAATTAAATTTCACATATAAAAAATAAATTTGTGTTTCTTAAATAAATGTAATACATGTATTTTCGAATGAAAATTGTCAATGCTTTTTAGTGAAATTCGCAGATTGGTACTCATGTTTTTATATAATGCACCTTTTTGAATATGACGGAATAATTATATAAAAAGTGTAGCAAATCATCATAAGTGTTAAAACCGAGATACCAAAAGCTTGAACACTTCAGCAAGTGTTGCTATTTGCTCAAATATCAGTTTTAAAGACATATCAGTTTTGAAGACTATAATTTTCATATAAGGGTAAATAGTTTTGCTGTTGCGTTATAGGTTGTTTGACTCTATCACGTCGTGCTGTTATCAATGTATGCAAAAGTTGTCAAAACATATCCCGTAGTTATGAAAGTCATGGTGGTCTAGTACTTGAGACGATGTTTTAACTCAGTAGTTTTCTTGACTTTACGTTGGTTCGCCTCCAATATACTTTTTATACTATAATGTCTTTTTTTCTGCAATTTCGATATCTTAGAGTAAAATAATGATAGAGTAAGTGTTTTCAGATGCATATCCAGATAAAAAAATAAATCCCAAACGTCTTAGTAAGGAAAAGCAAAGCATTATTATGTACAGCAACATATAATTTAAGATATTTAGAGAGACACGTGATATGCAAATTTTGTAATGACGTTGTGTGCACTAAATTAAGATTGTACTTAAAGTAACTTTCGGTTTTGTTGCATTTGGTAATTGCGATATATGCATTTTAGGCGGTTAAAAATGTCAACAAGGTAAAGAGAAGTCAATCTGCAATACATACAATATATAATTTTACATTTAAACTAAATCATAATGAAATCGTAAAGTTCCCTACAGAACGCCAAGCAAAACAAACCAACAAATTTGGTATGTTTTCTGTAAGTTATCATGTTCTTTATATTTAAAATTATAGTTGTATATGAATAAAGATGGGTACAGTCCGTTACTATTCAGCCTTTGCTTAAGGGCCTAGTTTAAGCCTTCTATAAGTGACTTCTTCTCCAAATCCGTGTATAGTACACAACTTCTGTGTATTGATCTATATCTTCATGGTATTGTGCCTTGTGTGTTTTTAAATGGTAATACTTTTATAATTACAATGCCCTTGAATAAGAATAAGAGTTATGTTATATATAATAGCTCAGTAGTATAATTTAACCAGGATGCTTCATAATTTGGATATACCAAGAGTGACTATGCATTTAGAATGAATTTAAATATGTTATACAACTATTTAAAAACGTATCACTCTGAATTGTTTATTATTTGTTTCCAATTGGTTTAATTAATAAATACATACGATATGTATATTGGTTATATGCATTAGTGAGACAATGAGGTTATAACAGATATATAAGTATGCTATGTCTGAAGACGGCAGTAATAAAGCTCATGATGGTAGTACATGCAAAATAGAGCGCATGTTTGGAAAGTTTTGACAGTATGTTTATATAGAAGAAAAAGTTTTGCAATATAGAGAAACATTTAGCTTAAATAAATTTGAATATCATTTCCATGAGAGTGTTAACCCAAAATATCAGCAACTGCGTGCGAACGTGTTTTTGCAACCGACATGCATAACTAGTTTGCAAGACAACATTATGTATATTAATTTGTCATCGCAACAGTATGACCTTAAATGCATGAAACATATATATATGTATTGAAGAAAACTATGGTCTTAGGTCGTAAATTTGTCGATATGGTAAAACAAACTTATATTGAGATTTCACGTATCAAATCAAAGTAAAAAATATGATTCAAAATGGAATAGCATGTATGATATTAATCCTCAATTATAACAACATACTGAAAAACCTTACACTTTGGCTATATCATATCTATTCAATGGTTGTGACATGACAGATGTGTATCCCCAATGCCTTCTACCTACCCATAGTAATATGTTTTCTATGGAATATTGCAGAATCGCAAAGGCTTACTAGGAGTTAAGTATTTTTTGTTAAAGTATATTGTAGAATCCAAATATGCTGTTTTTTCTTTATTCGAATATTCTTTATTAATATATTTTTGCAGGCAAACACCAGAGAATTTAATTATGTATGTGGAGAAGAAACAGTAGCTTCATGGGGGACCCTAAGTCCTGTATATTCCCCTGAACGGAAACTGATCTACAAGAATGAGCGATGTGCACAATGCCATCATGTTCAAGACTCTGTGAATCTTAAAACTATTTTCACATGCGAAATGTATACAAATGGAGCTTCTGCTAAATCGTTAGACGAATTACTGACCCTAGTAAATACTAACTTTGATGAACAGCCATTTTGTTTTGTTCAGTTCATGCTGCCAAACAAAACATTTCAAATACCAAGAAGAGTCATACAATGTTTTCCAAAACAAATAAGTACATGTAACGGGTCATCATCATTTCCGTCAACGAAATTAATAGATATATGTGAACACGGTCCATTCATGCCTGTCCTGACGGCTTACTATAAACATGTTTCTTGGTACAGAAACATTTTTTGTAAGTCTTGTCATGGAGATAAAGGCATATGTCGACACCCAAAGCAGGCGTATCTGTCCTATGACGAGCACCAAAAACCATTTGGGTCTTCAAATGCCTTTACAGTTCTATTAGAGGACACAGCATTAACTGGGATAAACATGCAAGTCGGCGCCAAACGCACACATTTCAGACGTGTGTGCACAACATGGGGCATCGTCAACATATGTTTTTTATTGTGACGCTTTTTAATAATCCGATTATCAACCCAACATAATAATTGAGATGTTATTTAATGCAGTTCTAATGAATGCTTGTAAATGTTTAAACACGAAATATGATTCATAACAGCTTTCAGTGCTCTGCACAATCGATCTTAAAATAGAACAATTCGATCCCATTCAGTCATGATTATAACTCAGCATTGAGACATATTTTTGATATCATATATAAACCATACTACAAGATAAAGAAATAAATATATGGAATCATTCTTAACGTTTCACCTTGCAAAAGTAAGTGTCATTCTTAATAATCGATGAAAGCATTTGGATTGTTGTTTATATGTGATAATGTTTGTACTATTTATTTATAAAGAATGCATATGCATTTCTGTTTATTTTAGATATGCAGGCCTGTGTTTTGTCCCAGCTCTCGACTATTAAAGCCAGATGGAACTTGTGGACCACCATTTCTTGATGTTATAGTACCAAATTATAGGATTTGTCTCAACTTTACACTGACTCCTAAGATATCTGAACATAAATTCTTACAAGTGTTCAGCAAACTTTGCGGCCTGGGGAAACGTTTCCCAGTAAACTTCAATTCGCCATGGGCAAAATTCTGGACAGTTTATTCAGATATAATTTACTATGGTAAAAACGGAACAGTGAGTAACTTTATCTACACTTTACTCAGACGAAACAAGCGGATGTCGTATGCTGAAGTATTGGCTGATACTGACAGGCTAGTTTACACCCAGTGGCGTATTCATGTTAATAACAAAGACTTTGTTGTTACACAGACGTTCAGCAGGTTTTGTGACTTTGTTCCACGTTCTGGGCAATTTGGTGTTGGATCTTCATATGTTATACCATTTGGCATTGCATCTATTACACAGCAAGAGAATGATATTTTAAGGCAATATTCAAGTGAAATTAAGGACACAATTTATTCTATGTATGTGTTTGCAGAAATTCTTTACGAGTATTCATATAACATCATGCTGTCAAGATTTTCTTTTTGTGAACAAATTGAGTTACTATTAAATGAAGTCTACGAATTTAAAAACAGTTACATTCTGTTTGTAAATTCGTCTCGACAGATTCTGTTTTCAGATGAATTTTACACATATGTAGATCCAAACACAAACGAGAATGTTTATAGAATATGTCTTGAAAACACGATGATTTCCGGCTCGCCGAAATTGCATCCACTAGTTGTAGCTTTCTACATATCTTGTATCTATTTTCCTAAAGCAGCGATGTTTTTCACAGGCATAATATGAACATTTGACACTTTTAATTTCTGACAGATATATAAGTATGCTATATCTGAAGACGGCAGTAATAAAGCTCATGATGGTAGTACACGCAAAATAGAGCGCATGTTTGGAAATTTTTGACAGTATGTTTATATAGAAGAAAAGGTTTTGCAATATAGAGAAACATTTAGCTTAAATAAATTTGAATATCATTTCCATGAGAGTGTTAACCCAAAATATCAGCAACTGCGTGCGAAGGTGTTTTTGCAACCGACATTCAATAACTAGTTTGCAAGACAACATTATGTATATTAATTTGTCATCGCAACAGTATTACCTTAAATGCATGAAACATATATATATATATGTATTAAAGAAAACTATGGTCTTAGGTCGTAAATTTGTCGATATGGTAAAACAAACTTATATTGAGATTTCACGTATCAAATCAAAGTAAAAAATATGATTCAAAATGGAATAGCATGTATGATATTAATCCTCAATTATAACAACATACTGAAAAACCTTACACTTTGGTTATATCATATCTATTCAGTGGTTGTGACATGACAGATGTGTATCCCCAATGCCTTCTACCTACCCATAGTAATATGTTTTCTATGGAATATTGCAGAATCGCAAGGGCTTACTAGGAGTTAAGTATTTTTTGTTAAAGTATATTGTAGAATCCAAATAAGCTTTTTTTCTTTATTCGAATATTCTTTATTAATAATTTTTGCAGGCAAACACCAGAGAATTTAATTATGTATGTGGAGAAGAAACAGTAGCTTCATGGGGGACCCTAAGTCCTGTATATTCCCCTGAACGGAAACTGATCTACAAGAATGAGCGATGTGCACAATGCCATCATGTTCAAGACTCTGTGAATCTTAAAACTATTTTCACATGCGAAATGTACACACATGGAGCTTCTGCTAAATCGTTAGACGAAATACTGACCCTAGTAAATACTAACTTTGATGAACAGCCATTTTGTTTTGTTCAGTTCATGCTGCCAAACAAAACATTTCAAATACCAAGAAGAGTTCTACAATGTTTTCCAAAACAAATAAGTACATGTAACGGGTCATCATCATTTCCGTCAACGAAATTAATAGATATATGTGAACACGGTCCATTCATGCCTGTCCTGACTGCTTACTATAATCAGGTTTCTTGGTACAGAAACATTTTTTGTAAGTCCTGTCATGGAGATAAAGGCATATGTCGACACCCAAAGCAGGCGTATCTGTCCTATGACGAGCACCAAAAACCATTTGGTTCTTCAAATGCCTTTACAGTTCTATTAGAGGACACAGCATTAACGGAGATAAACATGCAAGCCGGTGCCAAACGCACACATTTCAGACGTGTGTGCACAACATGGGGCATTGTCAACGTATGTTTTTTATTGTGACGCTTTTTAATAATCCGATTATCAACCCAACATAATAATTGAGATGCTATTTAATGCAGTTCTAATGAATGCTTGTAAATGTTTAAACCCGAAATATGATTCATAACAGCTTTCAGTGCTCTGCACAATCGATCTTAAAATAGAACAATTCGATCCCATTCAGTCATGATTATAACTCAGCATTGAGACATATTTTTGATATCATATATAAACTATACTACAAGATAAAGAAATAAATATGAAATCATTCTTAATGTTTCACCTTTCAAAAGTAAGTGTCATTCTTAATAATCGATGAAAGCATTTGGATTGTTGTTTATATGTGATGATGTTTGTACTATTTATTTACAAAGAATCGATATGCCTTTCTGTTTATTTTAGGTATGCAGGCCTGTGTTTTGTCCTAGCTCTCGACTATTAAAGCCAGATGGAACTTGTGGACCACCATTTCTTGATGTTATAGTACCAAATTATAGGATTTGTCTCAACTTTACACTGACTCCTAAGATATCTGAACATCAATTCTTACAAGTGTTCAGCAAACTTGACGGCCTGGGGAAACGTTTCCCAGTAAACTTCAATTCGCCATGGGCAAAATTCTGGACAGTTTATTCAGATATAATTTACTATGGTAAAAACGGAACAGTGAGTAACTTTATCTACACTTTACTCAGACGAAACAAGCGGATGTCGTATGCTGAAGTATTGGATGATACTGACAGGCTAGTTTACAGCCAGTGGCGTATTCATGTTAATAACAAAGACTTTGTTGTTACACAGACGTTCAGCAGGTTTTGTGACTTTGTTCCACGTTCTGGGCAATTTGGTGTTGGATCTTCGTATGTTATACCATTTGGCATTGCATCTATTACACAGCAAGAGAATGATATTTTAAGGCAATATTCAAGTGAAATTAAGGACACAATTTATTCTATGTATGTGTTTGCAGAAATTCTTTACGAGTATTCATATAACATCATGCTGTCAAGATTTTCTTTTTGTGAACAAATTGAGTTACTATTAAATGAAGTCTACGAATTTAAAAACAGTTACATTCTGTTTGTAAATTCGTCTCGACAGATTCTGTTTTCAGATGAATTTTACACATATGTAGATCCAAACACAAAAGAGAATGTTTATAGAATATGTCTTGAAAACACGATGATTTCAGGCTCGCCGAAATTGCATCCACTAGTTGTAGCTTTCTACCTATCTTGTATATATTTTCCTAAAGCAGTCATATATTCACTTCTGCGTAGTGACATCACCTGATTTAAGTTCATCATTGCCCTTGCCTCCCCAAAGACGTTGTTGTGCATGCGTTTAAACTTGAAATAAGTGAAAGCAGTACTCAATTAAGAATCGTGCTCTTTGGTGTAATAAACACCGAAAAAATTAAATATTCGTTTAAATCTGGAGCAAAAATGAAGAGCATTACATACCTCTACATAGGATATACCCAAAATCATGCTTTGAGAGTTGTAGGTAACATCACGGTCATGGTTTATAGGTCTGTGGTAACATGTACTCTTATTCCTCTGTCAAAATATGGTCAACACGGAAATTCTTTTTCTTCTGGAAACGTTCTCGTATTTCGTCATAATTGGAGTATCAAACTGGTAGAGGAATTATTTCTTGATATGTACCCAATTAAAGCACTTCACAATTTGTTTTAAATGGGAATCCCAAACCAATGAAACGTTTCATAGTTATCATTCAAAACAATCCATTGAAATAATGCAAGACAAAGGCCTTTATACTCATTTAACAGCTCCAACCAGTAACAAAAACACACACAATAGTCAGTTATTTAAAAACATGCTGAAAGTATTGACTCATATTAAATTCAGATCATTTGACACTATACACAACTATTGGCCTTGATTTCAATATATATTTTGGAAAACTGGTCACTTAGTAATAATTTCGATAACATACGTGATAATTTGGTAGATACTCAAATAGACGACAATAACATTCATGTACCTATTGGAACCAGTGAAGATAAGATATGTAACTCATCTGAGTTTAAATTACTCGATATATGTAAAAGTACATAGTAATTGTAGGCACGGGGACGATGGTGATATTGGGCGTTTCACATTTATGGCATTTACCGGGAAAAGTGTAATTGACTACGTTATTACATCATGTGAATTATTTCCTTTGCTATAAAGTTTTATAGTACATGACAGTTTTTTCTTGCTCTTCTCACGTGCCAAAACAGATCAATTATTACGTTATTTTAAATCATATTCATGAAAATAATGACCCAGTTAGTATATATAAATTAGTATGGGATAATATGAAAGCTGAAAATTTTATTTAAAATGAAGAAAACCATCTTCATGAAATTGTCTCAAATATTGTATCATCTAATGCTGATATAAATAATGGTAAAATACTTGAAAACACACCTCTTAATACCCCTAGGACAAAGCATGTATCCTTGGTATACCGATGCGTGCGAATAAGCTAGGTGTGATTTAAAGTATGCAATAAAATTAAATATAAGAATAATTACAGCGATGTTTTTTATAGGCATAATATGAACATTTGACATTTTTATTTTCTGATTCTGAATATTTCACTGATAATGATGCCGAAAACGTTATAAATAATGACAGGTTTGGTGATCAAGTAATAGATCAGATTGACTATGATTTTGATGTCGATGATGTTATTAAGGCTATAAATAGTTTAAAGAAGTAAAAAAGTCCCGGTTTTGATCTGTTAACCCCCGATATATTCATTGAGTCAAAACATATTTTAGCACCGATTATGTGTAAACTTTTTAAGTATATAATACAATACGGGTTCTTATCCTTAATCATGGACAAAAGGCATTTTGATACCTGTTCCTAACAAAGGTGATTAAAATATAGTTGATAATTTCAGTGGAATAAAGCTTACTAGTATGTTTTCTGAAATATTTTCACTTATGTTAGATACTTGTCTAAGAAAATGGACCGAAGATAACGATATACTAACGCGATGTCAATTTGGGTTTCGGCAAAATAAAAATACAGTCGATTGCATTTTTGTTTTACAACCAAGTATTAACAAAGTAATAGACCATCAATGACAAAAGCTTTATTGTGCATTCGTAGACTTTAAAGAGACGTTTGATATAGTTTACAGAAATGTAATATGGTTTAAGCTCCTCAAACATAATACGTCTTCAAAATTTGTTAACATGTTATAATCTATGTATTAGTCTGTCAAAATATGTGTTCGTTCAAATGGCGATGTCTCGAACTATTTTGAAAGTTTTATGGGTGTTAAACAGGGGAAAACCTTGTCTTAACTACTGTTCATTATGTTTATAAATGATATGTCTTCACATATATATGATGATGATGCTGCTGAACCTGTGTCACTTAACAAATTACATATATTCATTTTGTTGTTTGCAGATGACACTGTTTTGTTTTAAAATTCTGCTACCCCCCTACAAAAACTCTTAAAAAAGCTTCATATTATTGCAAAAAATGGAATATCACTGTTAATCTATAAAAACCCTGTAGCAATGGTTTGTAAATTGGGATCTCGAGTTCAAAACATTGACATTTTTTAATTGTGTATCAAACTTTACATATCTAGGAGTCACGCTATTTTCAAATTACAAATTTTATCGGTCGCAAAAAGCTTCAGCCGACCAGGTATCCAAGGCTATGTATTCAGTGAACTCACTTTTTGACGTTGTGTTACTGGGGATAAATGTAAAACTTAAATCTGTTTGACAGCATGCATGATCATGCCTTTATTTAATTATGGAGCAGAAATATGGAAACAATATATTTAAAATGTCTGAAACAGGTATTAAAGATGAGAATTCAAACCACTAACGCTAATGTAGATGGTGAGCTTTATATAAGGTTCCTCTTAGATATTGCACGTAAAGAGCGAATTCTGGAATATTGGTGCAAAATTATTACTCAACACTAAGGTACTTTGGTGCATGAAGTGTATTGTGGTCAAGTGAATAAAACTATTCGTGGGTCATGGTCATTAGAGATAAACAATTGTTAATAGTTTGGGTTTTAGTTATTTTTGGAACAATAATGACATTTCATTGCTTTAATAAACAGTGTCATAAAAAATTACATGATCAGTATTTCCTATACTTGTTTTCTCTATTAACAACGTCATCCAAATAAAAAACTTATTAAAGTATTAAGCGTACGTTTGGTTACGACAATTATCTAAATTGTATTAAAAACGACAAGCATCGTATTTTGCTAACTAGATTAAGATGCTTAGCGCACAAACTTGCAACCGAAGAAGGCTGTTTTAGAAATATAGAACAATCTGGACGTAAATCTATATTGTGTCAGGTGAATGTTGTTGAAGATGAGTTTCATTTTGTTCTTGTATGTCTTTCATACAGAGACATACGAACGAATGTTCGATGGATATTTTTGTCGTTGGCTCACAATGCAAACGTTTCAATTGTTATTATCTGCTGAGCAGAATAGTACACAAATTAAACTTGCTTAATATGTATAGCTTTCAACTTCAAGACGAAAAAGTATCATAAACGAATAAATGTATTTTCCTTCTTGTATTGTTTTTATTGCTTGCTTTAGAAACTACTGTGTTTTTGCTTCTTTTTAAGTCTGACCATTGAACTAAAACAAATAATAATTATGCTCTGAGCAGTGGCCTTACAACGATAACCGTTTAATTACTAACATACCCGCTGTTGTCAAAACACGCCTGACCGCATACCTTATTAGTGGAGGAGGTCAATTTATACATATTGTGCAGTAAATAATTAGGGTAAGCCACCGTTCAAGCAAAATCTTATTAATTATTACGTTTTATACTTGAATTATCATTATATCAATAGTGTTAATAATGTGTGTCATAATATTGTCATGCTTTTCTCATGTATGTAACAAAAATATAACCGCCATAAGTAAAATCGATGAACTTGAATGTTTGTGCTAATAAAGTATTGAATTGAAATGAATTGGTTACTTCTGTATTCTTTCATTTCATAACTTTTTGAAAAAAGGTCTTTTAATCATCTAAATTCGGTTAACATATTATTTAATAACCATAACACTATCGAAACATAAATGTGATTGGACACTGTGAGTTACGAAATTTTACAGCACAGTGTGTAAGACGAATTTTCTTCCTTTTTTAAAACCAGGCAATAATGTAGCCAGAAATTACACTCTGAAATTAATACATAGTACACATACTTGAAAAGGAATATTTCTGACATCATGTATAAGAGCCCGTTCACTTGCAAAGATCGGTAAACCTGCCCACACAATTTTGGTGGCTCATGTATTGATATTCATGCTTTTAATAATATGATTTTATTGTTACGTGAACAAGATTCGTTAAAGTAAACTAATGTTCCCTATGTTAGTGTTCGAAAGTATATATCAAATTGTATTTACCACAATCAATACAATTTTTAGATATACCAAAAAGGATAAATAAATGTGGAAAAAATAGCGAATCCGATGCTGTAGTTGATGAAGGGAATCCTTTTGGTAAAACGGGAATGAGAACGAGAAGACTATTGCCACAGAGTCTGTGAACCTTAACTTTGATGAAATTTTACAGCTTTTGTTTTCGTATCGAAATGATGGGGATAAGAAATATTTGGCTGATATTGCTAAGATGTTGGAACCAATACAGAAATCCAGTGAAGATGAGGAAAAACTTACTGCTACTGTACAGGAAAGTGTTGCGACTAAATCTTCAGCCGATGCTGCCTTAAACAAAGGTAAACCCCATTCCAACAGAAACGAAGCTCTGCTTAAGTTTCTTGGTCGTGACTTTCACAGCACCTTCAGATCGGCGAAGCGTGTGGATTCGTCACAGAACCATGTTGTGCAGTTGACAAAGTCTACAAATTCAAGGCACCAGACAAAATAACTATACTCTGCTATATGAGCACATTTTTAAATATTATTAATGATTAAACTAGTTAAGGTTAATAACTGTGTGGGCGCAGACTGCCGCTTAAAATGGTGGCAGAGAGCGTGGTCAGTGTTTCAACTTTCAATAAATACTCCATATCAAACTGAGACTTCATACATTTTTGGACAAATTTTGAATATTAATTTCGATTGAACATTCGTCCATTTTTATGCATTTTATGTTTCTACCATTAAATGGTATGCTGGCAAGATGGCATACAAGTCAAGGCAGTGTTCAGCAGTGACGACTCATGATGGATGAAAATAAAAGTATCAACCAAGTTGTCTTGATTTCCGTTGGAACAACATACTGTAAGTAAAACCAATCGATTATCGAATATCGGTTGCCGTTTTGTTCAGCTTAGTCTCGAAACATAACATTCAAGCTGGTAGCAGTTTTAACAAAAATAATTTAAGCTTAGTACATACCTTCCAATTGGCAGATCAATCCCACCGGAAAACAGTTATTAAATTAAAACGGGAACATAACATTCATTATATTAGAGCTCGTAAAATTACTAAACGCAAAAGCTAAAAGATTAAAACATCTTAGTTTTTGTTTTCAATAATAAAATACGAAACCTTACGGCGCCAAGCATTAGGTCACGATAATTATATCCATATTTCTTAGGGCAAGGCCGTTAGAAATCGACTGTTTTTGCGTCGTTATCTCCTTTATAGACCTATTTAAATCAAGGATAGACACATAAAACATCAACATATTTCACTAAATTACTTCACAATTCAGTCAATTAGGTACCTAACGTAGTGTGAATCGATTTTTGGAGAGACCGGTTTAGTATAAATTAGTATCAATCCGTTCGTTTTGTGTTGGGTGACACATGCCGATAAGATCGTGCATGCAGTTGAATAAATATCAAGAGACACATTTCCTACAGGAAAGTGTAATATTTGAACACTTAAGATATTGAATATTTATAAAAGTTATAACAGCGCCTTGTCCAGCTACAGAACACAAGGTGTCGGCATCATCTCCGGTGATTCTGTCCACACATATGGGCCTGTGTTCATACACGGCATTGGCTTTATCTTGATAAAACACAGTCGTAGTTTCGTTTTTAAGGATCTGAACTGCAATTGAAGAAAAAAAAAGATAGTCCTTGCAAACGCTTGAGGAAATGATGATGATGATGATGATGATGATGATGATGATGATGATGATGATGATGATGATGATGATGACGGCGAAGATTCAACTTGGTCGACCAATATCCCCATTATCATTGTAGCTATTGAACCTTTTTTATTTTTATTAATCTAGTCAAAGAACATCAGGTTATCATATTGAACACAAATTGATATATTTTGACAATTGCGTTTAAGCAATATCACATTCTTATTCATCGTTAAAGACGAAACAGGTCCCTTTAGGAAAAAACATGCTCCAACTTGAAGGGGTCGACTGGTCTTTATATACAGTAATTTCTAAATTTACACGGAGCCCGGGCTTTGCTAACTTGAATATTACCAACCAAGTAAACATACGTACTATGAACGTACTTCCGTCTGTAACGGAATGTTATACTATGCACGCACATCCGCCTACAGCGGACAGGTGCAACAGTTTTAACCTGGTAATAATTATAAAACTAAACTTTTTAATTAAATTGTGTATTGTGACTAAATGCCTACCATACAACATTTGTTTTGGAAAATTTGCAATGAACATCGGAGAAAATGCACGTATGCGTTATACTTAGTTTATGTCAATCTATAAATTGTATACACTGAATTTCTATTTCTATTTCACTTTTTATCATTTGTCCAAATCAAAATCAAGAAACCAGTTATATTTCTTTCCATCAATGTTATTTTTACTGAATGTGCAAGATGTGTATAATTAGTAACGATAACCCTCTTGTCCACACTCGGAGATACATTTCACATTTAATTATAAAAAATGAAATCTAAGAACTATTTTCGCTTTCAAAAATACGCATTTTCTCTAGAAGTGGAAATTGTAATAAGGGAAATGACGCTAGCAAATTATGACTCTCTGATATCAATCGTTGAGATCAGCCAAACCAATTCAGTAATAACTTTAGCAAATTTGGTGACGATCCAAATCAAATCTGAAGTCTTTTAAAATGGCAACGATGTAATCATTTCGAAAAAAAAATATCGATGTGCTTCCGTGAGAAAATAATTTCCAAAATAATGGAACACGAATAATGTTAATGATTTGTTTGAAAGATCATGAACTGAATTAAAATAACCAACTAAACCAGGAATGCGTTAATATTTTGGAACGCTTAGAGTTGTTTGTTGAAAGCTAAGACTCTGCATACGATTTGACACAAGTGGTCAAATGAAAACTTTGAGGACTCCAAGTGATAATACTTAATATGTCAATGTGGCAACATTTGAAGACATAGAAATTCAGAAGCGAAACAGCCAGATTCAATTTATAGAACTACGCCAAGTCAATATAACATAATGTTTTATGCAAGGATATCTGTACTTAATATGCAAATCACTATAATTACTATTCCACTAAATTGGCCTACCATAGTAATTGCTTCTCTTGTGTATCATCATACTGTAAATATACAAATATCTGCGTAGCTGTAGACTTTGGTTGGTGGTTAGTACTGTTTAAGTAGTACAAATATGTAATGCAGACATCAAGTAAATATTTGGGCGGGTGATATCATACTCATAAAATCCACATAGCGTATTTCATCCGTTTAACCCATATGATTCTTTGATTTCATATAATGTCCTGTAAAACCAAGCCACATATTATAATAACTGTTTCATTCTGATCGGCTATACCAGGACTAGTTGCACAAATATCAAATACACTGTTTATGAGGCACGAGAGGCCTAAATAAACGACAGAATCACAAAGTAACAACAAAACAAAGTCAAACTGCATATGCATCTATATATCAAATATATGTTGGATGTCAATGCCTTGTAAATCTTGAAAAATAAATCAACATCCATCTGCGTTTTTTGTAATGAGACAGCTGCCATAATATTACATTAAGTTATATTTAGTGATAGACAAATCAAATGTCAATTTAAATACACCACAAATTTACCCCGACCTACTTCTGAATTCTTTTGATCGAACGAAGGTCTTGTTATTTGATTGCTAGCTCTTTGTTGCCAATGTGTTTTCATATATCGAACGACGATGAGGTCGACACGATGTATCATTGATAATGCACCCACACATATCCACCTTCTAAAAATCGCATGTTATTCCACGCCCTTAAAAATAACCAGAAGTCTTCTAAACACTTACGGAATAAAATACATCTTAAAACATATAACACAAGTTTACCTCTCTATGACAAGGAGAAAAAGGAATACCATTAATCCAATTATGAAAATATATTTCATATTTAAAGTGTTTTATTTTTTTGCTACATTTAAAAATTAGATACATGTATACACAGAAAACTAACTACAGGGACGAGCCAAATAGCCAACAATTCATTTATGATTGTTTGCATGAATGTACATTTCGCCTATTCCTAACCGAACCCCACCTAAATTCAAGGTTGTTTCACTGTTCGTGTTCCTAAATGTGTTCCGTAAAACGAAACATGATATTAACACGATAAGAAAGCGATAGAAACGAGAATTCCTTATTAGGTAAACATAGATTTGAACATATTTTTTCAGCATATACATCAAATATTGCAACATTGTATGCCATACACTTATATACATGCTATATTAAAACAGATTATAACGAAAGAAGAACTTAAAATAGTTTTCTTCTCTGACATACTTTCACAAATGATATTGTTGTTACCCCTTTGAAAATATTGGGCATTTGTCGTTCTGTAACTTCCGTCATCTATTTAAATAGTTCAAAGTAATGATACACGTTCTGCTTAATCAATTCATAATTGACGTCGTAAGTTTGAACTGTTGCCATTGGATATATTTAAAGTTAGCTAGTGTTATAACCTTTGACGTAAATTTATAAATAAATAGCGTTTGTTATTTTGTTATTTACTAAAATAAGTTCCGTATAAACAAACCTTCTCATGTCATATTCTTATTTGTGCGCCAAATACAGATTAAATTACATACAAATACACAATAGCATTATCAGATATAACTATGAAACATACGCTAGTGACATTACGTAGGGTATTTTGTTGACTGTAGGCTGGTTATTTTTAAGTCAAACATGTGTATTCGGGATTGTCAGTATTTAACAACTAAACACTTTACCTGGAATGTTTCATCATAAAATAGCCAAAAACAGTGCCCCGGGTGAGGCTCAAACTCACAGCCTCCCCATATCCTATACTGTCTATAAGTACGGCGCGCTAACCGATTGCGCCACCGGGGCTAGCGATTTCGTTAGGTAGTCTGTTTATTTTACTCGCAAATGGTCAATCAATGATTATAATGTACACTTAAAAGCGAAAATGCGAAACACAATTAAATATTTTAAGTACGTGTAACAGTCCGCAAACTGGACTCGGATTAGTCCAATACAGCACAATAGGCGAGTCAAATCAATATACTGTTTGACTAAAAAAAGAAAGGATTGGCATCAATGCTTCACGACAATAAAAAACGCCATTAGTATACATTTGTAATGCCACTAAATACAGGCCATCAGTAATGTCCTAATCACCTAGTCTGATTGAAATATAAATGGTTAATGATTTAAAAAGTTTTCTTTTGAAATATGTTTGTGATTTATCATATTTAGACCAAAGTCAATCGACTACATTAATCGTATGTCTTAAAACTTCATATATACTACAATTCGTCGGCAACCAACGTACGTCCTTTAATTACATTTCATATATACCGTTGGAAAATTGGTTGCTAAAATCTCATGTATATGAATATGCAGGGGATCAACCCTTCTTCAAACAAAATCACAGAAGTTACAATTAAACACTCTCAATAACCCTGTATTGTCAGTTAGTTCCGCAGGCGAATGGTCAAAGTGGTTGATCTAGAATTTGAATGAATCAGGCGGACCGAGTGCAATTCGAGCTATCGACAAAATACTCTATCATAAGTGTGAGTGTCTTGTCTATGAATTTGTGTGAGTCATACTTTCGCATTGGTTCCTTGCGAAACCAATGAAAGTTTCTCATCAATTGTTCATAATACCGAGTGTTTTCTGCTTATGTTCTGTTGTGTCCTAGTACCGGGGTACACATGTGCACGAGCCTTGTTAACACATTTTCGTAATGAACAATGCCACTGGTTTATAAATTGATGTACTTCTGAAATAATCATTTATTATTTGCAGGATAGGTATAGGATATTGTACCATTAAAAATAGCTTTTAAGGGAAAAAAATGTTTGTCCATTGAAATTGGCCCATTTAACAACGGCTGGGTCAATTACGTAACTTGTTCAATGGACATCGCATCCCTTTACTGTACACGTCATTAAATCAATCCAATCAAGAGCGTTAAGGAAATGTAGCATTTCCACAAAATGTTGCCATAAAAAGATAATATGAATGCATGTAAGGAGGGAATCGAAACAGAATGTAATAACACAACTGAAGCAACCATTTCAAGTCAACTGATATACTTACTCCTCTTTAAGGTGTGTTATCTTGAGAACTTTTATCGCCATATTACATACGTCAGACAATATTGAAATATCCACTTACTCCTGTGTTATGTGTAAATATCATTATTCTTTTTAAAATTTTATCCAGCTATTAATTTTTAGCTTAGATAGAAAAATTAAGGGTCATTATGGTATTTTTATCACTGTTTGATACTGTTTAAAAAATATTGTCAATAATTTTCAATCTCAAACGTTGTTCAAATGAATGCAAACGGTATTTAAAATTTGTTAAGAATAAAAGCATGATAATTAAAAAGCATATCCTTGCGTGACGATACATTGCATTCATTTCCCTTATTTCATCCAAGAACAGAAATCGGAAATTTAATAAAAAGGCAATAAATATATCCAAATACTGAAGTTACATGTTTAAACTTAACAACTCTATTGTTGAATAAGGAAGTTATGGCTTATACGAAGTAATGCATACTCTCATATGCCTTGGGATAGGAATACTTAAGGTTTTGAAACTTTTAAAATATAATGTAATTAGCGTTTATTTATTCGGATTCTCCAACTCTTATTTCAACTTTGGTCAGAAAAAATATAATGAAGGTAACTATGTAGAGATTAAGATCAAAAAATAAAAAAACAGCCGCAATTATTATGGATTGGACGTCTTGTAAAAACGAATATTTTAGAGAGATGAATTTACTTACCTCGAAGATCATGTTCATATTCATATTCCTTGTACATATTCTCATGTATGTAATTAACTTAAGTGTAGCTGATGATGTCATGTTACGAACTTTGTTCGCATTATTGTATTTTTTTGTCGTCTTTTTTTTTCGAATTGGATTGCTATTTCTCGCACTAAAGCGCCATTTTAGAAGTATTGAGTCATAGTATTTTCTCTCTGTTCAACAACGAAGCTTAAAATTAATAAACTCTTTGCCTCGCACTCATTTCCAATGGGAGTGTTTCTTGTGTTCTCGTTCTTTCTGCAGACAATATCGAAGTTGAAAGATATCATATTAAAATAGTTCTACGCTGCCTGAACAAATAAATAAATTGCGCAGAAGAAAGTTATCTTACCTTTGACCAGGACGTCATCGGTACGATTAAAGCACCGTTGATGTGGGTATGAATGTGTTAAGGTACCTGACATTTGACCAGGACGTCATCGGTATGATAAAGCTCCGTTGATATGGCTATGAATGTGTTAAGGTACCTGACATTTAACCAGGACATCATCGGTATGATAAAAAACACCGTTGATTTGACTATGAATGTGGTAAGGTACTTGAACAATTGTACATATTAAAACTGACGTTGCCCGATTTGATATCCGTAAAAGAAATATACAAATGCCCGTTATAAGGAATATTTAATAATTATTATAATTGCTTTATTTGAAATGACAAATTGCAGCCACAAGAAAAAGAAATCACTCAAAACGCTTGGTTGTAGAATAGTTTATATGACGTTACCAGTGATAATTTTAACTAGTTGAGTGATCTAACACTTTGACAATATGATTATTTCTTCAAAGAAAGAGTCCATCAAAATAAAAACCAGACACACGATAAAGTAGTGCAATACAGTTTGACCGAAGATTATTATAATGTTAGCAACCTAAATATGTTTTAGTGACAGGATCGATCAAAAGAACGTACAGAGTTCACTACTCTGTTAATATAATGTCATAGTTTATATCTATTTGTGAAAGAATGTGTAAAAGCTGTTAGCAGTGATACTTTAAATGGCCACAATACGAATACCTGTACACTCGAGACCTTTCATTATGTGGGGAAGGCTTACAAAACATAAATACACAAACAGTCCCAAGTACCTATCCAGACTTCGATTAATTGAATCTGTCGCTTGCTTGTTGCTTGGTGTGCTGTTTTTTAATGAAAAATGCTTAAACAAATATTTATATGGGTAGAACTGGTGTTACTTGAACGCCACGTTTTAACACTGGGACAACGTACTCGAAGATGTTGTATGTTGATTGCAAACGTTGCCTCTTAAGGTCGATTTTAGGTGACATTAAGGTCTCGCTATTTCGCTAACTGAAACGCACCCTTAATGTCACTTAAGTAAACACACTCTCAAGGATTTCGTAAGCATAAACTGTGTGTATTTGAAATCTTTTTTATTCGACCACATTTAAGGGGGGTATCAAAGTAACAGAGGTGGTTTTTGTACCGAAGGCCAACAATTTCCAAAAGAAAATAAGTAGCAAACATGTGAGTTGTAGACTCACAGATATGAATTCGTTCAAACATCCATTTAGTGTGTAACTATGTATAATATACAACACGCAGTTTGGAATTGCAACCTTGCATGATTTTGCCAATGTTAAATGCCTAAATTAAAAGTGGTCTGCCCTATCCAATTTTTCACTCGTAAAAATTATTAAAAGTGACTAGAATCATTTTAACGTAATGATACAATTATATGTTTTGTTTTTACTTTTTTGTCGTTGACTGTTAATACTTTTAGAACGATTTTATATAATAAAACCTTTAAACCAAAAATAATTACAATTTATACCTAATGTATAGAAGTAAATCCTCTCCTTTAAAACAAACTACTGATTCATACCTGATTTCGAATTCAGATATTCGGTATTTCTGATTATTTTACTTCCTTTTCTTTACAGCTAAAACATTGGTTTCGATAGTCAGTTTTAGTAATAAAATCTACTGCGCGGTTATAATAAAGAATGTTTCAGGTGTGTTTTAATTAGGAATAATATCTGATTTCGTTATTGTTTACTTGAATATGAAATTATTACAACAATGGCTATTATGTATATGCTCTTATTCTTAATTAATTTTGTGGTTTGTCAAATTTGTCCAACTAAATATGGTGACCGCTGTGAAAATTGCAGTGAGCAGTCGATTTGTGATGAGTGCAAAGTAGGATTTTGGGACGTTACTGGGGCTTGTTCTTATACATGTTTTAAACCAACGTGTACGTGTACCAACCATTCTGATTGTCTCTCTTGTAAAGATGGATATTACGGTATTGGAACTTACTGTACTAAGACATGCTCTTCTGGATGCAATGGCAAACCATGTAACAACAATGGAACGTGTTTATGTAAGCCTGATTTTACTGGAAATGCATGTGACTCGTGTGTAGACTGCAAATATGGCGCAAATTGCTCAATGCAATGCAGCCGGGGTTGTGAGGGGAATAATTACAGTTCAACCGATGGATCATGCACCTGTAGTAACTATTATAGCGGTGAACAATGTGAAAACTGTATCGCAGGTCGGTATGGGGAAGACTGTTCAAAGGAATGTAGCCTTGGTTGCTTAGAAAATACATGCTCTGCTGTTGATGGAAAGTGTTATTGCAAAAACTTTTACACAGGAAACAATTGTGATGTTTGTGTAGACGGGCGGTTCGGCGAAAATAACTGTAATCAGAAATGTTCTTCTGATTGCAATAGCGTAACATGTTACCCTAACGGAACATGTATATGTAAGCCTGATGTTACTGGTGATGCATGTAGGTCTTGTGTTGTTGGGAAGTATGGAGCTAACTGCTCTATGGATTGCAGCAGAGGTTGCGAAGGGAAAAATTGCAGCTCCTCAGACGGAACATGCAACTGCAGGAGAAATTATAACGGTGACCAATGTGAAAACTGTACTGCAGGTCGGTATGGAGACGACTGTTCAAAACTTTGTAGTCTTGGATGCTTAGACGACACTTGCTCCTCTAATGAGGGAAAGTGTGATTGTTAAGACTTTTACACAGGAGGTAAATGTGAAGTGTGTGTAGACGGGCGTTACGGTGACGGCTGTTTAAATGCATGTGAGTTTCATACTATATAATATATATTAAGAAAAGCGCTAATTATCTCATACAATGTCTTATGTTATAAGATTACATTGATATTTATCTAAATTAAGACTAGGAGGTTCGATTAAACAGTGAACATACGACAAACATGCATTTATTTTCTTTGGTACACAGATGCTACGGAAATCATGTCATACAATTGCATTTTTTTAAATTTCTTTTTTATTATTCGGTCAAGTAAAAATGTGATGATAAAGACACCCTATATCATTCCTTGTTTACTGTTTGTTTCTGTTAATTAAAGTGATAAGATGAACTAAATGTTTTTTTACTATTCGAACGACATATGCTATGTATTATTAAATTAGAATAAATCATGACTTACCTGATAATAAAACCAAAAATGTTCTATTACATTTATAATTAGCTGATCGAAATGTTCCGACAGAGAGAGATAAATTAAAGCATGGTGCAACTATTGGTGGTGCTATTGGTGCTCTTCTTGTAGTAGCAGCAGCGGTTATATTTGCTGTCACCATTCTTAAACGAAGGTATAATTCCAAAAAAAAAAAATACGAAACATTCATATTTGTCTATTAAAAACTTGCATATTGAACAAAATAATTAATCTTGATAATATATGCAGTTACCGTTAAATTCGTAATATCGTGTCAAAGCCTCTTTTTTCATGTTTGCATTTTAAAGAAATAAGTTATGCTGCAAAAAGCCACGAGATGAACAACTGAGCGAAGAAACACCTGAGCCAGTTGTGTACGCTACAGTGCAAAACAGAAGTAATGTGATATTGTCCTTTTAATAATAAATATTCAACTCATCATTAACATAATTACGTTTAAGTTTTGCAATAACATATCTTTAAACACTACATGGTGCCGTATACAATAAAACATTGGCAAAGAACAAATAAACGTCGTTCTTTGAAACCAGTTTGATATTTTATATATTGATCACATTCTTAAAACCTGTGCTTAATGCGTTGTTTTACAGGACACACACACGACCCCGCTCTACAAAGGGAGTCAAGTCATTATGGCGGACAGGCACAAACACCTCACACTTCATTTACAGAGCACCATGCTGAAACTGGTAAAACTAGTCAAACCTAAACTTATAAGTTGATAGTTTAGCTCGATTGTAAAGACAGCTGTAAGCTGATATACATCATTTTCGAGGCAGTGTTCTGGGTAGACATTTGTGACGATGTCCTGCCTTTGTGAGACCTTGCCTTGGTGGGCCTCGAATCCAATACTTTTGGGGTGAGAGTAAGACACTAAAGTATTAGAATACATTCTCGTATGATATACCTGGCGGGTAATATTTTTCGATAACTACATATCCCTTATTCTTTGTGTTAAACATGTATGAGCAATGTTATCTTGCATTTACCTTGAAGGAAACAACTTATACGAGGACATTTTAAAAGCAACTGATGATTCAAACATTGTTCAAGAGAACGTTGAACAAGAAGCAGGACACAGAGTGAACATACGAACACAACACGTTGAACTGGTGATGACCGACGAAACAACTGAAGATGATGGACTTGAAGTTGGTATTCTTTACAATGTACAATCGTTTATAATGTATTTCATTGTGCAAAGAATTGCTGTCACGTTTTAAATGTTTGCTTTCTGATGTGTGTAAATATTTGTTAAAGACGTACAATAGTACAGCGTTAAATTTTTCACTGTTTTAATAATACCATAAATATCCTTTAGATGAGGATGACCAAGAAGCACGAGCAATAGCAGTCAAATTTGAAGAGAAGGGCGGTACATATTGCAACAATGTTGATACAATAAATAAACAAAAAGTCGCTGTTAACAGCTTAACGAAATACGTGATTGAAAAAACTGACACAGATATTGAAGAAGAATTTGAGGTAAAAAAACTTCATTTTTTGTGCACTGAAAACTATCCATCATACTTGAAATATTTCATTAAATGTGTTATATCATGTTTTTCCAATTTAAAAACATTCGACAAATGCATAGTACAGTGGAGTAAATCAGATTGTTAGAAATTGACAGACAAAGTGCATAGTTATGAATGTTGCAATTTTCTTGCAGAAATTTCCGTATGGATTGACAAAACCATACGCCGTGTCGCAGAAGCACGAACATATTCAACGAAACAGATATAAAGGGATTTATCCATGTATGGTTTGCCTTTTAATAGCATTTGGCGTTAAGGAAAATTAACATAAAAATGCATTTGGTTGGACATGTTTATCTCTCCCTGTAATCGTGTTGCATGTCTACAAATTTCCCATGTTTATGCTTCGATGTATATGTGTGTATACTAGTCTAGTTTTAATATTTATTATTATGAATAAATCAAAATATGGAATCATCAATCATGAGAATGTTTATGTGTATTGTCATTGGACACATATTAGTATCTATTTACAGACGACGACACAAGGGTTAAGCTCCGTAACAGTCAGACAGATTACATTAATGCTAGTCACATAGATGTAAGTGAGCCGTAATTTGTGTTTCGTATGTGTTGCCTATAAGCCTTCATTTAAAAAGGTGAACGATGCATAATTTGAACATTAATTAAATGACATATACAAAATTACAATATTTTCTTCAGAATCTAACAGTGTTTTTCTCACATAGAAGGTGAAAATTGAGAGGTACTTGACGTAACTCAAACAATATACGTTTATTTCAGGGGTATAATAAACGACATGCGTACATTGCAGCCCTAGGTAAAATATGCGCTTTCATTTATTTCAAACTTTTGAATCATAACAATATATAGTATAGACAATTGATAGTCACTTTTCGCCAACATGATCAGACGATATCTTACTGAGAAAATATGTTTACAAGAAGGTAATATTGTCCTTTAAAGATACTCAAAACTGCCTAAAGTGTGCATTACAAATATTTTAATATACATTATTGAGGACATGTCTTCTTACATATGCAAACTGTTATCAAACTGACAGTATACTTATAGGTCCCATGTCAAAGCAGCTCGGGGATTTCAGTCCATTTTGGCAGATGATCTGGCAAGAGAAAGTGGAGAAAATTGTCATGTTGACCAACCTTGTTGAAAAAGGAGTAAGATGTTTGCACAACACATACACTTTAAAGATTCATTTGAAATTACATATTTTAAATCCTCGACTTAATCGCATTGATATTCATCAAAGATGGCATAAAATACCCTTTATTTAAAACATTTTTTTTTTGGCTTTTTTTGCGAATCAACGAAATCCCATAAACGTTAACATAAATTTTGCATTGCCTTGCAGAAGGACAAATGCGAGCAATATTGGCCACATCCTGGAAATAGTAAACACTATGGAATGTATTATGTTTCCTGTCTAAATGAGGATGAATATGCCGACTATATAAGGAGGGAATTCACAATTTCAAAGGTGAAACTAACAACAGTATTTTGATCATATAATTATGTTAATTATTTGTTATAGCTTAGCAGTTCTGCACTGTTTGTGAAAGAACCATCATATTCAATCACAACCCTAAATAGAGCAAACGCAACACGTTCAGATGTCTTTTACCTTAGACATATTGGCTGACATTTAATTTCAGTAAATACCTCATTTCTTCTGAACATATAAACCGCCCATCCACTTCCATTTAGCTGTGTTACGTTTAAAATTCATATGAACGAAATATATTTTCCTTGTTGAGGGACAAAATCGATACAATACACATCGTCAAGATAACTTCCGTTTGAAAAGATTTCAAATAAAACTTCCTTATTCAATGTTCATATTGTAAAAACATATCCTACATTCAAATTCTTAAGTTAAAGTTTAACAAAAGATTGCAAAACCCCCGACTTTATAGAGATTTTTATAGAATCATTATCACCATCACAAAAGCGTATCATCTGAAATGTCAGTGCATTATTAATTTGATTTGTTATCTTGAGCTGTGTAAGATAAATTTCATTTGTATCAATCATTAAGTGAACATTATGCAAACAATGAACTTAAGGTAACAGGCATTATTAGTGCTTCTTAATTGCAAAAATTGAAAGGGTCGCGAGACCAGAGAGCTTCATCACCTTCACTTTACCTTCTGGCCTGACAAAGGTGTGCCGGAAGAGGTGACAGGAATCGTTGAGTTCAGACAGAGAGTCCAGAACATTCCTAGCGAATTTGATGGTCCTGTTCTCGTTCACTGCAGGTAAACTTTGTCCTATTCGACAAACTCATTGTTAACATATATAGGTAGCATAATGCAATCGTTTCAAGCCAACTTTGCCTCCATATCTTTTATTTTATTTAAATAATTTAAACACTTTTTTATGAAATAATATTGTTAGTATTTTATAGGCTATGTTTGTTGCGACAGTGCTTTCAGCATTCGTATGACTAGTAAAACACAGTGGTGAATGAAATAATGTATTTGAATAAAATTTCCCTATTCGTGTTTGTTTATATGCCATAGAAACAGTAGTGTTGGCTTATCTCGTGTGCATTCACGGCATTCAAAACATTTGTCATTGGCTCATTCAGTGCTGGGGTTGGAAGAACTGGAACATACATCGCTCTAGATATTTTGACAAAGGAGGGAGAGAGTGAGGGATCAATACACATCCCTGGCTGTGTGATTAACATGAGACACGATAGGGCCAACATGATACAGACCACGGTACGTTATGATATTATATATATTTTGAAGTCCTCAAATTATGTTGCCATTGCCCTTAGTGCCAGTAATCATAATTGTGATATAAGAAGGTGATGTTATGTTTTTGTCATATAGTGTAACATGTCTATAATAGTTGTGTCGCTGAGGCTGAACGGACCATATATTATACAATGAAGTTGACATTTCAACATAATTATCGTATTTGCTTTTGAACTTTATATGTATAATATTACCTTCACACTAGTAACCGGTATGACAATTGTGTTGATTGTAGCACTTTCATATTTTTAACGTCTAATGAAAGTGTCTAAACCATACGTGTTTATGTTCTGTTTAGTCCCTTCGTGTTATCGTCGCTGTTTACTGTTTAAAATGTTCTTTCCGGCACCCTCCAAATATTTGTGTGTGTTCATTAATAGTTATTATACACACTCTACTTATAAAAAACATGAACATTTCATCTGATTGAATTTTGTTTATATATGTGAACTTAATTGAGTATAACAAATGTCTAAGTCGTTGTGCATGTTTCTATTTAGAACCAGTACGATTTCTTATATCGAGCGCTTGTCTGTTCGCTGAGTGATATCAGCAAACCAGTAAGAGGAAAATATTTTCGCCAATACATGAAACAGATGGGCGATGAAGACATCAATGGACAGTTTCAGGTTTATAGGTTGTTTTTACTCTATATGATATTTAGTAACAGTGTCATTATCGTATATTCAAATGCATTCCCTGTAAATAAAACTATTTTACGTTTTCTTTGCTTACTACCCTGATTTAGTCCAATACGTATACGTTTCAACATGTTTCTGATAACAAAGAAAAATACAAATAGTTCTTCTAATATGATTATGCAGGAGCTGCAAAACGTTTTAGGAAAAACATCAAATAATGAAATGCATGCCGTTGAGGAGAAAAGGGAAATAAAAGGCAATATCCGACCATTTCCAGACATACCAGGTACTATGTTGTTGCTTAATGTGTCCGTGTGTGATCACTACAATCGCTCGACAAGAGAATAAACACTCATAATTATTTTCAGTGGTCACCTGCAGGCGTCAAATTCAATATTAAAGATGATGTAACGTTATCATTTTTTTTACTAACTAAAAGATATGTACCAATTATGTTTTTACATGTGTAATCTTATTGGCGCTCATTTATTATAAATATTTTGAGATAACGTTTTCCTGACGTTTGGATGCTTTTGTATTTATATTTACATAATGAAGCACAAGTTATAAAATGCTTAAGTTCTAGTACTTTGATGTTTTGATGTTCTGCAACAAATGTTATTATTTTAGTTGTATATCATTTTACATTTCTTTCGTAAAATGATGCTGTATCTGCCGTTAAAATTTTAATTTTATCAAAATTAATACCTTAAATACTCCAGATGCCTTTATGGAATATATTGCAGCAGATCGCAACATACCTTGTCTATTACTTAATAGCACACCTGGAGCTTCTGGATATATAAATGCAGTTTACATCGATGTGGGTAGAATTTACTCCTTATTTATTTAGTGAATGCATATAATATACCAAGTGTATGTAAACTAACAGTAGACGACTACAATAACTAAACTATATAAAAAGGGCTAATCAATAGGTAATGCAATGCGTCTTCAATTGTTATTGACAGTATCGGTCAGCCAATTATGTAATTTCTTTTTTCAGAGTTTGAAAGCAAGAAATCGCTTCTTGGTTGTTAAAAGTCCTACGAAGGATAATGTGATTGGCTTTTTGAGATTGCTGTACCAGGAAAATTGTTCTTGTGTCGTAAGCTTTGAAACGTCTAAAGACAAACAAAAAGTATTGTCTTCTTAAATTACGATAATGTTGTAAGATTGATTGAACGTGTTTCCATTTACACAACACTTAAACACGTAATTATGTATATTTATAAAATAAATTATACTGTTGTCCTATGATTACGTCTTCATATTATGATAAATGTAATGTAATGATTTTCGTTTCAGAAACCAAATGTCGGATTTTATTATCCTGCTGACAATCACATTTTGAAAGAGGGCATGTTTCAAGTCAGCTGTTCGGTAAAAGAAAACAAAGGCTATTGTTCAAAAAGACTTCTAACGATCACACATAATGGAACTAATGGGGTAACTATTATTCCTTTTTTGGCAGCAAAGTTGGAAAATATTTAAGATATTTTACTTAAGAGTGATTACATACACAGCATCATTATCAACATTTTGTTGAGTCTAAAACCTAAATTTTAAATAGCAGCGTTCCGTGCCTCACTTTGGATTCAATGCATGGGATAATACCAGTGATGTCCCGAAGTCGAGTAAGGATTTCCTTGACTTTATCAGAAGCGTTGATGCCACCTTAAGAGAAACTTCTACGCGAGGCCCGGTTCTCGTTCACTGTTTGTGAGTACAGCATTTACCATATAAATGTATCTAAACACGCCTTAAAAATAATACTTTTCAACATGCATTATTGTGTTTTTACATTATAATTTCTATTCTTCAACACTTTATTTTGATGATTGAGATTTGTTGAGGGTAACGTTCGGATGTGTTGAATTCGACAGGGTGAGTCTTGAGCCAGTGAGATAAGTCTGCAATGTTTCAACTACCTTATATGTCAAAGAAGATTCTCAACGAAACAAATGCTGTCGTAACTTTTCTCTTTGTTTGCTCTCTAAAGATCTCCTTTTCAGTGTTTTGGTTTACCAGTGTAATACGTTTAACATACCCTGCGTAAAAGCGTGTATTTATGCATTGGTAACTACTGAGAGACGAATTGCAGATATTCACCTCAGTACGATCTTGGCAAAAGGTTTAACGACGAAGACAAATATATTGTTGCAAAGCAATTTTGCCAGTCCGTTAAAATGACCCTGATCAGATATCATCAAGATTGATCAATACTTGAATATAGCACTACTATTTAGGATATTCTTTGACTAGCCTTATGCCATTTCATTGCAGAGACGGGTCGGGCAAAAGCGCCTTGTTTTGTGTTGTTTCAATTCTGTTGGAAAAGATGGACATATACCAGGAAGTCAGCGTTGTTAACACAATCAGAAAAGTCAGGTCGAGACGGAAATCAGCAATACCTAGCAAGGTAGTGTTTATTATCATTGATGATTAATATATAAAAGCAAGCGTTTAATACATAACTTACCATTCTTTGATCTGGTTTGCTGGATGGGTCTGAGACCAAATCTTATTTCCAGCTGTAATCTGACATTTTAACAAAATATTTAGTTTATTGATATATTATAACGCAAGTGTAAGTTTTAATAATTATCTGTAAAAACGAATTTAAGGAGGTTACCCATTTTTAATGGATATCACTACTACAAGTATTTATGATGTATCTTGGTACCTTTTTTGAAATACTCCTACACTCGCTTACACGAATGTTGTAATTTATTTCCAGGAACAGTTTGAATTCTGCCACGAATGCGTGTTGTCCTACGTAAAGTCATTTGAATACAGCCAATATGCGAATTTCACTACTAGTATAGCAAGTGAACCAGATGCTTAAACTAATTGAAAACGCTACAGGAAAACGACAACAATCAAAATGAGAATGAGTTCTTATTATTACCATTTTTTAAGAACAACTTTGTTCAATGCTTCTTAAAATGAGGAAACGCTGATCCACTGACACTTTTTCAAAGAATGGGACAAATTCATACAGAACGATTGCCAATACTTGTGCATAAGTCGTGTTTCCTACCTGAACGTAGTAGGATATATAATGGGATTTATTCGTTCGACATCACGGTTATAGTGAACTCTTAATATATATTCCTATATAATTCAAGTGAGTCGATACACGCTGTATTTCGATAGACATGAATTTTGCAAAACTGGATGACAATGTTATCGTTTGCCTACTTTATCACAATGTTTACCGATTTGTTTGCTAAACAAGTTGTCCGGATTTAAGGACGTTGACATTGCAAATTTACCCCTATGGCATTTCACTTGATTGTTTTTCATGATTTGTGTTAGATTATTGTTTGTTTGTAAATATTAATATTTTGGTAGAAAGGTATGGCCTTTCTTTATAAAAAGTGAAGTGTTCTAATGCAGATGTGAAACCCAGGTTTATCTTACTATATAATCTTTTTGACTATGAATGATCTTTTCATTGTTAATCAGCTGCAAATGCCTTTAATAGGTTTAAGTCTGAAACGCAGGCTTAATATGTTGGTGTATTTTACGGGCTCATGTGCTACATCTCATCATTAACAATTATGCTACAAGTAGGTCACATATGTAGGGTATCGGATACTTAACTTGACGAGGAAAGCAAGAGTTTTGAACCTGTCATATAACTTATGTACAAGATTGAGTACAGCATGGTGCGATTTGTTCTTTTTCGCCTTGGATCACATTATTTCAAAACGTATAACGGCCCTACGAAACAGTTTTAGGACTCAAAGTTCAAAGGAAACATGCCGAGGGATAGATACCGAGGCATACCTCCATGTACAAATAGTTGTATGACATATGACTAGTAATCATGTATTAGAAATAGTTATAAATGTTTGTAATAGACACAGCATTGAACATTTTCATATACATTATATTATATAAACGTACAGGTATTCATATTATCAGGCGATATAAGGTCCATTAGGGGAAAGAAAGGTGTCTGCAATATATTGGTCTATGTATTTTTCCGTTTTCAGTTTAATTATTTTAAAATCATTTTTTTAGTCTCCTCTATGTTTCATTTAAGTTGACGATATTAGAAGAGCGCGGATTAAAGGCGGAGAGTAACATTTCATCAATCAATGTTTCAATGTACATCGTTTCAAATATTCATGTTTGTTCAAATCTTTTATTTGTATTTACTAATTCATTTCTCTTCCTGTTTCATCAACCTATTCACTCTTCAAATGATAGGGATACAGAAAGAAGTTTGCAAACAATGAGCCATAAGAGATCAGGAAGTATATGTATTTAATATGATGTATTAACAATTGAAACGAAAAAAAATAAATCTAAAATATTTGCTTCTGCCTACATTACATGTAAAATATAAAATAAGTGGTTTGCTAAAAAATGAATCATTTATAGTTTCTCAAAAAATAAAAAAAAAGTTTTGTATAGAATACTTACTTTAATATCGTTCATACAAATACACTAGTTGAGCGACAATAATTCTTAATTTTTGTTTATTATTATTGCAAAATCCCATGCAGAAGCATCTTGGATACTTGCCTTGTGCCCCTAAAATGTATTATTTTCATTTAAGTATTGCTATGTGTAAGCAAATGTTATGGTTACAATTGCTATTGTTACCAATCCGCTTCTTGGGGGTGTATGCCCTTGAAACATATTTACCAATGAAGTTAATTCGGTTTATCGGTGTTCGAAATAGCGGTGTTCTACTGTATGTTGAAATATGTTGTGAAACCTGGCATTATTTATATTTCGTTGCAAGAAATTATATTTGATTTTTTTGAAGACAGAAACAGAGATCCTTCAATAATTTTGTATGTATTTATGCAATGGTTCAATAACGGAACTCTTTGGACCGTTTATGTTTAGAAAAGGATCTGTGTGTCAATTGAAGCTTCAACAAAGAAGGATACAATGTATGCATTTCCGAAATATAAATGATAGCAGTAGTGGCCGACCCTGGTGTCAGTCCGACTTATGGCAATATTAACGTGTCGCGCTACACAAAAAGGAAATAAATAATACCGAATTGACAATGGGGGCATTACATTATATAAGGTCAACTTACAGGTTTTCAATAAGGAGGATGTTATACTCTGGTATTCTTTTAACTGCCTCATGATTTTCTTTGTATACGATATTCCTTATTATATTTGCCTATATTGAATTACAAAAAAAATGCTGAAAAGGTATTTTGTTAAAATGGTTGTTTTGAAAATTCGGCTGTACCCAAAAAAAACAAGGAATTTAATTTGCAACCTTCAGGTTGTATGGAGGCTACCGTATATACTACCTTTAAGTGTCTTAGGGTATCGTCGCAAGATCATATGTGGCCGCAATGATTCAATTAATTAAATCACGTTGACTTGCATAAAGTACTCTATTGCTCATGGTTCATAGAAAAAAGCTGCATTATCAACACTTGATGTGCTGACCCGAAAGGAGAGTCCCCGATGATATCATATTGTCCATAAATGATGTCAGTCATGCGATGTCGAACAAAAAAACAACTCCTAATTAAGATACTAACGCAAGCATTATACGGTATTGAGGTTGAATATCTAAATTATTAAAATGACGGGAAGTTAAAAACCGTTTTAATTTTTCGTAAAATGAACTTGAATGCTGAACAAATGTTAATGACGAAATGAGGCCAGTTAAAAAGAACTTTGAACAGACTAGAAAGAAACGGCCGAAGAAGGGTTTGAAACTTGAGTTTACAATTACCAGCACAAAACGTGAAAAAACACAAACGTTTACTCTTTTACAAAATAAAAATGGTCTCTCCCCTGATTATCTTTTAAGTTTGGTTCCTCAGACAGTCGGTCTAACATTAACAACATCACTTCGAAACGCATCCAATATCTCTAGCTTTAGTACACATACGTCACTTTATATGGATTCATTCCTTCCTTTATCAATCTCAGCATGGAACAGTCTCCCAGCTGAAGCACAAAACTTTGACACTATTTCTGGTTTTAAAGCGTACCTTTAGTCTGATAATTTCCAAACCAAATACTCTGTTTTATTATGGAAAACGTCGATCACAGGTCATACACTCGCTTACGGAATGAATGCACTTCATTGACACACCACCTTTTTGTTAAAAAATATTGCGCCCTCATCCCTCTGTGTGTGCGGAATTCGGGAAACAACGTATCATTATATTATTCTCTGTCCCCTTTGTACTGCCCAAAGAAGACTTCTGCTCAAATCTGTGGAGGCTTTGACTGACGTAACGTTTCGCAATTAACTTTACGGTGACACTGCCCATATAGAAGAACAAAATAAGACACTGTTCGATGCAGTTCACCTCTTTATTTAAATGACAAAAAAATGATAGCCAGTGGCAGTCACTTCCTACTACTTATTACTTACCCCACCCAGGATGGTCCCCTTTCTGTAAACATGTGATATTCAGCACTACCAATTAGGGCTCAGTGAAGAATAATCACTGGAAACTATTCATTTAAACAAACCACCCTACCCTCTTTCTTCTCTCTTATCCTCTTTTACCTTCCTATTCTTTTTTTCAAACAAAATTAACGACTAAAGTAAACTAAGATTACTATAGAATTGTTAATCACACAAAAATTTTAACATTTAGCTATTTACTTGTCTGTGAATGTCGTCAGTAAAATTAATCTTTAAATATTTAATAATGGTAAATGAAGCCATATCACTACCGCTTGATTCAATTCAACAATATCAATATCATTGTGTCATCTATATTGTAAGCTGTACAAATTTCCGTCATGTACTTTTGCTAAATTTTAGAGAATAACTTTTTAAGATATATTTATCTTTCGTTCTTATCCTTTAATAGATTGTACACGTCGTGTTTTCTGTGTGTCTTTATGTTATGTGTGTATACGCTGATGAATAAAATATGTGTTTAAATAAATTACCAGCATTTGGTTTTGCGTTTCCTTAAATAGCAAGTGCTTTGCAATTTGTATGTTGTATATGTACATGATACGCATTATCAATACCGGATAAAAAGGAACGTTCGGCATCTTGAAAACTTCGTTAATCTTCATATTTTCATATTCGTACCGGTCGATCGAAATTGTTTACAGTACTGATACCGTATGTTGCATTGAGAATGTAACTTTGGAATTACAATAAAGAATAAGAGGGAGGTGAAAAAATCAACGCGGGTGTTGAAAGCCGAGATAGACATAACTGTTCTAAAGCATGTAGTCAAATATGCATGCGAATCAATAAAAGATAATTGTAATTTTAAAGACTATTAAGAAGGTGATTTGTGTGCAGGTTGAGTGGGTGGTCGGTTCGTTGACGAGTGTTTGCATATACTTATGCAATGTCTTTAAAACAGTTGTGTTCGCAACTAAGTAAATAAGCATTTCGTATATCTGCTATTTTGACCAGGTTTATCGCGTCATTGTTTCACCAAGTAAAGTGAATTCAAATTCAGTTAAATATGTGTCAACTGAATGGAATTTAAAAGATAATTTATCACTAAAAAGAACTGGCCATTCTATTGCAATGTTTGTAAATGTAAAAAATAAGACTGAGTAAACTTTTAAAATGTCATGTTACTGATGTCATAGTTTATTCCTAGCCCCGTATGCAGTTACGTTTGTCGCTTGCAGTAAAACTGTTCCTTTTTACAAACCGTAAGCTAATCTTCGTAGAATTATCATATTTTGCTATGAAACCAACAATGTTTTTAAATTAATCTCTTCGAAAAAGTCGTTTCCTGATAGAATATATTGTTTTTTTGTTTAATTGCAAAGTCATATGCTTACATATCGACAAACCATACATACTTTTAAATTCGGATGTATCTACTTTGAATTTATTTTTGAAACATGTAAAACATAATAAAGGTAAAATTGTCCCTTAAGCGTTATCTTAACAATCTGTTTTCGAATTTAGTCCCACTGCATTGGATAGAATGACTAATAAGTGTTAGTTCGTTAACTTGGTAGAACATTGAAAAAGATCATTGTTAACGCTTTTCAAAAGAATTGTCAAACGACTCAATATTTACTCAGTTAACTTCCATATATAATATTAACCCTTGAAGTAGCATTAGGTGGGTAAGGTGGGGTAATGCCAAAACATTGAATTGGGCATGCCAAATGACTTATTTGCTTTTAGACCTCCTCCGTCCCCCCTCCCGCAATTGTTCAACCTTAAAGATTATGAAAAGTGACTAGAATAACTTGCAATAATAAATATCAATAAATGTTTTATTTTTGTTTGTGTTGACGTATTTGATTGTCATATTAAAGTATATAAGTGTAGAATTTTCAACCATGGTATGATAAAAGAGTATAGTGCTGCATAGGGGTAAAGCATTGACCTCAATTTGTACTGGGTTTTATCTGTTTTTTCTGATTAATTTACTTCCTGGTCTGTCACAGCTAAAATATTTGTTTAAAATATAATTTAAGTAGAAACATTATACTGTGCGGTAGGAAGGAAGACTGTTCGGGTCTGGTTGAAATTGGATTTATATATTATATCTTTGTATTGCGCATGAACACAAACAAATTTTCCCACAATGGATAGTATGTATATAGCATTATATTTAATAACTGTCGTGGCTGGAGAAAGTTGTCCACATGAAGTTTATTACCGCTGTTCAAATTGCGATACGAAGTCGATTTGTATTCAGTGCAAAGTAGGATTTTGGAACTTAGCCTCGAATTGTTCAAATACTTGTATTTCACAAACGTGTACGTGTACTAGCTATAAAGAATGTCTCTCATGTAAGGACGGACATTATGGGATAGAAAATAACTGTAATCGAAAATGCTCGAATGGATGCAATGGTGAAACATGTAACTCTGACGGAACGTGTTTGTGTAAGCATGACTTTACTGGAAATACATGTGACTCTTGTGTAGATGGAAAGTACGGAGCAAATTGCTCTGTGCAATGCAGCCTAGGTTGTGATGGAAACGTTTGCGAATCGCGTAATGGAACATGCAAATGCCGAAAAAATTATAGTGGTGAACTATGTGAATATTGCGTTGCAGGTCACTACGGAAAAGACTGTTCAAAAACATGTAGCCTGGGCTGCTTTCCACGAACATGTTCTTTTACTGACGGACATTGTGATTGTGACGAATATTACACCGGTGATAAATGTGATTCGTGTGTAGATGGCAAGTATGGAGCACAGTGCATCTTGCAATGTAGCCGCGGTTGTGAGAGTAACACTTGCACTTTAAAAGACGGATCATGCAACTGCAGCATAAATTTTACTGGTAGAAAATGTGACAAATGTATAAATGGTCGTCATGGGGAAGACTGTTCAAAAACATGTAGTCTGGGTTGCTTAGAAAACAGATGCTCTGCTATTGATGGAAAGTGTGCTTGTAGAGACTTTTACACAGGAGATAAATGTGACGTTTGTGTAGACGGGGAGTACGGTGGACATTGTTTGGATACAAGTGAGTTTTGTCATCGATGTTATTCTTTTATATCCGATCATCATTTTAAAAATATTTACTGAAACAATAAACAGTTCACAGTGTTTCGATAAAATTCATTTATATGATAAGTGACCAAGTTTGCAAAAACATGTCTTAAGCCCTATATGACGGAAACAAATGTCAAATATCAATGGTATACTCACTGTTTTCTGTTCATGCCAATGGCAAGACCTTCATGTTCTACAACTGTTGCAGTACAAAAGCAAATACGGAATTTAAAACACCGTACAGTACTTGGTATCATCTATTAATAATTAATTTAAATATTCGACGTTACATGTGCTGTAAGAATAACACTTCGAGGTAGGAGTGGTAGCATATTTATACGTCAAAGTGTAGTTTAAACAGACGTTCGGTGAGAAATACACAGTAATTATCTGCAAAGTGTTTACTACTTGGTTCTTACAATACAATATGCATGATGTATTGCTATTTAAATCAGCGCCTGAAGTCATCATGGAAACAAAATGTACCAACGTGCTTTTTTATCATAAATGTTATAGACGTATGCAATTACAGTACATATCGATTTGCAAAATACCCCTGGGCTTGCATTCAATATTCAACTTAAGTTATTTTTATGGTCATATATTATTGACTTCATTCACTACATTGGTCAATTATTAACACGTAATCCGATTATCTTTATCGTTCTTAAAACAATTAAGACAAATAATGAATACCAGCCCTGGTTACACCATTGCCCGTAGCAATAAATGAAAGCTATTTTGAGCATATGAATATAAACATTATTGTCTGCGTAAGTCAAAACCTAATTACAATGGAAATCTGTATTCACAAGAACATTATAGTTAAATACAGTTTAATTTGTGTTTACTCAAATTACTTTAAATATGTGCTCACTGAAATTTGTAAGGCAGAAAAACGTGAAAAATATGATTGAGAAATGAACTTTTAATCAGTTGAAGTGACCAATACTAAAAACATACTTTACGATGGAAATGTAATAAGTTTCATTTACGTTTGGTTGTCACAATGGGAAATATTGCAACCGTATACTCAATTAAAGAACTGTCCCTTTTATTTCATGATTGAAATTACTAACATATTACAAAAATGTCCTTTATGATTGAAACGTTTACCTAAATGATGTTTTAGTGTTACCCAGCATCTTAGGCATACGTGTTGTTAACAGTAAACGGAATTAAATGGCTTTAAATCATTTGTTGATCAGTTGACGTTTTCAAACAGTATATTGTTATTGTACCACTCGTCCGTTATTTATCAATAACCCAACCATGAACTAAAATTCATCAAAATCTAATTCTTAGTAATTGTTTTCAAACGTAACGCTACCTACACCGTAAAGTATTTACTCGGTTTTAATAAGATTGACATATTTTTCTACATTTCAGTGGAACAGACTCATGTCAACCAAACAAACAAGTTTTCTGCTGGAGCTCTAACGGGGGGAGTAATTAGTGCTGTAGTAGTCCTCGTTGCTGCTGTTGCTCTAATTGTTTTCGTCAGACGAAGGTATGTTGCAATAATAATACTTTTCTCTGGTTCATTTTGACACTATACGCTTTATTGCTGTTTTGATAAGTTGATTTCTGTATCACATAATTTTCACTGATTCTGTTCAGACACAAACATATAGACCTAAATAATTATTTGCAGAACAAGCATTGTAATATATTACTGCAAGTGTACTTGTGTTGTTCTTGTTTCGTCAACTTAATCGTCATACTATAATAATACTTTTGCTTCTGGTAAATTGAAATGAAAATTTATTTTGTTTTGAAGTTTACTACAAATTCGTTTCAGATTGGCACTAGTGGAAGCACACAGCCATTACACCGATCAAAATACTACAAATCCTGGTATAAAATACACTCATCTGTAATACGAGTAGTTTGATTAATCAGTTAAATATTAACATCAGCGCGTGCGGATAACGCCATGAATACTGTATGCTGCATATTGTATAATTGCATAAGTCCTTTTCTAAATGTGTTCGTAATCGGTATAATTAAGTGCAGCCTCACATAGTATGCTTAGTCCGCCCATCTAAAAGTTTGACTGGTCTCAATAGTTTTGCCAATACCAATTTACTCATGCCTATGATTAAAAACTGGCTACATAGTTGCAAAAAGCTTTATTGAAATTATGTGACTGTGATAAACATTCGATACTTTGTAACAAGCGTGAATGATTACCACGAATAATGTACTAGGTCAAATGAATTGAAAAACATGGAAACATTAACAAAACAAGTGATAAAGTTTCGTGCACATATTTGTTGAACATATTTTTTATTAAGAATACTTTTTTTATAAATGATGTAGGAGGGGAAGCAGCTCAAACCGGACCATACGAAGCATTAAATACCACCCGTACGGAGGAAAGTGACAATACCTACACAAGGCTGTTCTTAACAGGACAAGCTGAAATGACAGAACGTGTCAACACTGACAGTAGTGCTATGATTATGTTGAATGTGATAGGAGGTAATCTACCCAAATCCAACCTTTATGAAACATTGAATGCTACCCGTTTAAAAGAAGATGACAGCAATGATAACTACAGAACGTTGCCAGCGACGGAACAAATTGGATATACGGACTGTGGCAATTCTGAGAATATTTCAATAAATAATCCAACAATAAGTTCGGATCCTCACTCATACGCGAACATGATGCTCAAGAAATGACAGCATCGGTAAAGAAATGACAACACACATAACGTATGCACACTTCCTATAACAACAATATTGGTTTACTGGTCAAAGAGCCTCAATTTCATGACAATATACTAAAACACCCAGAAGAAACGTTAACTTAACTACGGTAAAAGTGATTCCAATCAAAAGCCAGACAATTCTTTGTTAATAAGTTTATCAATGTTTTGGTACATTGGCTTCTAAGCTATTTCGAAGGAATAAAATAAAAATAAAATAATGATCGGATGCCAGTTGAGATTGGCAAAAGCGCGATAAAATAATATAATTATATATTTATTTCATTTTGTAAACATTTTTTCACACTACATTTGTTTCAGATATCAAATACACGAGTGTTTAATCAGACCGTTTACATTGTTTGGAACAATGGCAAGATATCATTTGGAAAGAAAAAAACTACACAATCAATTGAAATTTAGGTTACATATACAGTAATTTGTAATGCATCATCACTTGACTTAGGGCCGTTTTTAGTGGACAATTTATTTTCCTTAAACAGACTTATTGTGGTTTGATCTCATGAAAAACCTTATTTCTTAACTGATAAACCGCCCGTCCGCTTTTATTAAGTCGGTTTACATTTTGAACATTTAAATTCATGTTCAGAAGTCGAAATATTTTTTGGTTGTCTGTGAATGAATCAATTCAATGCAGAAACTCAAGTGAACTTCAGTTTGCACTGAGTTTAAATTTCTTTTGTCCAACAAATATGTCTTACGCACGCGATCGTATAATGAAAAACAAGGTCATCGATAAATGGTGCACTATTTTAGAGCAGACTACAAATTTAGAAATAAACATGTTCAATGTTTTTGCTGATTTAAAAAAAATCAATCAAATTTACGGAAACGAGTCATGGAGCCTTTCAACAAATAACACTTAATCCTTAATAGAACATGGATTAAAGTCCCATATTCCAATCAAGCTTCGTACTTCTAGTTTGATAAATACCATAGTGCGATATCGATATCCAATTTAAATGTTATGATCACGAACTTAACAAAGAAAGTCTAAATATATTTCTTTCACATTTAAGGTAATTGTTCAATGTAACAAAAACACAGCCAATGCAAACCTTTGAAGAAATTCTGAATTTGAATACATTTTGGCAGCCATATTGAACGCCATCTTGATGTTGTTTTTTTACACATGTTCTGTTTTATACAAAGTCATACCATTGAGATAATCGTTGACAAAACATATAAACAAATCGAAAAGTTCAAGGAGATTTGAACAATTCCACACATTTGGTTGCAATCTTTGATGCCATTTTAAATATTCAACATCTGTAAAATAATTATATGCGATAACACATTTCCTTCATTTTTAAACACAGAAATGCTATGATTTACTTCTAAAGGTTCAACCACATATTTGAACAATATTTTTAATCATTTGAACGCAGCTAAATCGTGAATTGAAAAATCACCGAAGCAGCTGCGAGGCCATCTGCTAGATTATTTTATAAGAGGATCCAGAAATCAAAATATGCAAATGCATTTTTCCAAAACCACATTACAGTATTCTGCACATATATCTTTAGTTATTATTTTACAACACTATTGTTGTGTCTTTTTCATATCTTTTCGACATACATATTAAACAGCACAACATTGTTAGATGAAGTGAACATCAGAAGGTCCACTTAGCGCTTATAGAAAATAGTGCATTCCATAACATATACTGTATTGTTAAACATTTTATATTTTTGTGTGTCCTTTTTGCCTGAGTTCTCTTGATTTAAATGCTGTTGTCAAATGTAATATACAAGAAGTGTATCCCTAATTTGTATATTTAGGTTAATATTGCATTTGAGCTTCGCTGCTTCGAACTGCAAAAAAGGTAGCATTTTTCGCCCCCACCCCAGATGAAACTGCGATTAGTAAATGTTGCGGGAAAATATATGTGCTTATTGTTTAGTTTAAAGCTCCTTTTCCCATTGCCATCGGCGTACCTCCAATAGGCACGGTAGGCCCGGGCCTACACATCGTTTCCAAAAATGAAAAATACAAAACGTCCAAATCTGCTATAAAAACTGAAAGGTAAGGGGGGTGACAGCTTATGCCTACTTGACATTCAAGTTAACACTCGAGGTTGACTAAGTTTGTTTTTTTCAAAAAAGTTTAGTGCCTTTTTTTTGAAGACAGTCGAACCGTTTAACAAATCGATTCGATAATATTTTTACAGCAACCGGCAATCGCATGATTTCAATGAGCGTGTGTTTAACTCGGTTTTGTTTACGAATATAAGTTGCGAAGCGGGAGTATATTTTGAATGTCATTCAACATGTATTCCCCTTACTCCGACCCTGGAGATTCCGATGGATCGTGGAATGATGACTTCAAACTCAGACCTTTATCACAGAAGTGGAAGTTGATCAGTGATTTCAAATTTCCATCGAGGTGCATGTGGGTGACAAATGTTTAAATGGAAAAGTTTCGGAAATTTCGGACAAAAATAATTAAACAAATGGTAGTAAGGAATTACATTATAACCTTAAAATTTTATATTTTGCATTTTCCTGCTGTATGGATATATTATGTTCGTAGTTACTTTTTAGTTTAATAAACTTACACCCATTTATGTAAACAATAACGCTACACTACAGTTCTACAGTTCATTAATAATCAATCCCTCCTTTCCTTTTATCACAATGGCCTATTCACCTTTTCATCCGTCAAGAAAAATGTATAAATATATACTGCTCAGTACTATGTTTTACTGTTACTTTGCCCTTCCGTTCGTCCGTCAGATCGTCCGTTCGTTCACCCATATATCCAATTATGCATACGTCTGTACACACGTAAATCGGCTATGGTCAGGGATAGGATTTTAGGGTTTCATTTAATTGTTCAGTCTGTCATTGTTGGATAAAACCATACAACTGGATAGTGGGGTTAAAAAATATTGTGGGATTAAAAAGATAAAAATACAAGAACCCAGAATATATGTCTCATCTCGTAAGAACACAATCCGTCCGTTCATCCTTCCATCGACCCATTAGTATATCCATCCAATTGTCCTTCCGCCCATCTCTCCGTTCCTGTCGTGATTTCATTCCTCCCTCCATCCCCTCTTCCATCCACCCGTACGCAAACCAATCTACCCAACAGTCCGTCTTTACTCCGTCCATTAATCTGTCAATACATGCCCGTTAATACAATATCAAAAGATTTACAGTTATTTTGTCTATATTCTTTGGTGGCATATTACTGCCGTAAGATAACCTGATAGTGTTTGCGAATTGTTTCGTGTTAACCATTTAACTTTCGCGTTAATTATCTAGCTATCTAGTTACTATTCGCAATACTTTCAGTTTGGTAAAATAGATATCATAAGACTAAAACGCCTTTAGAAGCCAGCTGCTGTTTCAACGCATCTATCTCGCTAAAAAGACGCTTCTCGTCTCCATGGGCCCTTTTCTCTTCAACTTGCCGTCGTAAAATGTCCCTCTCTTTCAGCAGTTCGTCGAAGTCAAATTCGTTCGAATTCCTTGTCGATTTTGCTCTTGGAGTAAGTTCTAGCAATTCCCGAGACAATAGCTCACCCTTTTCCTCTAGGTCGCGGATGGAACCCTCAACACCCACCGCGATTTTCAATCTCGCACCACCAGACGCCATTTTTCAAATTTAATATCTTTTATCTTCAAATTTAATATCTTAACCGCTCGGCTGGGGGCGCGCTTAACAATGATTTAAGCGCTAAACACAGAGCCACCTATCAGAGAATTATGGGAAAGGTGTGACGTCAGAGAGCGCTTAATAAATGTCTAAATACTTAAAACAGGCTTGGAAGGAATGACGAAATTCTTGCAAATTATCTTGCAAATGTTCAATGAAACGCAAATTACACTTCGTCGGATATTCAAAACGCACTGTTGGGTATCTGCGCCGATCAAGTTGTCAGTACAATCATATCTGACTGTAAATTGTCTGGTTTCTTCTCTATCATGGCTGATGAGGCAACTGACTGTTTAACAAAGGAACAACTTTCTGTTTGATTTCGTTTTGTTTCAAAGGTAGAAGAGAAGCATGTCGTTCGTGAACAGTTTTTAGGGTTTGTCACTGGCACTTGTCAATAAAGGGAGTATATTTGGCACAATGCATACTCGAATATCTCCAAGGCTCTGGCTTAGATATTTTGAACATTCGGGGCCATTGTTATGATGGCGCAGAAGCATGGTGGACAAGTGCTATTGTGTTCAAGCACTCATCCGGATTACCACTCACTAACTACACCCATTGCAAGTCGCATTGCCTAAAGCTGTCATTGGTTCATTGCTCCAAACTTCTATGCGTCAGAACCATGATGTCTACAGTGCACAGCATTTGCAGATGAGCTGGCAGAAGACGTTGTTACAAAGCAAGCGATGGAAAGCCGACAAAAGTTGAAGACCTTGTGTGAAACAAGGTGGACGAGCAGGGCAGATGCGCTTCGTACATTCAAGAATGCCTACCGCGTTGTCTTCCATGCCCTTTATCAGGAAGCTGTGACCTTAGCTGACGAGTACCAGGTACATAATACATGTATTTGCATGTTGATTGCATGTGGTTGCCGATAAATATATGTATTGATCCATTGGTGCATATAGCAAAGCTTCTTAACGCAATAATTAACAATTCAACGGAACACAAATGATAAAAACGTATTTGTAACAGTTCGAAATGCATCGTGTTTTTGCCAGACTGCAGACTTTAAAAAAAAATGTGCTAGCTACTTTGATATTTCGATATACATTTAATGAGATCCGTATTCAGATATACGCGGTAAACTTCTATTAGGTACCTTGCATTCTTTTACCGAATGGTTTAATCGATTCGACCATTAACGAAATCGATCGAATGATATATTTTTGTTTTACCTAGATTTACCCAACAGTGCCACGACAAGCAACCAGACAGAGAAACAGGGCGAACTATGGTGTACAGGACCCGAGTCGGTATTGGAAGGTTTCCGTCTTCTACGTTTTTGTTGACCACCTGCTTCAAGAAATGGATACTCGTATCCTGAAGAATGCAGAGCGCCTCCAGGCTCAATGGTTAATTCCGACCAAATTTGAAGGTTTCCAGCCGGCCAATGTGGACAGGATCTACGAGGCCTATAAACCAGACCTACCCAAGACTCAGCAAGAGTTCAGCGATGAAGGAAGGAGGTGGATTCTGCGATAGCAGGTGAATGTTGCTTTTGACATTGCTGGCGACCCTCAACAAGACATCGGAGGCAGCTTATCCCTGCATATACATTATACTGCAGATACTGCTGACCATGCCTGCCACACCCGCCTCATGTTAGCGCTCCTTCAGTTCCATGAGGCGTATCGAGACATACCTTCGTTCTACAATGACCGGAGAGGCTATTCTCACTTGGCGTCCTCCATATTCATCGCGATGTTGAGATAGACATAAATAAAATCATAAACACTTTTGCTTTAGTCAAATGCGGGAACTTGAATTTCATTTAAAGACCCTCGATATATCATCGTAAATAAAACCAACTGGACACGCGTGTTTAACCATTACATATTTTCCATTTTGAAGCTTGTTTGACAAATTAGTATCAAAGCTTTGTATTTCAGTTCTGTAACTGTACATCACACGTAAGACAAAAATAAATTTTAGTAAAGTGCATTATGAAGCTATTTTTGATGACTAAAACGGCTCCAGATACACGCCAAATCGCACCATATCGGATCTATAGTTTAAAAAAATCTCGGGGGAGATCCCCCAAACCCCCCTACCAAGTGGGCCTATACTTCATAATAGGCCCAGCTACGCCCCTGATTGCAATGCATTTGTTATAATATATCAGATAACTGTGTTTTTTTACAGTATGACAAAACATTTTGTAGTTGTATTAAGAAACATGTTCTCGAATTATCGTTTAAGCCATTCTAGTATCGAACAAAACACTCACCTGGATGACGTAAAACACAAAATTGTAGCAATACGTACACGTATGACAAAGTGAACATCAATTAAAGGACCTTATTGTCATAGTGAATATCACGAACACGCTCCTATATAAAACAGAACACCACACATATTCGACATGTATGCCATAGTGAATAATACGTACACGTATCTAAATAGCATAGTGCACAACACGTACACGTATCATTTTGGCATAGTGCACAGCACGTACGCGTACCTTTTTCAAATAGTGCACAACACGTACACGTGTCTTTATGACCTAGTGCACACCACATACACGTACTCTTATGAAAAAAGTACACATCACGTACACGTACCTGATTGACAAAGTGCAAAAAAACGCACACTTACCTATATAACGAAATGCACAACACGTACACGTACCTTTTTGACTGAGTGCACAGCACGTACAAGTAATTTTAATGACACAGTATGAAACTAGTATCCGTACACGTGCCTTTATATAATAGTGCATAACATGTACGCGTACCTTTATGACGCAGAGCGAAACACGTATCCGTTGCTTTATGAAATAGTACATAACATGTACACGTACCATCATGACAGGGTGCAAAACACTTATCAGTACCTGAAATTATGAAATAATGCATAACATGTACATGTTATTTTATGACATAGTGCGTAACACGTACACGACCTTTACGAAATAGTACTCAGCACATACACGTGCCTTTATGACATAGTGCATAACATGTACGTATACCTTTATGACGCAGAGCGAAACACGTATTTGTAGCTTTATGAAATAGTACAAAACATGAACACGTACCACCATGACATGTGCAAAACACTTATCAGTACCTAAAATTATGAAAGAATGCATAACATGTACACGTAATTTTATGAAAAAGTGCACAGTACGTACACGAATTATGCCATAGTGTACAGTACGTACACGAATTATGCCATAGTGCACAGCACGTTAACGTTCATTTATGACACAGTGCAACACGTATCCATACCTTTAAGAATAAAGTACACAGCCTGTACACATACATTTGTGATATAGTGAACAGCACTTACACGTACCTTAATGACTTAGTGCAAAGCACGTACACGTACCGTTATGACTAACTGCACGGGACGTACACATACCTTTTTGACTTAGATCACAGCACATTCACGTACCTTTATGACTTATTGAACAGCATGTACACGTACATCAATGACTTATTGAACAGCACGTACACATACATTTATGACGCAGTACAAAACATGTATCCGTACATGTATGACATTGTGCACAACATGTACACGTACCTTTATGACATAATGCACAGCATGTACATGTACATTTATGACAAAATGCACAGTCCGTACACGTACCTTTTTGACATTGTACACAGAACAAACACGTACATTTATGACACAGTGCAAAACACGTATCCGTAACTTTATGAAATAGTGCATAACATATACACGTACCTTTATGACATGGTTCACAGTACGTACACGTACCTGTATGACAAAGTACACAGCACGTGCAAGTACATTTATGACATAATGTACAGCACGTACACGTCCCTTTATGACTTAGTGCAAAGCACGTACATGTACATTTATGACAAATGCACATCACGTACACGTAGCTGTATGACATAGTGCACAGCACGTACACGTATCGTTATGAAATAGTGCATAACATGTACACGTACCTTTATGACATAGTACATAACATGTAAACGTACCTTTATGACATAGTGCATAACACGTACACGTACATTTATGACATAGTACATAACATGTACACGTACCTTTATGACACAAAGCACAACATCTTTGTTTTGCCTGTCTGGTTTTCTTTCAACACATACTTCAGTACTACCTGAATATTATATAAAAAAAACATTTGACTGTCATATCGCATAGAACAATCGGGAGTATTTAAAAGTTGTAGTGTTTCACTTTTTGCCGTTGACAGTTTAGACTTTTATAACGATGTAATACATAAAATGTAGAACATTCAGCCAATGTAAAATGACATTTTAGGGGTAAATCTACTACTTTAAACCTACTGGTTTATATCTGACTTTATATCGGGGAGCATTAGTCAGGTATTTGATATTTCTATTTTTTTTTACTTCCTTTTCTTCACAGCTAAAACATATCGATTATCAATCTAAGTATTCACATTATACTGCACTGTTATTAATGAGGAATGGTTTAGGTCTGTGTTAAATTGAAGTGATATCTAACATCGTTATAATTTACATGAACATGAAATTATTACACCAATGGTTATCATGTATATAATATTATTTTTGATGAATTTCGTGGTTTGTAAAAGTTGTTCAGCTGAATATGGTGACCGCTGTGAAAATTGCAATACGCAGTCGATCTGTGTTGAGTGCAAAGTGGGATTTTGGAACATTTCCTTGAATTGTTCCTATACTTGTGTTACACCAGAGTGTACGTGTACCAACCATTTTAATTGTCTCTCTTGTAAAGACGGATATTATGGTAATGAAAGTTACTGTGATAGGCAATGCTCTTCTGGTTGCAATGGCCAACCATGTAACAACGATGGAACGTGTTTGTGTGAGCCTACTTTTACTGGAAGTTCATGTGACTCGTGTGTTGACGGCAAGTATGGAGTTGATTGCTCAAAGCAATGCAGCCGAGGTTGTGAGGCGAAAAATTGCAGTTTAATCGATGGATCATGCACCTGTAGGGAATATTATAGTGGTGACAAATGTGAAACATGTATCACAGGCCGGTATGGGGAAGACTGTTCAAAACGATGTAGCCTGGGTTGTTTAGAGAATACTTGCTCTTCTTCTGATGGAAAGTGTGATTGCAAAGTACTTTACACAGGGGATACATGTGACGTTTGTGAAGACGGGCGGTATGGCGAAAATGGCTGTCATCAGAAATGCTCTTTTGGATGCGATAGCGTAGCATGTGACCCTAACGGGACGTGTCTATGTAAGCCTGATTTTATTGGAAATACATGTAATTTATGTGTTGCTGACAAGTATGGAGCAAACTGTTCTCTGAATTGCAGCCGAGGTTGCAAGGGGGACACTTGCAGCTCACTGGACGGAACATGCAGCTGCAGGAGAAATTATAGTGGTGAACAATGTGAAAACTGTACTTCAAGTCAGTATGGTGAAGACTGTTTAAAAACATGTAGTCTGGGTTGTCTCGAACATACTTGCTCAATTACTGATGGAAAGTGTGATTGCAGGGAGTTTTACACCGGAGATACATGTGACGTTTGTCTAGACGGGCGTTTCGGTGACGGTTGTTTGGATGCATGTAAGTTCTGCTATTCATGTAATATATTACATTAATAAGTAAAGAGCTAAATATATCCTACACTGTCTTATGTCATAAGTTTAAATTGGTTCAAATATGATATAAGACTAGGGAGTTTAAACAATGAACATATGGCAAACGTGCATTTGTATTTTCTGAAACACGGATGATAATGTTATCTTTAAAGACCATTTATATTATCAATGTATTATCTGCAATTGTAAATAATAAAACTCAACATAAACATATTTTTACAAATGAATTTCTTTTCCTGTTTCACCAAATTTTTCACTGTCAAAAATATAAGGAACACACATATGCAAACAATGTTTTATTGTATCAGAGATCAGAAAGTATATGTATTCTATATTCATGTTTTAATTTTGACACTAAAATATACCTGTACTGCTTGTGACAGCTTACAAGTTCACATGACACACCCTTTTTGTGTATAAAGGTTTTTCCGCTTTTAAGAAATGTTTAAATCTTTTAATGTTCACAAAATGATTTTTAAAGCCATGAAAGCGTACTTTCGACGTGTCTGAATAATGTTGTATATGAAGGAAAACATTCTTATAATATCATAAGTGAAAAACAAAATCCCATTAGAGTCTGTAAGACTCAACATTTAATATAAAATAAAATTATTGATTATATATGTCTATGCCAAAAACGATTATTTTTAAGCTTTGTGGGGGTGTTCAGAGATGCATCCGTAAAATACATTGCTAATGTTTATTTTAACAATACATGTCAAGTTAACATAGAATTTGTGACCTTGGATTGCTTTATCACATCAGATCGAGATTCGTTAGCCCTTATCTACCATAGCTCAACGACAAAAAACATTGTTTTATAAACACAGTTGTAAACGCTATAATGTATTAAAACTACTTGTTCTTTTCAGACAGGATGTTTGATGGCAGAGTTGTCATTTTGAATAAATTTGATTTCTGTCATTGATGAAATTTACCTTTTATTAGGATCCGATCAACTTTTGAAATAATAACTGAGAGAATTTTGAACTTTGAAATGTTTAAACTTCATAGCGGAGATGGTAATTCTCCTTAAAGTGTGTTTACACGTTAAACATACTGCATTGGATTTTCGAGACTATCTTACATGTCACTTACGCATTTAATTGACAAAGTGCGACATGTTTTGACGTCATTTAAAGGAAGATCACTGCGATGAGACAGATTTCCACATAGACTGTCTCCATTGCTCGTATATGTATTGCATTGATGCTTGAGCTCAATCTCAAAGGCATATTGAACTACGACATTAGAACAAAAATACTGTAATGAACTACGTTAAAATGTAAGTTTAATTACTTTGATGTAGTGTATCTATATTAAGATAAGGTCATATGTACAGTTAATGATAAAAATATTACTTGGGACAATATGTTTTAAGTATGTTTTCCATTAAATCAGAATAATTGCAGAATGCATTATCTCAAATTGATAATGGAACTAGACCAAAATTCCAATCTACAAAATGAAATAAGGAATTTATTATAAACAAGTAAACCAATCGTTTTGAGAAATATATATTTATTATTTATTGCAAACAGACGTGAGTCATTGAAATGTGTTGTATACTGTTGTCAAAACATATCGTCAAAAAAAGCACGAGTATATGTATTTATATATATGAGTGTTAAATACCAAAGTCTATTGAAGAGAAATAAACACTATGTAATATCGTGTATCAATTAAATATTCTGTTAATACAATAACTATGATGTGTGGTTATCATATATTGCACGCACGTATATAATTAAAAAAAACACGTTTGTATTGATTAAAAAAACTACTGATTGTTTCATGAAAACTACAAATTTAAAAAAGAACCATAATCAAAACATGTTTATTTCGCTGAAATAAACTTTGCCTTTGTTATTAAGATTGAGGATTGTTATAGTTTTTAATTTTAAAACTATGGTGCTAGCAATGAGTGTACTCATCCGAATTGGTTTTGCCTATCCAAATCAATCTGTACTTGGTGGCAACATGTATATGCCTCTTGTGAAGCAAAGACGGAACTTCTGGATTTTAAAACAACTTTATCAGTTATCTGTTTTTCTGGATTCAGTGGAAATAGATGTAACAATGTAGGAACACAAAATTTTAATAAAACAAAATATAACATGGAAAGTACAGGAACAATCCTTGTAGTCAACAAGTTAACAAAGACCCGGTTTAAAGACCTTACCATACTCGCACTTAACGAAATCAGACACGCATAAACTCTAATGCATGATTACACCAATGTTTAAAAAGTACTCAATATTTGGAAAGTGAGTCATAAAATTGTTTAATAGCGGTTTTTGAGACGAATGCTTAGAACATAACAGGTCTGAATAATTTTGTATTTCGGATCTGATTGTAAAGACACTTAAGGGGATTATATATATGATGCTGTTGTTGATGATTGGTTCGGCGACGGGTATATGCTTACAACAAACCCTGTGAATACTCATTGGTTGCTCAGAATAACACTTATTTCTGTACGATTTGGATAATGTTTATCGTGTCATTGTTGGACGAGGAAAAAACTTAAGTTAATAACATAACGTGTTTTCTGAAGAGTGTAGTGAAGATGAAGGTTAAATACGCGATTTGCAAAATGACAAACTAAAGAACATGAAACGTTATTTTTATATCTCTTGTGATTGAAATCAATCACAGTATAGCTTTTCCACAGAGGAAACTTGTTAAAGTTAAATATATATCTCGCTAGACACCAACCAAAATTGGACTAGATAATAAGTGAACTATAAATGTTTTGTTGTCACAATATGAAATATAATGCAATTGTTGACGCAAAAATACAACTGCTCATTTTATTCTATGCTTGTTATTAATAAAAATGAGACCTACCTGCTATTTAATTGAGAAAATGCTCCTTATTGTGACGTTATGATGGCATATGTTATACCTAGCACCGAGTATGACTTCTTTTGCTGCTTACAGTCAAGCAAACACTTAAAATGTCAGAACATGTGAAATGATATTTTTATAAGTTCACTCTTTCACATCGTTTGTTTATCAAGTTGCAATAATTCGCTTTTTTTAGTAAAACACCAAAATGAAAATCATTTATTAAATATCAGATTCACAATATTGCTTGAAGACCTCCCGCAATGAACTCACTGAGGTGCTACCATCACGAAATGATTGCAATAATGTTTTCGTTTAAAACTATATCTATATTTTAGCTGAGCAGAATCATCCTGAAGAAACAGACAACTTTAAAACTGGTGCACTTACAGGGGGCGTTATTGGTGGTGTAGTAGTGCTAGTGTCTGCTGTAGCTATAACTGTTTTTGTCAAACGAAGGTTTGTCATAATAATGATATGTAGCTATATTAAGCGTTTGAATTTCCCACTTTGTTGATGCCATTCGCTCACATGAGATTTCCATTGATCATGTCCGGTCATATACCTAAATTATCATTTGCAGATATATCAAGTGTTTTTTTTAACTCTATTTTTCCTAAAGTAGATTTTTCTTCTTTTTTATTGTTGAAATTATCGTAAGAAGTTTATACGTTCGATGCTGTTAATTGCAAATGCCACATCCCTATTTCTTCGAACTTGTTTAAAATAACACTTCAGATTATCACGAAAGGAAGCACAAGACTATGAAAACAAGCGAGAGACTACAACTTCTGGTAAAAAATATATTTTATTAGCAATAATTCTTAAAATAGCTAAACAGTAACATCAGTATTTATCACGTCAATAAGCTCGGATGAACATTTTAGAAGCTGTTTTGATTTATCACTTAACACTTTAGTAGAATGCCGTTTTAATAATTGTTATAGGCGGAAATGCAACTCAACCAGGACCATACGAAACATTAAATAGCAGCCGCATGGAGAAAAATGACAGAGATATCTACACCAGGTTGTTCTCGGCAGGACAAGTTAAAATGACGAAAGGTGCAAGCCCTAATAGAACCACAGTAGATCTTTTGAATGTCGTAGGTGATGAAAGAGACAAATCTGGATCGTATGAAATATTAAATGCAACCCTTTTTAAAGAAAATGAGGGAAGTGATACCTACAAAAGGCTTTTCACGACAGGACAAGCTGGAGGAACAGACAATGACAATTCCGAAAATATTTCAATGGATAATCTTACAATAAGTCTGGATTCTCACTCATACGCAAACACGATGATAAGGCAATGACAACATCATCGAGGATATTAAAAAACAAGCCAAAATATGAAATCATAGTTGAAGAAATCACAACACCGTTCAAGAAACGACAACACAGGTCAAGACATAAAACACTATTAGTTTATTGTTTAAGGTGTTTATGTTTTGAAGCACTATAATTTAATTTAAAGAAACACTTATTTTCTGGAACCGAGTATCATACAGTCACAGTGACATTAATTTATATAATAGTGGATTTTTGGTAGATAGCTGTCGACTGTGGCAATATTGTTGAAACTGTTTTTTCCAGATATTCGTAAAGCTTTCGATCTTGTTAATCATGGTATTCTTGTTCCTGAAATACATATGTATCATGTTTTTCGTTCCAGCTATAGGCAATGTGTAAGTTGATGGTGACAAAATCTACATTGCAATATGTCAAAAGTAATGGTACACAAGCAACCGTTATGCAACAATATTCATTTTAATTTATGCTCCGGCTTGCTCGGAGTGTTTGGCATGTGACCTCATTTTCTTCAATTATTTTTCATAGGTTATCATTTGGAAAAAAGATCAGCTAATATAGGTTTCTTTTATTTTTAATTATGTTTTCTTTATTTGTTAACAGTTTTGGTACAATGATGCTTTTTATTATGAAACTCTGTGATCACACAATTTTAAACCTTTATTTTATGAGGTAGACTGTGTGTGATGCTCATAGTTTCAAACAATGACTGCATCGTATCTTTGAAAGTTTTAGGCATTAGGTGCTCTGAATTGTATTCCTCAGTCTGCAGATAGAGTTGAGTTAGAGTAATCATAACAGTACTTGGGGTTTACCTATTCGTTTATTAATATAATTTGTTTTTTTATTAAGTTTCCTCAAGTAATACATGCTTTGATAAGATTTACCTTTTACGATTGTTGGGATTAGGGTGAGGTTTGTGCACGTAAACTGGTTTAAACCCCCAGTAAATTTATAATTTACTGATCGTTCCAAGGCAGTACCTAACAATCCTTGATAAACATACCTAGTTTTTGTTATAAAGTATATATGCACTGTGCTGTTTGTGAAGTTTTGTGCTGTTCTTCCATGTTTCTTATTTGTGATTTTTTTTTTGTGTTCTATGTCTTTGGCGTTTACCCAGTGCCATTAAACCGGGTTGATTTTTTAAACTTGTTTCTGTAGTTTTTCTCAAACGTATTCATATCAATTGTTTAAACTTTTTTGTCAGAACAAATCCTGTATTTACCTCTTGTCTGATGATTCTATACACAATTTAGTATATTTCCCGAATTGAAAATGCTCATATTTTAATGATGAATGTCTGGCAGTTGCAATATGACGATTGCTGGTCATAATAATTGAATGTTTGTGCTGTTTCCATATAAAAATTGTAAATCCAAAAACCAAGTATAGTCCACATTTTGTCACACGTGACTACTTCATTGTTAACAATTTAAGCAAGTACCTTAATGTAGTATCTTTATAAAATAATGTCATTGTTAAAATCACGAGCAGGACAAACTGGTTTACGTACATCAATGTTACTGTGTGTGTGTGTGTGGGGGGGGGGGGGTACGGTTTGTGTGGGTAAGAACCAGCCACCCGGTTACTCAGTATGGTAGATCGCTATTCTAGAGATTCGGCGATTGTGGGTTCGATTTCCACACCGACCCTCTTTTCCCTCAAGTTTTCTTTAGATGATATACAATGTATGCTAAATTGATGACTTCGATCCTACTTGATAATTGGCAAACTTTTTGCAATTGACAATACAGGTTATCATGTAAGTACATTTACTATGTTCATCGAAATACATTTCTTATTAACCCCAAACTAAATTATCAAATTATCTTTACAAATATTTGAACAAATACTGTATACTATGTTTAGGAATGTTTATCAAAACAAGTTCTACTTATGTTACTTCCGTTTTAATGATAACGCATTGGTTAAGGAAAAGAGGAAGGCCGGGGGTTACCGTACCACTCCAAAACGAGTTTAACATACCAAAATACTTATTTGTTTAGTTAGCCCAACCGCATTGTTTAACATTAAAAGTCAATAATCAAATCTTCTGAATTCCTTGATATTTACTTCCTGGTTTGTCACAGCAGAAATATGTATTACAGTAGTGGAAGCCAACTATCGGTGATAAACAAATACTTAATGACCACGAATAATAGTGTGTTTGTTTTCTTTTTTATATCCTAATGTCAATAAAATACATATAGGCAGGTCACAAAATATCTGTGAAAGTCGTGTAAATTTCTATTCAGCTTTTATCAAGCTTATTGTGACCATTTATTTGTTTAACAAATCATTAGTGCAAGGACTGTCGCTAGCGAAACTTAAGTGATGTGTAACATATTTCTATGACATGCTGCTTCGAACTGCAAATACTGAAAATGTTTTTCAAAAACATTTCAGCTGCTTAAACGAATCTTGTAACAAAACAAAAGAGGCGTGGATATGAAATTGCAATAAAAACTATGTAGACGTAATGGTATTGACTGTTTCCGTGCAGACTACAAGTTTGTTTTTACTTTTGTAATCATATATAAACTTTCTTTGTTTTTTAAATGATAAAGTTGAAGACGATCTAGCATGTCTGAAAGTTTATACATTTTTTTAAAAGCACATTGAGTGCATACATCACTGTAACATCGTCTACAGCTTTATATCAAACCCTAAGCCTATCATTACTAAGCGTCTACTTAAAACATGTGTGTCTTGGTAAATCAAGTACCTGTAAATCAGATAATGGTAGAAAGTGTACAAGTAAACTAAATTGATTTACAAAATTCTCCTAAGAAGCTCTCATTTTAACATTGTTTTCTTTGAAATAATTTTATTACGTCTTAAAACTTCATTCCGCTAGATTTGCTAGCCTCAATTATTAGCATGCATGCAAGTTTTATGACGGATTGGCTAAACGAAAGTACACAAGGAAAATTACACAAAATTGAATAAAATACAAAATTGATTAGAATTTGCCAAATTGTAATTGTTTCATGAATATTAAGTGTATGTTGTTTCTTTCATTTTCATTTGATTTTTAATTATTTGCTTTGAATTCGCAAAAGTTCACCTATTGGAACAATAGTTCGTCACAAATAAAACTCTTTAAAGATAACTCATTAGGATTTACACAATATTATGCTGCTTTAAGCCCACATTGTGTAATAATTATGAAGTAAATATGCTAAGGTTTGACGAAGAAAAAAAAACGACATTAAAGGTATCTTATCATAACTTTTTCTAAATTATGCAATGAAAATTTATATACGGCTTAAAAATGCTATAACAAAAACGCCGACATAACATGTACATTGCCCATAATGCATTTGTAATAATTCAAGTGGTCAACATGTATAGTTGTTTGCTTCTTACCCAAGTGACCCCAGAACAGGTTATATAGAGGGAACTGACTGAGCTCAAATAAATAAGTATTAAGCAGCTAGCTTTAGGACCTGTGTCCCGTTGGTGTGTAAGAGTTAAAAACGTTATTATATTACGACAGTACTGTTTGAGTGAATAGAGAGGCTGCGAACACTTAGACGTTTAAGTGGCAATATAGTTTAAGGGTGGTTCATACCTGTACCTATTGGCATCGTTATATTCGCATAAAATAATTTCACTTACTTTCGTATATTTCATTATAATATTGTACAACACACACACACACACCTGGATTATGTTGTGCACAAAATCGTGACAGGATCGATCCGGAGAGCTTACAGGATTCAACAACCTATTCATGTAACGTCTCGTTTATCTTTATTTGCGAAGGGATGTATAAAATGAGACGCTAGACCAAAAAGAAAAATAGCTGTTAGCAGTGATACTATAAATGACCATAATATGACTCCCTGTACTATGAAACATTTTGAGACCTTCCATTATGTACGATAGGCTTACATTAAATAAATAAACGCAAAATCAATCCAGGCTTCTTTTTTTCGCTTGCATGGAGTGCTGTCATTACTAATGAAAAATGTTAAAGCAAATATTTCACGTTTAGGATAGTTGTTTCTTGAACGACATGCTTTAATATTTGAATATTCGGCCAACGTACTCGAATATGTCGTATGTTGTTTGCTAACATTGTCTTTTAAGGTCGATTGTAGGTGACTCTAAGGTCTCGCTACTTCACTAACAGAAACGCACCTTTAATGACACTTAAGAAAACACTCTCTTAAGGCTCTCGTTAAAATAATGATGATATGAGTAGGTTTTTGTACCGTAGGCCAACAAATTCTTAAAGAAAATAAGTCGCAAACATATGAGTTGTAGACTCACTGATATGAACTCGTTCAAACACCCATGTACTGTATAAATGTAAAGTATACAACACGCAGTTTGGAATTGCAATACTGCATGGTTTTGACAATGTTAAACGCCTAAATCTTACTTCCGCATATACTATTACTCTTTGGCGTAGCACTGGGTGGAAAGGTGCCGAGACATTCTCTGAAACAGGTTGGGCATGCCCATTTATTAAACAAAAGTGTTCTGCCCTATCCAATTGTTCACACGGATACATTATTAAAAGTGACAAGAATAATCTTGACGTGATGATACAATCATATGCAGTCTTTTTTTCTTTTTGCCATTGACTGTTTTGACTGTTATAATGATGTTCTAAATATATCAATTTATAAATTGTTGACCTTTAAACCAAAGTATAAAGACATTTTATACCACTATATTTGAGTAAATCCTATTCTTCAAAACAAACAACTGATTTATATCTGATTTTGAATTCAGTTTTTTTGGTATTTCTGATTATTTTACTTCCGTTTCTTTACAGCTAAGCTAACTATTGGTTTCGATAGTCAGTTTAAGTAGCAACAATCTAATGCGCGGTACTGAATGAAGAATGTTTCAGGTGTGTGTTATTTTGAATAATATCTTATGGTTTACTTGAACATGAAAGTATTACTACAATGGATGTCATGTATATACTATTATTTATAATTAATTTCGTGGTTTGTAAAACATGTCCAACTAAATATGGTGGCCGCTGTGAAAATTGCAATACGCAGTCGATTTGTGTTAAGTGCAAAGTAGGATTTTGGGACGTAACTGGGTGTGTGGTTATACATGTTTTAGACCAACGTGTTCGTGTACCCACCATTTTGATTGTATCTCTTGTAAATACGGATATTACGGTACTGAAACTTACTGTGATCGCAATTGCTCTTCTAGTTGCGGTGGCCAACCATGTTACAGCGATGGAACGTGTTTGTGTAAGCCTAATTTTACAGGAAGTACATGTGACTTGTGTGTGGATGGCAAGTATGGAGTTAATTGCTCAATGCAATGTAGCCGAGGTTGTGAGGGAAATAATTGCAGCTCAAGCGATGGATCATGCACCTGTAGTGAATATTATAGTGGTGAACAATGGGAAAACTGTACCGCAGATCGGTTCGCGTAATACTGTTCAAAACCATGTAGTCTTGGTTGTTTAGAGAACACTTGCTCCCCTACTGATGGAAAGTGTGATTGCAAAGTATTTTAAACAGGAAATAAATATGACGTTTGTAAAGACGGGCAGTACGGCGAAAAGAACTGTAATCAGAAATGTTCTTTTGGTTGCAGTAACACATCATGTAATCCTGACGGATCGTCTATATGTAAGCCTGATTTTACTGGAAATTCATGTGACTCTTGTGATGTTGGGAAGTATGGAGCAAACTGCTCTATGAAATGCAGCCGAGGTTGCGAGGGGAACACTTGCAGCTCACAAGACGGAACATGCAGCTGCAGGAGCAATTATAGTGGGGAACAATGTGAAAACTGTACTGCAAGCCGGTATGGTGAAGACTGTTTAAAAACATGTAGTATTCGCTGCTTTACCAGCACTCGCTCATCAACCGATGGGAAGTGTGAGTGTCGAGACCTTTACACAGGAGAAACATGTGAAGTTTGTGTAGATGGGCCTCACGGGGACGGTTGTTTGAATGCATTTGAGATCTATTCTTCCATAATACATATTAAGTAAAGAGCTAATTATATCCTACAATATCTTATGATATCATATAATTTTGATATTTATATATTTTAAGACAAGGAGGTTCGTTTAAGCAATGAACATAAGGCAAACATACATTTATTTTGTTTAAAACACAGACGCTAAGGTAATCATGTGATCTTATTGCATTTCTTATATTTTTTTTTAAATTATACAGTCGAATGAAAATGTGATAATAAAGACACCCTATAACATACCTCGCTTACTGTATTGTTTCTGTAAATTAAAGTCATAAGAAGAACTAAATGTTTTGTAACTATTCGAGAGTTATATCATATGTATTAATTAATCAGAATACATTATGACTAACCTGATGAAATTCAACATGTTCAATTACATATCTATTTAGCAGCAAGGAATGAACAGACAGGAACAGATAAACCAAACATTAATGTGGTTGTCGGTGGGGTACTTGGTGCTGTTCTTGTAGTTGTAATTGTTGTCGTTGCTGTCATCAATCTCAAACGAAGTTATAATGTACAGATAATAATTTATAACAACTTTACAACTTTGGTAACTAAGACATTCATATTTTAAATTAACAAAATAATTCATCTAAAAATATACTAAGTATACAATTATTATTTAAGATTTAATATCATTTTTATCATGTTTGCATTTCAAAGAAATGAGTTATGCTGGAAAAAGCCACGAGGAGCAGAACAGCACGTCGAACAAATATATACACCTCAGCCAGTTGTCTACGCTACAGTGGAGAAAAACAGTAATGCAATATTGTTGTATCTGTGATACCACTTCATCTCATCATAGACATATTTATGTTTTTAAGTTAAGATTTTCATAAACATAATTTAAGAACTTGGTTGGTGTATACTATAATGGAGTCCAGTCGTGGCAATCAGGCAAATCACCCTAACACTTCAGTAACCGAGCACCACTTTGAAACTGGTAAAATAATCAAACGTTGACGTTTGCTGTTTAGCTTCATTATAAAGACAATTAAACGCTGTTAAACATCATTTTTGAGTCAGGGTTCTGGTTAGACAATATAAACCATGTATGTATGTGTGGCCATTTTGATCATGAACCTTGGTGGTGCTTGAACTCAAGACCCTTTTGAGAAGAAGTGGACACCAAATCAGTAGAACAGTTTCAGCCTAGATATGAATGACCTGTTATGTGATAACAAGTATTTTTTGACAACTACATATTCATAAATATATGTTTAATGTATGAGCAACATTTATTTGCCTTAAAGGAAACAAACTAAACGAAGACATATCAAATGGAACTGATCATTCAGGCATCATTCAAGCGAACGTCAAACAAGAAGCAGGGCACAGAGTAAACATACAAACACAACACGTTGAACTGGTGATGACAGACGAAACTATTGAAGATGATGGGCTTGAAATTGGTATACGTTTGAATGCACTATATTTCATCTCATATTGCATTGTCATAAGATATGCTTCATGTTTTTAATGGTTATTATTTTATGTGCGTGTTTATTAATCCAAATTTGGAATGCGTTAAAATGACGAAAACAATAAGTATACACTATAATTGTACAATTTACAATAATTTAAATGTGTACTGTCCACTGTTATAATAATACCATAAACATCTTTCAGACGATGACGACAAAATAGCTCGAACAACTGCAATCAAATTTGAAGAGAAAAGCGGTATATATTACAACAACGCTGATAAAATCAATAATCAAAAGGTCGTTGTCAACAACTTAACGAAATACGTGATCGGGATGAATGACATAGATATTGAAGAAGAATTCGAGGTAAAAACATTTTACCGTTCTTTGTAGTAATAATTACCCACCTTTTTTAGTACGGTTTCCTAATTGTAAACAATGTGAAGTGAATACAATTGTAGAATGAACAAGAGTGTCTGTAATTGAAAAAAAAGACAGATGATATGATAGTACAATATGTTTTGCAGAAATTTCCATACGGCTTGACAAAATCATACGACGACTCCCAAAAGCAAGGAAATATTGAACGGAATAGATATAAAGAAATATATCCGTGTATGTTTTTTTTTCTTTTAGTACTTATCAACGTTAAGATTATTGTTATTCATTATTAATTTGAAATGATAGTTTAAATTCGTCTATATTTAAAAAAAAACTTATCGGAGTATTGTAGTGGCTTTTGGGAAACTATATACATACGTATCAATAGAAAATACTACCAGAACAGAAAGGTTCAAAACTCTGGTTTCAGTTTTAAGTCATGCCCCTTATTGATGAAAAACACATATTCTTCAGGGAAATGTACATTGCTGGATATATTGTAGACTATTCAGACGACGATACAAGGGTCAAGCTTCGCGACCGTGAGACGGACTACATAAATGCTAGTTTCATAGACTAAGTTAGCGTAGTATGTTGGAATTAAGCGTTAAATTAAGATTTAGTGGACGACACAGCTTTCAAATACTATTATTACTATAAAATAATAAGGTACAGAAAAATGTTTTTCTATAATAGCGATCAGACCAGCATTCTTCTGATAAAGAGATGGACATGTACTAAACTCATACAATATATGTTTATTACAGGGTTATAAAAAACAACATGCGTACCTTGCAGCACTAGGTAATACATTCGTCTTCAACTATTTTAATAATGATATTGTTAATAGCTAAACAAATTGATAGTAACATGTCACCAACGTAGTCAGAGAATTACTAACTAAGATAAACTATTTGAGGATACTTATCTAAACGATCTCACAATTAAAGATAAATACTTTAAATATTTTCAGTTGTAATTATACTTGTAGGTCCCATGTCAAAGCAGCTCGAGGATTTCAGTCCATTTTGGCAGATGATATGGCAAAAGAAAGTTGAGGAAATTGTCATGCTGACCAACCTTGTTGAAGATGGGGTAAATACAGTTATATTCACAATACGTACAATTTGTAGATTGTTTGCAATCATATCGTTTTAGTCTTATGATAAGAAAGAATCAATGAGATATACTTTATGTGTTACACCCACCCTCGTTCTATATACACAATTGTAGAAAGACAAGTGCGAGTAATATTGGCCTGGCCTTGGGACAAGTAAAAACTACGGCAAAGTCCATGTTTTATCCCAGAGCGAGGATGAATACACCGAGTTTACGAGGAGAGAATTCACAATTACAAAGGTGTCGTGATTCAAATATGTTTCTATCGTCTTAAATATTCTTTAGTTAAATGACATATTTTATAGCATTTTGTAGACATTCATTTATTGATGAATCTGTTACGTATATGAACAATTTATTTCAATTACGTATAACTTCCTATTAACATTATATTGTACCTAAAACAGATTGGTCTTTATGAAAAACCCTGAATCTACTGAATAATATTCTGTTCACCGGTAGTATTCTATTTTAAATTTTATGACAAGCATTCATCTTATATCTTCCTGCATGATCTGTATAGGAATGATCAATACAATGTACCTTGTCAAGGTCTACAGATTACTTTGTGAGCAATGTTTACACCTCTTTTATTTGAACAAACGATCTTTAACACGAGACCGTATTTATGATTACATTTAGTGACATAAAACACAGGCGCAGTTGTTAAATGCAAATAGGAATTTTCAAATAAATATTTCCTTGTTCAATTTAACTGTCATGCTTGTAGAAAAAAAGTCTGATTTGATTTATGATTTCAAATAAACAGTGATATTAAATTCATAAGTTATGACAAAAATGCGGACGCATTATTTGTTCGCATCGAATTTTGCACTAAAAATGATAAAATCATACACAATTTCAATGTTCGCGTGATTAGAATTTTAAGTTTTGGTTAGACTGCTTCTTTATTAGTTAACAGCGTACCGTACACAAAAATGGTAAATCAAACTTATAGATATTCACAGTCACTCACAACACATACATTTGTACAGATGCAATGGTGTTATATGAAACCCGTTTGAAATTGTATTAGTTGCTGTAATCATTGGAACAATGCATAGGCATTGGAAAGTAGCTGTGCTGTCTTTTTTGGCGGAAATAAACATAATGATACGAGAGGTTTCCAAGAATATCTACAATAACATAACTTCTTTTTTATCAGAAGGCATTTAATGCAAAGATAAAAAAGAATATTTCGACACTTTTTGAGAACTAGATTTTCTTTCTTCGAAAATATCTCAACGATACCATAACGTAAAACCACGACTAGAATTCAACACATTTCTTTAAAGGAACATTTTACGTATAACAAACTTGTTTGTAGACATATTTCGGTTGTTAAATAACACATAATTAATATAGACAAATCTGCAAAATTATTTTCTTATATTCAAAACGCGGTTTGTTTTTATTAAAATCAAGGAATACTTCCTGTAGGACAATATGTTTTGTCAGTATTCGCCGCTTTAACCATTTTTGACATCAAAATATAACTACTGTAGATGTAGAAACTAACTTCCCATGTATGATAATGGATTTCTAAATGGTATATCATTTTTTGTGTATATCACCCTGGCAAAAAAAGATGAATATCTTTAAATTTAACCTTGCAAAGCTCATATAATTTTGTAAAAAATCTAATTTCAATACCATGAATTAGTTTAGAGGAACACATATATTTATGCAAACTGTAGAAGTAAATGTGAATATATGAACTAGCTAAATTGCTTTACAAATATTTATGTGGGTATGATCACTGTACCAACAACATTAAAGTCACGAAAACGTCTTAAGCAACTGGTTTATGAATTCTATTTGTACTATGCACTTTTTTAATATATTTGTTTTTGTTTTAAGGGATAAGCATGTAAAACACGTCGATAGTCAAACACACTTCTCTTTCGCTTGTTATTTTCTTTTTAATATTTAACTTTGAATCATGTTTTTTTTGTTTTGTGAGGACGATCGTATACCTTAAACAGACGTATTAAAGTTTAACCTGGTTATTTCATATGAACAGATAAACCGCACGTCTGCTTTTATTTCGTTTAGTTTTATTTCATGTTTACGATTTTCAGAATTCAAAAACCTTCCTTGTTTATTTGGCACGCAATAAAGTGTACTTCAGTTTCATAAAATACAAGGTCATCGGAGATCGGTGTAGTATTTAAGGCGGAATAAAAACTTTCTTGTTTAATGTTTATGTTTTTTAGTAAAACTATTTTCAAGTTATTACTTTAAATTGAACAACATTTTTATTTTCTAAACAATGCAAAAATGACGTTATTGTTTCAATGCTTATTGAAATACTAGATGTAGAAACAAGCCCTATATCGGTCTTAAGGTAAATTCTTTAAAGGTATGTAGATCAAGGCCCCACAAAAAAGATTAGATTTATACTGTTTGTTTATATATTCTTTGTTTCAATATTGATATCCAACGTAGGTCCTATGATAACAAACATACATTAAACACAGAAAATGATTTCACCACGGAATATGTTAATGTGTACGCAAAAAGTAGTTTTAAACTAAGATGATTGTATGAATTTCAATTATTTAATAAACCAGGCTTTCACAGCCGGTGTATTTATTTGTACTTGAAGATATATGGTACATATAATTCCTTCATAATTTATCATGACACAACTACGGGTAACAAGTATTATTAGTTTTAAGCATTGCTCTATTTCACAGGGAAATGAAACCAGACAGCTTCACCATCTTCATTTTACCTGCTGGCCAGACAAAGATATACCGGATGATGTCACAGGAATAATTGAGTTCAGACAGAGAGTTCCGAACACACCTGACCAATTTGATTGTCCTGTACTTGTTCACTGCAGGTACATTTAGTGCATTTTGTTAGCATATAAAAGTCGCATAACATAAACTCTTCAGATTTCTAAATACAATCACATTGACCTTCAAATGTCGTCTTTGTTTTTAATATTTTTAAAAAATCGAACACGTCACGTGTTTTCAAGAGCTTGAAATATATCAAAACGTTTTGGCGTTACGCCTTCATAATAATATAAATAATCAATCATAGAAAAGAAGTAACGTCAACGTCATACACTGTATAATGACGGTACGTCGTGTAACGGCAAAACGTATAACGTTGATAGAAACAGAATTGCTTGAGATGGTATACAAACATATTAACATTAAAGTATAATGGATCACAGGTCATACAATAGTCTATTAGACCTCTTTTTAACTTTTTTAAAGGAATGTACATTCTTAAAACGCTTTTTTATAGGATCAAAACACAATATTTTCAATTTCTTTTAATGGTGCCATATAGTGATGAAATGATTATCGAGTACAATCGATAAATCGTCGCTGACAATTCTATGTCGGCGACAATCGATAGTGGTTGTCGCTAATGTTACTTCCGGAAACTACGTATTTTTTTTGCTTTGTGATAAAAGTCGAGTAAATATCAATTTTTCTTTCCGGTAAATTATCGTTGAATTCATTTGAACAGGGGAGATCACTCTCTTACACAAATGCGGTGAATGTAAAAACCTTTTGCTTAAAAACTCAAGTTTAAAGCTTAAGTTAAGTTATTAAAGATGGAAATTTACATACTGTTGCAAAAAGCATTAAACATTTCAATGATCATGATTATACTATGTATAAAGAATGTATTCCTTACTGATATTATGAACTTTCGATTATTGTCCGATAGTGAATCGAAATGCTTGGTCCGATTCGATTCGATTACCGAAAGCAAATGGAGTCCGATTTTCAAACACTAGTGCCATATCAAGTGAGCAAAATACATGTTAACGTCTATTTACCGAATAAAATATCAGCGTTTTGTCCAAAAAGCATTTGCGTCTTGACGCAACAGTGTTGCAATATGAGGCAAGGTTCCAGTAGATAAAACATTCTACCTATATAATCAACAATGCATTGTGGAGATTGTTTCTATAAACATATATTTGCAATTCAGTGACCAGAAGGTGAATTTTAGTCACTAGTTTTGGCTTTCTTATTCAACTGTTTCTAATTGAAAAATAAATCACCAGCATTGATTAGATAGATTTGGAAATTTTGAAAAATAAATATGGTCAATTGTGGTTCCTATAAAAATGCTAACCAAATTTAAACAAAACTGTGATAAAACATTTTTTGGGCGTTTGACTACGGTTGATAAGGTTTTGTTATTATACGCATGACTAGTACATTCAACATTGGAATTTATTTATTTTACACAAAAATGGCACTCCTCTAGTCTGTTCATCATTTCTATGAAACAATAAGGCTTGCTCATTTGCATTTACGCATTTCAAACTATTTGTCATTAATCTTTCAGTGCTGGTGTTGGAAGAACAGGAACATACATTGCTCTAGATATTTTGACAAAGGAGGGAGAGAGTGAGGGGTCAATACACATCCCTGGCTGTGTGATTAACATGAGGCTCGATAGGGCTAACATGATACAAACCATGGTGCGTTAGTAGCAAGTTATTATCAGGGGTAATTTAAATGCCCTAGTGGTTTATATAGTGTACTTAGCTCAAGTAATAATAATTGTGATTATAGTAGTATAATCTTTATACGAGTCGTTTAATGTATCCTACATATCCATAACATTTTAAATACAAATGATTTGTATACTATGTATGATGAAAATAGGTTTGCACTTATGTAGTATTATATCGATTGCTTTCGTTGTATTTAATTGTTCTTTAACAAACAGTTGTGCATGTTACTGTCTAGAACCAGTACGAGTTCTTACATAGAGCACTCGTCAGCTCGCTGAGTGATATCAGCAAACCAATTAGAGGAACACATTTTCGCCAGTACATCAATCAGATGGGTGAAGAAGGATTCAATCGACAGTTTCAGGTTTGACTTCATGTCATACGTGTTAATAGTCTAGATATAAATATTCACATTGCATTCTCTTTAACTGTTATAACATTTCATCTTCTTCCTTGATTACTGATTCAGTCAATATTAAAACTAGAAACACGTATGGATGAAAGTATATAATATTTTTTTTTATATGATTATGCAGGAGATGCAAACAGTTTTAGAAAAGCCTCCAGGTTATGAAATGCAGGCCACGGAGAGGAATAACAGAATAAAAGGCGGGAATATACCATTGACAGCCATACCAGGTCGTTTGTTTTTTCGTTGCTCATGTTTCATTCCAGTTGGTGAAACATAGGATAACTCGTTAGAATGAAGCTCTTTTTATTTTTATGTTTATTGTTAAAGATAACTACTAAACATTTCTACATGACCTTTGAATGCTTTTGTTAGGGATTCGTATCTATAGGATGATATACTAAAGTTCCAGTTTTTAGTTGGGTGTTACTGTTCCAATTTACTCACATGTACGAGCCAAGAGGAGTATGACAAACTTAAGTAATTTTCGTATTTTGTGTTGGAGAAGATCTTAGCACACCTGTGTTATATAACATACAGACAGCAATGTTAGGTATCCATGGTTTTACTGAATATTTAAGGTATTTGTGTTTTTGTAGGGAACATCTTAACACTTTCTAGACGTTGAAAAGCGTTTAATCATTTGCGAACATAGATATATACATGTATGTTGTTTTTATATTGAAAATATTCTTCAACAGTTTAAAAGTTCTAATTTGTTTTAAGTACTGCACACATTTAAGTTTATACATTTCTTTCATGCCTTCCTTTTAAAAGCCGGATCTTAAAATCTTAGTGTAAATTAACTGTAGCTCTTACATGATTTTCAATATCATTTCTACCAAGTTTATTTTTCTGAAGCATGAAGGGTATTGCGTAAGCTTGTTGCATTGCAAACTACATGTCCATCGTAGTTTGAGGTTTTGTCTGCCATTTCGTTTAAATTTTGTAAAGATCGATCAAAATTGACATGGTATTTGATACCTTAAAAACAACAACTGTATTTTAATATATATTGCAGGAGATCACAACAGACATTACCGGTTCCTTAATAGCCCACCTGGAGCTCCTGAATGTATAAATGCAGTTTACATCGACGTAGGTAGCATTTACTTCCCGGTTTATTTAAGTTTATACATGTAAGATACCACTTTGGTGTGAACTATTGGTACATGACTACAATTAACTAAGATATATCAAACTAGTACAAATCAGCGTGTAATGCAGGGCTCCCTTCAGGACGCACAATGTAGGTTGATGCGTAATCATTTTAATACATTGTTATGTTTAATTCATTGGAATTCAATGATCAAAACAAAATTGTAGTGTACTGATAAAAAAATGATAGCCATAGTATTAGCTACGAACATAATGGCCATAGCTATTTACAAAAAGAAATAGAGGCTAGTATTTTTTATCTGTACACAAATCATATTATTTTTACTTATAATTAAAAACTTCATATGTCATTGAGTTAATGAAAACATAATATTATAATGCATTTAATTAAAAAAATCCTATCGACATATAGTGTAAGCATTTAAATGTGATTAACAAAATCAGTTTGCAAAGTGTATCGGCATTAACTGGTCAGCCAATTATGTGATCCTTTTTTCAGAGCTTGAAAGCAAGGAATCGCTTCTTGGTTGTTCAAAGTCCCATGAAAGAAACTGTGATCGACTTTTTGACACTGTTGTCCCAGGAACATTGTACATGTGTCGTAAGCTTTGAACCTTCCACAGACAAACAAAAGGTTTATTCTTCTTAAATTACAATTTTTCTGTACGTCTTAGTCATGTTTGAGCTGAAACATTAGACCAAATTTATATGATAATTAAACAAATGTTGTTGTTTTTCCAGAAACAAAATGTCGGATTGTATTATCCTGCTGGAAACCACGTTTTAAAACAGGGCATGTTTCAAGTCAGCTGTACCAAACAAGAAAACTACGGCTATTGCACAAAAAGACTGCTAACGATCAAACACAATGAACCCAATGGGGTAACTATACATTTAAAATATATACTTACTGTTTAAAGGTTGTGATAAAAACCTATAAGAACAAACTTTGTTTTCATACTATTTGATTTACGATGTCATTTCTTTTGGCACATAGTTATAGCAGCGAAGTTGGAAAATATTTTAGTTTATTTGTGGCTTCGTACAAAGTCTAGATCCTTATCAACATTGTGCTCAGTCTCAAATCTTATTTTAAACAGCAAAGTTCTGAAAGGGAAGTCACTCACTTTGAATTCAATGCATGGGATAATACCAGTGACGTCCCGAAGTCGAGTAAGGATTACCTTGATCTTATCAAAAGCGTTGACGCCAACTTAAGGGAAACTTCTAACCGAGGCCCGGTTCTTGTTCACTGTTTGTGAGTATAGGTGTACTTTATTCATTAATGGACTAAAATGCTTTTACATTAAACCTTTTCAACAAGCGCTCGTTTGATTTCATTTATTACGTTATAATTTCCTTAATTCAACAATATGTTGATGATGAGGTTATGTGGAGGGCATCCTTCGGAATCATTGAATATGATCAGGTCGTAGGGGTTTCTCGATCTTCAGCCAGTGAAGGTTGTTTGCAATATTTTAACTCTCTTTACTGTGCATGACGAAAGTTGTCGTGAACATAATTTGTTTTAGTGTGTGCTCCCGAGAGATCTCTTTTTCATAGTGTATTTCGGAACTTTTACATAATTTGAAAACAAATGATAAATGTCCTCTGCGTATTGACGTGCATGAACATGCTGGACACTAAAAGTCAAGCCGCTCAACCGTACAGTTTACATACATTTCATTTAAATTTATCAGTCAAAGCTTATATAGACCTCATTAGTTATCACAAATGTTATCAACAACTTTCTGTTTTCTTTGACTCATCATATACGATTTCATTGCAGGGACGGGACTGGAAAAAGTGCTTTGTTCTGTATTGTTTCAATTTTGGTTGAAAAGATGAAAATAGATCAAGAAGTCAGCGTTGTTAATACCATAAGGAAAGTCAGGTCCAGGCGTACATCAGCAATCCCAAACATGGTAATCTTTATTTAAACATTGATAATAAACACAATTTAGAAATACATCAAATACATGCTTTGCCTTTATTTTACCTAGTATTTTGGAAGAGTCTGAGGTCGACTGAAAAGTGTCATTTTCAGACGTTTGTAATTATACATATTAAAATATATATTTCAAATTGGTTAAATGTTATATCATATAGTATGTTAACAGTTCCCTTATTATCTGTAAAGTTCAAGCATTTAAAGATTTCTCTTTTCTGACTAAGTCACCAATTGTAACAAAGTATTTAACACATTGCTTATTATCTGTTTGAAATATACGTACACTTGTTTACAAGAATATTTTTCTTTATCTCCAGGCACAGTTTGAATTCTGCTACAAATGCGTGTTGTCCTACATAAAGTCATTTGATTACAGTCAATATTCAAATTTCACTGGTAGTGTGACAAGTGTATCTACTACTTAAACGGATTGTTGGCCATGCTAGTTCAACGACAGCTAAACAGAGAATGTATTCTTATGAATACCTAAATAGGATATTTTAACGATATTGTCCATGTTTTTGGAAAATGAGAAAAAGTTGATCCTTTCAGTGTTCTAAAGAAAAAGATTTATTTCTACAGAAAGTTTGCCATATCTTGTACAAAACCGTTCTTGTCTTAACGTTGATAGAAATTGGATAGAATTGTCATCATTTGACATCACGTGTTTTATAATATATTCGAGATTTATGATGTGTATAATATGCAGGCTGCAATTCAACTAGACTAAGTGTCGATACACGCTGTATTTTGATGATATTTGATTCTGCCAAACCTGGGGCCAGTGTGAGCTAACACTGGCTTATTTAAGGACAATATTTACCTATGAAGGACGTTTACAGGGAGTAGGTATCCCTTGAAGAAAAACATGAGCTTTCATTTGATTGATTTTTGTGTTTTGTGTTAGATTGTGTAACCTTTCAATATATTATAGTATTGTTTTTGTTAAGGAATTATTGTAGGATATATAGTATGAATTTGTTAAACATGAAGTGTTATACAGAAGATACAAGAGTCGATGTCTTATGTGGAGGTCTAAGATTAAATATCTTCATGTATTGACAATATCAAAATAACTAATTGTATCATATTCGCACTCAGACTTGAGACTGTTCGTAATATTTTGCTTGTTTAATTTCTATCGCAATTGATTAAGACGAATGGGAAATATGTGGCATTGCCCACAATTTTTAAAATTGAGCAAGGCAGTTTTTGGCATCAAACATAATTTTCCCGGTTATGAATCTAAAAACACTTAAATTATAATCACTGAACACTTTTTTTACCAAGATTGCATAAAATTTAAGTATAACAAAGTACCTGGTTTTAGTGGGGACCGAACCGGTACAGTCAACAACAAAATAGAAAGCGGGCACGTTATGGACAAGTTTTAACTTTTAATAAAAACATTAGTAGCATCGCCAGATAATATCAATGAATCACAATACCGACTTGTATTGAATGACGTTGGTACCGTATTTCAAAATTGTGAACTTCAAAGACAAAAGTCGGGCATATATCAGTATCTTAGTTTTAACCCTTTTTATAATGCCTTCTTATGACATACTTTAATAAAGGTAAAAAGTCTTGTTAGACGAAAAGATAAACGTAACTTAATTCTGCATCATTATGTTTAACTTATTTGACTTTAATGATGAAAACAAAAAGAGCGTAAGATTTGTGAACAGATAAAATTGTATTAGCCTTTATAAATGGGGCTTTCAATTTATAGCTACATGGCCACATTTCCCAGTAAAAAGCGCCAAAATCTCGCATATTGTTTTAGGAATGCATTAAAATTAATACGGTTCTTTTGGGTATCTATGTAGACTTCATACATTAATTAGCTGTAGGATCGTATCACGAGCGTGGATGTTATAATGATAAACAAGAGTTTATAAGAAATGCAAATCAACACAAATGATAAAAAAATGTGTTAGTGAGAACAATAAAACCAAGTTTCTGTTCAGGTTTTTGTCGGGTACATGATATTGATGTTCCATGGCGTGGTTTTAGTACTGTTTAATTTCGAATGTTCACAAGCTTAAGACTATCATATATTCATGAATTAACATACTATATATCTTAGCAAGATGCTTTTATCATTTGAATATATAGTATCGTTTTGCGGCTATTTAAAAAGTAAATATCAGGTCTTTTATATGCCAATCAAATACCATTTGCATAACTAAAGTCCCTATCACCCGCTACCGATGAACCCCACCGTTACTAAACCGGAGCACATAATTAACAACAGCGAGAGTATCGGCGGAAGTCCGTCGAAAAATACTTTGGCCGTATCAGTTCCGATGAGGTACCGGCGTCAGAGCCGATGTGCTATCGAATACCACTTTTTTCCAACGATGTTATACAGAGACGCTGCCGTTGTTTTAACAATGTGCCACCGCTGATCGGAGCTAAAGCGGAGTGATACCGTTGATTGTGATGCCGTTGGTCTACTGGTGTGCGGTATAAGTACGGTAGTACTACGGTGCGACATCGCTAAGAACGGTAGTACGTTGTTAGTATATCGGCAGAACTATGGTATCACATCTGTACCAATATCTGTACATTGACGCAACCGAGAGCCGTTGATCCATAACAGGACATTACCGGTTATATACCGACATTAAGAAACCATATCAGAAAAATGCCATTATTCTGCCGTTGTGATCCCGTTGCTGGCTCCGGCAGCGCAACGAAAGTAAATTTGAAGCATCTTTAAAAGTTTATACCTTCATCTGCCATGGCTTTTTTCGCCGATGTTCTGACGATGTCCTGGCGATGTACTACCATTCTTAGCGATGAGATACAGACGCTCTGCCGTACTAGAACCAATCCAAAAAAAATGTGCTCCGGTATAGCTCCGGCGATCAAAATCTGCGTCAGGCCCTTAACACGCGCCATATTGAAAGCATGTGAAAAGTGAGTTTCCAGACCGACCTCTTTGTGTTTGATGCGGAAGCTTGACAATCTGAGCACCTCGGTTATTTCCCTTCGAAAAACATTCTCGGATTTATATGGAAGGTTTACAATGTCACCATGCTTTGCATGTAACTACGCTGCAAGTAGATCGCGTAGTAATTTCAAATAGGCAGTTAACCTGAAGGCATTTACTCGAAGGAATCTTAAGATCTTTGCCAAAATACACATAACTAGGAATCCATTTAAACTTAGTAAACGACAACACACGTGTTACAATACAAGCTATTAATATTCATAAATTTTACGAACTACTTTTACAAATGCACCGGCATTATTTCGATGCTCACACAGAGGCGGAGATTGCCGAGTTATTCCGATTGGACACCTGTATCATTGGACCACTTGGGCGCTTTTACACGTCTTTGCCTTTTCATGACCTCACAATTTGAAATTCTAAAAACCAGTTACCCGTCCAAACTGATCACATTTATTCTTGACACTGCGATCATTTTAACATACAAACGTGTATAATACAAATCAAAATGGTGATATGAACAATAAATAATGTCAAATAATGCCTAAATGTCTGGAAACCATTGATATAACACTGTTGATAAAAGATCAGAACGCATGTTTCGTATTAACGTTCGAAAGTAATGATTTATGGCTCAAGGCGTTATCACAAAAATACTGATTCGAAACTGGTCAAAAGGTCTATCTGTGAGAGTGCAGCTTTAAGATATGCAGGCATTGCTAGGAAATGGAACATGGACTCGCCGGTCGGCAACTACTCTTCATCAAAATGACAGTTTCAAAAATCACTTAACGTACCATTCGCGTGCTTTTTATCGAAACGAGCAATCCAAAAGGATATTGATATTGTTTTCAATTGTTATTTCTTTTAATGACATCCGCATGCTTCCACTTTAAAATTTCCATATTTCCACAACAAGACGTTCGTTTTATCGTCAAAATACATCACTTGGATACGATATATTTTTGTCGGGGCGAAGCAAGGCTTAGGCACCGCGAAAGGGTGCGTGAGATGAACAAGCGTCCGGATGATCGCGTGGTCGGTCGATTCATCTGGGTATATAATGTCCAATTTGCGATGTTCATAGCCAAGATCGCTAATGTTAATTCTATTTTCGGTCTCAAGTTTTTCTTTCAATTGGAATGACATCATTTCCTGTTACACACGCGGGTTTGTGTACAACACTTTTTAGTCAATATCACTGTTTTCTTTGAATACTACGGCATATGAGTTTTCAAAAAACGGCCTCGTGACCAATGCAAGGCTTCACACATACGAATTATGACTATGGACTTTCATCGATGTCGATTTGAACTTTTGCTGACAAGTTATTTCCACGAGTATCAATATTCTGTTGATTTCACCAAAGGTATATGAGGACGAATTTCTTCATTATTAACAACGGATGCAGTATTGTAGCCTCTATATGTAAGTTGTTTTTCGTTTATACATACGAGTCGTATGTGCACACTTCATGGTCATCATGAACTCTTGACAACTTGTTTGATATTGACTCTGCAAGTGTGTACACTATTTTGACTTGTTCACTTAATAACTGGTTATGAACATATTTTTCGTCGATAATTTTAAAGTAGTTCAAGACACATTGTCGACTGGACAAATATCATGTGGACACATGGCCCCAATTTCTCGAAACTTCTTAAGTCTCTTATAACAGGATTAAGCTAAACTCACTATTTTTGTTGTTCTATAATATATGTTATATTTACTTCTTTAAGAGTTTTTTTTTATAAATTATATAAGAAATACCTGTATGCTAAGTCAAAACTTTAATTGGGTTCAACTCTATACGTTGACTTCATTTTTGACGACAAAAACAACAACGTTAAAATACTAATATGTCGACTTAATTTATATGCATAATGTGTTTGAGGGTTCGTTCAGAAGTTTTCTATTATATAAATGCTTTTCTTAAAAGTACAATTGTTAATTTTGGAGTATTCTAGATTTTTGGGTATGTATATTCTATATGATATGTATTAAACCTAACTAATCGAAGGGAACTTTAGTCACCGCAGAAATGATTACATTTGTAATATCATTTAACATATAATTGCAATCCCACATTTAAATCACTATCTTGCAGAAACGTTCTTTATTTGGGGAGTCAACAATTGAAATAAAACAACAATTCAACGACACATAACTGTCCGCTCGAAAGTTAAACCGCCCAGGTGTTAGTTTCATTACACAAGTGTCGGGTTATGGCAAATTGTTGCGGCTTTGTGAATATGATACAAAAAGCTGATTGCTGTTTGTGCAAATATGGAAAAACACCGAAACATGAACGTTACTTTAAAACACAATAACATATTGTTGATATATAGTTTATTAGAATTATTATGGTATGTTTGCAACTTTACTGGAATGATCTCGTTAAGTTTTTTTATTTTTTATTTATGATCAATACAATATTGCACCTTTTAGTATTGAATTTGTTTAATTGGTTGTATTTTATAAAGGGTGTTTTAAAGGGAGAATCGTAGATGAGATTTGTATTTGAATATTGTCAAACCAATATCTTAATTGTGCACTGAATGGATGTCAATACGATTTGATAGCTGAATACACACCCATTTTCGAATTCGGGTTTTATGACGTAAGCTTCAACTGCTTACAGACACCCGCACCCACAACTGTCAATCATAGTTACTTCGCTCATGCGCAGAGGGCAGAGCGATCTATGAAAAATAGAACGCTTTACAAAATCATGTAGATCGACAACATACTTTCTACGAAAATAAGTGTTTATATTCACCGTCAAATCTGTTCTAAGTGATATGGAGCTGCAGTAAATAGGGTATTATCCTCTTGACTGTTTGCATTCAAAGAGGTCCCGGGATCTATTCTTTTCGTAGGCGCAATTTATATGTATGTTTTTATTCGTTGTTTATAATCTTTTTATAAATAAGTTTTCATGTTAATCTTATCAAAACTGAGGGATGTTTTTCAACATTTGCAGAAATAGTTTCCTTTCGATTTCATCATAACTGCAGCTACCGAGCCTTTAACATACTTTGATCATACAATTAAACAGGAAGATTTTATGTCAGTAACCCCAGCGTTAAGCTTGGATATGAATACATTTAAGTTTTCGTCAACGCCCTGAAGGAATATGGATAGTTTTAAGGTATTGTAAATTTATATACATATTCTAAAAAATTCAATAAGTTTGTTAGTATTAATATATATCAGGTAACGTTAGAATACGTATATACATAATATGTCAGTAAACATGTTAATGATAAGGTAATGTAATTCAATATATCAAAACAATGGTAAAACGTAATTAACGACATTTACCAAAAATCTATCATGCCCTTGTATGCAATTAAGAACCCTAGATTGTAAAAGTAAAAACGTTTTCATTGCAATAATCATTGAATATATTTAGTTGTCTTAAATATTGATTGATACAGTTTATTACAAGTAAATGTTGTTAGTGATTTCGATCATGCCGCCATCAATTTGATCCCGTATGGATTCTGATTTAAATAAAGTTGATAAATCTTATGACGACCAACAAACTTACATGATTGTATTGATTAAAATATTTAATGGCCTTTGTAGCAGTGATTTATTTTGGTGGTTTATAACCAGTATTTTGATACTCGCCGAAGAACGTTGATATTTCAAACACAAACTATTACTTGAGATCCGTTGTGAACACGCTGTACATGGCAACGTTTTTCGTTCACGCGTTTCACTAATCGTTTTACTGTAGAAATTCCTTATGCGTGTGCTCATTTCACACACTATCTTACATTTTTTTCCGAGGGAAGCAATATTAAGGAGACTTAATCGTTTTCAATTACTGAAACATAACTTGACTTGTAAAATTATAAATTGTAACCGATACTATAATGGGTAAATAGTCCCCAGAACCGGTCACGTTAATAATCAGATTGTATTTGGAAATAGTTTACAGAACAGGTCATGTAACGAACCAATATTATAGTTGAAACATCGTCTGCAGAACAGGTCACTTAAATAACCTAGACTATATTTGGAAAGCTGTCCACAGAACAGGTCACGTTACGAACCAATATTGTAGTTGAAACATCGTCTGCAAAACAGGTCACGTTGAGAAGCAGCACGATTTTTTGAAAGCTGTCCGCAGAAAAGCTTACGTTACAAACCAAGACTATATTTGGAAAATAGTCCGCAGAACAGCGCACGTTTAGAAGCAAGTCTATTTTTAAAAAGTATCCAGCAGAACAGGTCACGTTGAGAAGCAGGACTATATTTGGAAAGCTTTCCGCGGAACAGGTCACGCGACGAAACAATTTTATAGTTGAAACATCGTCTCCAGAACAGGTCACGTTGAGAAGCATGACGATTTTTGGAAAGCTGTCCGCAGAACAGGCTACGTTACAAACCAAGACTATATTTGAAAAATAGTCCGCAGAAAAGCGCATGGTTAGACGCAGGTCTTTATTTAGAAATATATCCAGCAGAACAGGTCACGTTGAGAAGCAGGACTGTATTTGGAAAGCTGTCCGCGGAACAGGTCACGCGACGAAACAATATTGTAGTTAAAACATCGTCTGCAGAACAGGTCACGTTAATAAACTAGACTATATTTGGAAAGCTATCCGCAGAACAGGTCACGGTACGAATCAATATTACAGTTAAAACATCGTCTGCAAGACAGGTCATGCTGAGAAACAGCACTATATTTGGAAAGCTGTCCGCAGAAAAGGCCATGTAACAAACCAAGACGAAATTTGGAAAACAGTGGACATAACCGGTCAGGCTAGGAACCAACATAATGTTTGAAAAAATCTCGGCAGAACAGGTCACTTAATAAAACCAAGAAATCAATATAGTTGAAACATAGTCTGGGGAAAAGGTCACGTTGAGAAGCAGTACTATATTTGAAAAGCAGTTCTGACTACCGTTTACTTGCCATATGACACCAAATGGCGTGTTTGGTCAATTCCAAAATGCAGTTGTTGTTGTTTTGGTGCAGTATCGGCCATTATGCAAAAAATAACCATACTAAATTTAAAATGTTTTATCAATTATGTAATTTGAAAAGATAACAAAAGTGTCTTATTTTTAACGAGTGCCATATCTGCTAAATTCGGTTGTTCTAAGAATTGAAGGCAATTATTAAAGGAAAATAATTGACCAGATACTATCGAAAAGCGGGCACATTTTTACTTAAAGTAACACTATAAAATGTTACGGTTTTATTAGATGCATTACAAAGCTAAATTAGAATGTACTGGAAGTGGGCACGTTTAATTCGATTCGCCTACAGGACCAATATCAGCACTAGGGTAAAATATTTTCAAGTTATTTTTCACGACGTAAGAACCCATCGTCTTCACCCCATGTTAACTTGAGAAAACAAAGCACCTTTGCCTTTAAATGTTATCAATTGTTTTCCTCTTTTTGGTATTACTCAAGTCAAAATTGATATACAGAGTGTTATGAATGATTAATTTCAACAACTTATTACAATCTTGGTCACTATTTATTTTATTTGTTTAACTTTTAAAATTTACTGTTTTTACGAATAATGTGCCAAAAATGAGTTATCTCATGCGTTGTATAGTTATACTCATATCTTTCCTAATATGCCCTCATTTAAATATTTACATATATGATTTCTGTTTAAACTTACCGGGGACAATTTTTTATCGTTGCGAGAAGCATGACATAAATATGATCTTATTATAATTTTTCAGATCCTATTTGTATTAATGGTGCTTTTTAAAGGTATGTATTTCAAAATTAAAAGTTTGTACTATAACAGTTTTATATATATGTTCTTTATTTCCTCTTGAAGAGATACATACATAATCATAATAAAGAGAACAAAAATACATGCACATACATAGTAAAGTAATTGATATAAGAAAGACAAAACATGATTAACTAATGATTAAATGCAAACATATGATATAAGAAAAAAAAAAAAAAAAAAAAAAAAAACATAATAAATTAATACAATTTAACAGATGCAATCATATGATGTATAAGGTAATATAATGAAATGTTCAAACATAAAAAATGTGATTCTTTATGACGTTATCAATATTTGTTAATTTGTTCTTTTAGTGATGATTTACATACATATATATTTTATACATTATTATAACGACAAAATGACTTTATGTATTGACAATATACATAGTTTCAGGCTATCAATATTTATACGAATGCTTTAATCAATTACAAGTGCTATTACATCTTTATAGCTTTGCATAAGCTTATAATTGAAAATGCAATTTTATTACACATAACATTTAAAAACATAGCTAATTGCGATACATAGAAAGTGTTTATGAACCTTCTTGCTAGAAAATGCATGATGCCTTTTTCCTAACAAATATTGTAACTTTGTTTCATCATCACAATTAGTCAAGCACATGGATACATCATTGATAAACTCATTTGAAATAATATCATAGAATCGTATTCTTATGTCTGATGATAAATGGCAGCAAAATACAACATGATTTACAACATTGTCGACTACAACACCACACGCATGGCATAATATCGGTCCCCTATTATCATACGGGTTTGGTGATATCCAGAGTTTGCTCACTTCCAGTGCATGTCGGCGTGACCGGAAGTCTGATGCGCATGTCCATATTATCGCTGGTTCAATACTTGTATGCAAACATCTGAATCTTGTAAAAGAAACATCGTTTTGTAATCTCTGTTTCCATTTATTCAAATGGTGTTGATACACTGCTTTTTTACAAGTGATCTTCCAAGCTGATTTCGTAGGAAATTGTCCTGTGTATGAATATCTTGTAATAACTGGAAGCAGATTGTACTTTGATAGTATGTTAATTATATCCGGTATGTATCCCCGTTGAGTGATTTTATTTGTTCGACATGCATACATGGCTAGCCGCAGGTTGAAGATTTGCTTGGAGAGTACATGCACTGGCATATTACAAAGACATTTAAGAAACGTTAGTTTTTTAATATCTATTTGACTTTCTATTGACTTCATACCGAGCATCGCCAAGCATATATCAGTACGAGTTCGTATATGAAATCGCTGTATTAGTTTTGCAGCCATTCGTATAAAGCGTTCTAGTTGTAGATAGTTTGTCTTCGATAAGTTGTTCCACAGTTCTGCCCCAAAAAGGAGTTTTGATACACATATTTTTGACATTAATTCTGCTGACGTAAGTGGGTTAATTAAACAGGTTCCGACGTTCAGCGACAACAATGAATAAAATGATGCTTCAGCTTTTCTGCATGCGACCGTAACTTTATCATTATCTGTCAATTTGTCATTTAGCTGTACACCAACATGTCTTAACTTGTTTGTGTGCTCAATTTTATTATGTCCTAGGTAAAAACTATTGCTCGTCTTATTCCTGGAATGGTCTCCAAATACCATAATGAAGCTTTTTGCTGAATTAATCATATATCTAAATTTGCAGGTGTATTCATACGCAGTATTTAGTAGATTTTGGAGCCCTGACGGCGATATTGCACTTAAAGCGATGTCGTCTGCTAAAGTAGTATTGCTCGTTGCTATGTTGATGATATTTGTCCCCTGGTTACTTCGCTCCAACAATTCGAGGAGGCCGTTTATGAAGAGGTTTTAGATCCAAGTTGAGAGTATCCCACCTTGCCTTATCCCTTGTTTTATCGGGGAAAAGTTAGCCATTTGCCGATATGCAACAATACATGTCAGTGTGAGCGTCAACAATTAATGACCACGTTTTGCCTGTAATACCCAGTTCTGCAATCTTGTAAAATACTGCATCCAACCAAACTGTATCGAACGCCATTCTCGTATCGAGCATCGCAACATATACTTTATTATTAAGTTCTAGATTGTGATATATTGACTCTTGTAGGTTAAAGGACGCAGTTATTGCCCCTGTGTTCTTCTGATAAGCATTCTGTTGACGGTTTGGAAACTTAACACCAGTGTCTTTCATCCACGTAGTTATTTTACTGTGCAAAACCTTTTCAAAAAGTTTGTAAATTACTGGCAGTAGTGTTATGGGTCTGTAATTTCTTGGGTCACTTCTTGGTTTGCCGTTATCTTTGTAAGCTGGTATGATAAGTCCCTTTTTACACATTTTAGGAATAATTCCTGACACAATTATTCGATTAAATAAAAATTTTAATACTGGATCACGCTTTCAATCGTTTATATTTTGATAATAATAAGTCGTTATTCAATAAAATCATCATAATAAAATTACTCCATTTATCCATCCATCCATTCATTCTTTTATTTATTTATCCATCCATTCATTCATTCATTCATTCATTCATTCATTCATTCATTCATTCATTCATTCATTCATTCATTCATTCATTCATTCATTCATTCATTCATTCATTCATTCATTCATTCATTCATTCATTCATTCATTCATTCATTCATTCATTCATTCATTCATTCATTCATGCATTTTTCATTCATTCATTCGTTCGTTCGTTCGTTCGTTCGTTCGTTCGTTCGTTCATTCATTCATTCATTCATTTATTCAATCATTCATTCATTCATTCATTCATTCATTGATTTCAGTCGTACCTTTTAAGTAAACTTTATTTTGCTTGTTTATTTTTATATATATATTTATATAGGCTTAAAAGCTGTATTTTTGTCATCATGCTTGCCCCTGCAGTTTTCATATATGTCCTTGTTGCATATAATTTTTCATTCATAAAAAATAGTATGTTGTTACGTTTGTACAAGATGTTAAGTATATTAATATTTGTATTATATTATCGGCGAATATTTCGACAAATTAGTTGCATACGATTATTTTGAACTAACTACAGCTAAATGTGACGATTGTCCTGATCGATGCCTGTGCTGCATTAACGACATATGTGAACATGACTCAAAAGGCTGGGAACAAGTGTGTTTAGATGGCTGCAAAGATGGTTATCATCAACCTCGATGCATGGTCCCGTGTAAAGGAAACTGTCAGACTTGTCGTCAATCTGACGGTGTGTGTCTTATATGTAAACCGGGATTTTACGGACCATCTGACGAGTGTTTAAATGCATGTGCCTTCAGACACTGCGCATGTTTTGAAAGCGAATGTGATAATTGTCTTGACGGGTTTTACGATGTTAGCAACCATTGCGACTCGGCTTGTTCAAAAGGGTGCAGTGAAGACAAATGCAATGATGATGGAACTTGCGACTGTGTTGACAATTTTGAAGGAAATAAATGTGACAGGTGTGTTCTAGGGAAATACGGAGAACTATGCAATAATAATTGCATAAACGAAAACTGCATGTGCACAAACGCGGTTAATTGTATTTCCTGTAGGACTGGCTATTTTGACATTTCTACTTTTTGCACGAAACAGTGTTCCGTAGGCTGCAACGATATTTGCAATAGTGACGGCCACTGTACATGCCTTCCTCGGTTTTCAGGAAATACATGTGCAAACTGTATACCTGGATATTATGGCGACGAATGCACCGTACCGTGCTCAAGAGGTTGTACAAATGGCATATGCAATAGAGATGGTACGTGCACGTGTATTCAAAACTTTATGAGTAACAAATGTGATGATTGTGATCAGGGACATTTTGGAATATTATGCGATAAAACATGTAGTGTAGGTTGTGCGAATAATACATGTGACAAAAGCGATGGATCATGCGATATATGTATTGAGGGTTATACATCATCAACTTGTCATGAAAACTGTAACTATTCTTGCCAATCATGTTCTCAAGATAACGCCTCTCACTGCTTATCATGCTTCAAGAGCTTTTATGTTGATTCGAATATGTCAGGTTGCACTCCCTGTGAACAGTCGTGTCTTGCAAACACATGTGAACAGCCGAATGGGTTTTGTACATACGGATGCCAAGAAAGATACTGGGGCCGCAACTGCAATAATTCATGCCATCCTACTTGCAAAACCTGCCTTCGAGAGAATGGCATCTGTACACATTGTGTTAACAACTCGTTGACTAGTGTTGGAAATTACTGTACCAGAACATGTAGTGACACCTGTGTCAATAAGGAATGTGATGTTATGACAGGCCGCTGCCTACGTGGTTGTGTTCGCAACTTCTACGCCGACATGTGCGATATAGAGTGTCCAGCTACATGCGTTTCCGTACCAGATATAACAAGATGCGATTACTTTGGTCGTTGTCGACATGGTTGTATTGCTGGATACAAAGGGATTACCTGTGCAAATGGTAGGTATAGGTTAATTAAAGAATATGTATAGAACAGAAAACCAATTACTTGTAACTATATGTTATCCAATGTTTCACCAGGTTCTTACTGTGTTTTTCCAGCTCATAAAAAATACTGTTCAAAACGTTTGATAGATATGCAAGTAGTTTTAGATAATATTGATTATTACTCAATTACTGATCGAAATTACAATGTAAACAAACGATTTATTAATGAGAAGTTGAACGGCAGACACATTGGAAATATTTGTCTTATATCAAGAGTACCTTTCAGCAACGACAACTTCTAAACCGGAATCTTCATCATGCGGGGGAATCATTGGGGGAACTGTTGGTGGTTCACTCACTGTTTTATGTATGATTACTGTCATCCAGATAGTTCTGTTCATTCGATGGTATGTCACATTTAATTATGAAACCAATACATGCTTTTAATTTTAAGTTCCAATGAATGTTTATCAAAATAAGCCCTTCCATGCGGAAAAAACAACAACAAAAACAATCAATAATGTAAAGCTGATATTTGTGAAATAATATCATTTAAATTCACCATGATAACTTTTTATAAAGGAGACGACACAACAAGAACAACTCCTCTGAAAGAACCCAAGAGCTGGCGTTCCGCAGTTTGGATCCATATGAGATTGGTACTGGTTTTTATAAGTACTCTTGGTATTTATGTACCGCTCTATATCCGTCAGTCCGTCCGTCCGTCAGTCCGTCCGTCAACAATTGCTTAAAAACTTCTCCTCTGAAACTACCTGGCCAAATTCAATGAAACTTCATAGGAAGCTTCAAAAATACCACAAGGGGTCACGATTGATCAACAATAACAACAACAAAATGGCCGACTTCCTGTTTTTGCTTTAACAAACATCTCCTCTAAAACTATCTGTCCAAATTCAATGAAACTTTACAGTAAGCTTTCTAGCGTGACCATCTACAAAAATACAACAAGATGTCACGATTGATCAGTAACAACAACAACAACAGCAACAACAACGAAATGGCTGACTTTCTGTTTTGCTTTTAAAAACAACTCCTCTGAAACTTCTGCTCCAAATTAAATGAAACTATACAACAAGGGGTCACGATTGATTAACAACAACAACAACAGCAACAGCAACGAAATGGCCAACTTCCTATTTTGCTTTAAAAAACATCTTTTATAAAATTACCAGTCCAAATTCAAGTAAACTTTACAGAAAGATTCATTTGTTGACCCTCCACAAAAATACACCAAAGGTCATGATTGATCAACAACAACAACAACATAGTCATTTAAAGGTTATTTTTGTTCCTTTTTTAAGTTCATGGATTCAAATAATTATTATACACTTTATTCTTTAGAATAAATTTCTTTTTTACTTAATAATAAATTTAATAATCAGACTTTTCCATTGAACATAAGCCTTAATGCATTTAAAAGTAAAACAAAGATTTTTAACATGTGAAGGAAGGTGATGTTGCCATAAATGGAAGAAGCAATGATATTAGTGGAAGGCGCTGAATGTGTTCTGATATTTGATTTTAGAGCTTAAGGCAGTTTATTGATTTTATTGGATGGTGCACTGTTTGTTGTTTGTTTATCAATACTGAAAGTTATATCAGTGTGCAAGCAATTTAACATAGTTTTGTCAGTGTGCAGGCAATCGAATGAAGTCCTGTGTGTGTGCAGGCAATTGAATAAAGTCCTGTCAGTGTGCACGCATCTGAAAAAAGTCCTGTCAGTGTGCAGGTATCTGTACGAAGTGCTGTCAGTGTGCAGTCAATTATCACGTCCTGTCAGTGTACAGGCAACTGAACAAAATCCTATCACTGTGCAAATGTGAGAATCAAATTATGTCAGTGTGCAGTCAATCACAAAGTCCTGTCAGAGTGCAGGCAACTGAACGAAATCCTGTCAGTGTGAGGGCAACTGTGTCAAGTCTTCAGTCTGAGGGCAACTGTGTCAAGTCCTGTCAGTGATTATCCTGGCAACATGTTTGATCAGTATGTTTTTCAATACAACAAATAACAAGCTTTATGGATTATAAAGGTTAAACGTTTTTACTCAGATGAGTGATTTAGGGCCAATATGGCCCTCTTGTTTTGCAAAGTCTTGTTCATACAATGTGAAAGTATAGTCTTGGTAATAGTCCTTATTGTGGGTTATCAATCTAACGTAAAGTGCGCAGTAAGTAATTTCTGAAATAACAGGAAGGTATTATGCTTCGACGGTCCATGTTGAAATAGGAGTATGATTTGCAAACATTCTAAAAAAAGTTTTTGTTTGGGATTAGTTTGCACATTATTTTGTGAGATGTTAAAATGTATCTGCAGTGTATGTGATGTCAAATTCTGGAAACACATTCCGTACGTGTGTTTCTTTAAACCATCATTTAAAAAAACGAAATACTTATGTCCCTCTTATATTCAGATTTGAAAGATTTAAATACATTTACAGTTAATATATGCTATTATGAGGATTTAAAGTATTTTCAAGCTAACATTCTGTATAATCTGTGATTTGTCTTCTTTTGTCTTTATCGATTAACGTCAGCATGACGTTTGGGACTGATGGGTTTGTGCCTGTAGTTTATATTTTAGTATTTATAATACTTGCCAATAGTTTTTCAATCTATTTAATAATCATATATATTTTTCGATTATTTTAGAGCCAGAAATGCAATATCAAGAGCTAAGTATCAAGCCCTTGAGAGAGAATAAAGATACAACGTACACAGACCTCCAGGAAGCAACAACGTAAACGACCTTGCTGATGGTTGATTGAAACTTATTTTTCAGTTTATATGTGTTTCTATGTGTAAACGGGTTAAGACATGAGTTTGTGAAAATAGTATGTATGTGTCAAAACATATTGGTATAATTAAGTGTTAATGCAATCGAACCTATATATAGTTCTTCTTTAATTAATTCAAAAGTTGTTTTATTGAGTGTTTGATGTTATAATTGAAGGAAATTTAAGTACTCTACGTACAATACACCCAAATATTGATTACCAGTATTTCAAACAGCCAATATTGATTCAGAATATACTTAATTTTATAAACCGAACACAATGAATGTAATTATACAGTAATTTTATAAACAATGCAGCAAATATGGCAATGATCAATCCTACAAAATAAATGCGATAAGAGTAAAGTGTATTCCTAATGGACCAATGTTCAAGAATCAGACTTCTAAACAAGGACTAATAGCGTTGATGTCAATGAACGACATCGTCACTATCTTCTTAAATTCGTTTCTTATTATACGATTTGCCATTATGATCTGGATTCACCCATAGAAAGTCATTCTTTGGTGACTTCTATGTCAGCCAATCAGATTCATTCTTATGCTTAATAGGTAACATCAATAAAGTTCAAAATTCGTTTTGGGGATTAAGCTTTCAAAACATCCGATGATGTCTGCGGTTGTCTACACGCCTAAATTGCTTAGTAGGCAGAGCAAACGACCTCAAACCATATTGTATCTGTCTTGTAGGCTCGATTCTGACGTTGTGTATGATCAGCAAACCGAGTAACGAAGGTGCCGACTTTGTTTCACTCAAAAAATGAATGGACACAAACTATCAGCTGTACAAAACTCGTGTTTTATTGACTATAAACAGCTAAGATTTGAATGTATATTGTTCACTTATGTTCAGAATGTGTCAGATATTTTATCAAAGACACGTTGTGAAATAAATGAAACTTGAGCTAATTATTGTAGATTTTATTGTGATTAGATCGATCAAAAGTGTTGTAACTCAAGGAACAACTTGTTGTGTTTATAAAGTGTATAATCTGTACTCGTGAACAATTATTACTGATTTTATTTCTCTTTAAATATACCATACTTGCTTTTTACGAAAATTAGAGTCAGTTTTTTGATAATGCCTGAATAAACAATTGGTTTTATCTATTATACATTTAAGGATTAAAAGTTCGAATTAAAATCCTAATAGAATCCTAAAATTTAAAGATGTTGCTTAGTGAAGATAATCCTAGAAAGTGGAGAGAAAGGATTGTTTTCTCCAAACTTGTTTCTCAACTCGGACTATGACAGTCTTGACAGTGAAAATATTTCCTGACAAGAACCTGTTTCTCATTCGTATTATTCGTAAAACCATGTTTACCCTATTAACCAATGATAGTGGTTTCTATAAATAATACCTACAAAGCACTTTTCATTTTATAGTTATTTGACTGTTATGATATGTGATTATACTTTGTACATGTTGTAAACCATTAATTATCTGTGAAACAAATTGTTTTCGCCACAATATTTGCGGGTTGCATATCTGTTTCTTGGTAAGATGATACTAACTACAGTGTATTTCCTCAGAACTCCTAACATCGACCATGACCGACCATTCAATTGATAAAAACTGGAAAGTACATGAAATGAAGTTTGTTTGAAGATATATAACTTAATGTTTTAGCCCGATATGTACGCATGGCGGTTTACCAAAATAACACCCAACTGTTTCTTTAGGATCTCTTTGGTCATAATAAAGCTGTATTTTTGTTAGTTTTGCCTTTTTCAATAATATTACACGACTCTTTCAATTAATGATATGATACGATACGATAAAGCGAACATTCGTTGATAAAATGACCCCTTTGACCTTAACATAAAATCTTAATTTGATAAACAGGAACAATTAAAAGTATGACATATCAAATCTTATTGTCTATTCGACATTAAGTCTTGACACATTCCTAGTCACAACGACCGTGCTTTTATCGTTCAACTTACATTCTGGTCAAAAGTCAGGAACCTGACCACATTCCTAGTCACAGCGACGGTGCTTAGTTCGTACCACTGACGTCCTTGTAAAAAGTCAGGCACCTTACCACATTCATAGTCTCAGTGACGGTGCTGGGTTTGTACCACTGACGTCCTCGTCAAAAGTCAGACACCTTACCACATTCATAGTCACAGCTACGGCGCTGAGTTCGTACCACTGACGTCCTCGTCAAAAGTCAGACACCTTACCACATTCATAGTCAAAGCGACGGTGTTGAGTTCGAACCTTTGACGTCCTGGTCAAACGACAGGCACCTTACCACATTTATAGTCACATCGACTTTGCTTATTTCGTACAACTGACGTCCTGGTCAAAAGTCAGACACCTTACCACATTCATTGTCACAGCGACGTAACTTAGTTCGTACCACTGACGTCCTGGTCAAAGGTCAGACACCTTACCACATTCATAGTCACAGCGACGTAACTTATTTCGTACAACTGACGTCCTGTCAAAAGTCAGACACATTACCACATTCATAGTCACAGCGACTCTCATGAGTTCGTACCACTGACGTCCTGGTCAAATGTCAGGCACCTTACCACATTCATAGTCACAGCGACTTTGCCTAGTTCGTACCACTGACGTCATGGTCAAAGGTCAGGCACCTTACCACATTCATAGTCACAGCGACGGTGCTGAGTCCGTACCAATGACGTCATGGTCAAAATCAGACACATTACCACATTCATAGTCACAGCGACTCTCCTGAGTTCGTACCAATGACGTCCTTGTCAAATGTCAGGCACCTTACCACATTCATAGTCACAGCGACTTTGCCTAGTTCGTACCACTGACGTCATGGTCAAAGGTCAGGCACCTTACCACATTCATAGTCACAGCGACGGTGCTGAGTCCGTACCAATGACTTCCTGGTCAAAAGTCAGATAAATTACCACATTCATAGTCACAGCGAAGGTGCTTAGTTCGTACCATTGACGTCCTGGTCAAAGGTCAGGCACCTTACCACATTCATAGTCACAGCGAAGGTGCTGAGTTCGTACCACTGACGTCCTGATCAAAGGTCAGGCACCTTACCACATTCATAGTCACAGCGACGGTGCTGAGTTTGTACCACTAACATCCTGGTGAAATGTCAGGCACCTTACCACATTCATAGTCACAGCGAAGGTGCTGAGTTTGCACCACTAACATCCTGGTCAAAGGTCAGGCACCTTACCATATTCATAGTCACAGCGACGGTGCTGAGTCTGTACCACTGACGTCCTGGTCAAAGGTCAGGCACCTTACCACATTCATAGTCACAGCGACGGTGCTGAGTTTGTACCACTGACATCCTGGTCAAAGGTCAGGCACCTTACCACATTCATAGTCACAGTGACGGTGCTAAGTTTGTACCACTGACGTCCTGGTCAAAGGTCAGGCACCTTACCATATTCATAGTCACAGCGACGGCGCTGACTTTGTACCACTGACATCCTGGTCAAAGGTCAGGCACCTTACCACATTCATAGTCACAGCGAAGGTGCTGAGTTTGTACCACTGACATCCTGGTCAAAGGTCAGGCACCTTACCACATTCATAGTCACAGCGACGGTGCTGAGTTTGTACCACTGACGTCCTGGTCAAAGGTCAGGCACCTTACCACATTCATAGTCACAGCGAAGGTGCTGAGTTTGTACCACTGACATCCTGGTCAAAGGTCAGGCACCTTACCACATTCATAGTCACAGCGAAGGTGCTGAGTTTGTACCACTGACGTCCTGGTCAAAGGTCAGGCACCTTACCACATTCATAGTCACAGTGACGGTGCTGAGTTTGTACCACTGACATCCTGGTCAAAGGTCAGGCACCTTACCACATTCATAGTCACAGCGACGGTGCTGAGTTTGTACCACTGACATCCTGGTCAAAGGTCAGGCACCTTACCACATTCATAGTCACAGCAACGGTGCTGAGTTTGTACCACTGACATCCTGGTCAAAGGTCAGGCACCTTACCACATTCATAGTCACAGTGACGGTGCTGAGTTTGTACCACTGACATCCTGGTCAAAGGTCAGGCACCTTACCACATTCATAGTCACAGTGACGGTGCTGAGTTTGTACCACTGACATCCTGGTCAAAACTCAAGTACCTTACCACCACGCAATTTTTTTATCTTTTCACACAGCTAATTATTGTTTTAATATATCCTAATTCGATATTGTTTGCAGAAATAACGGGAGTAAAAAGTTTGAAGTTAAAAAAAAATCAGCAATACTATAATTCACTACTTTTACAATGACGCTATTGTTGCGATATGTAAAAATCCAGTTCGAAATAAAGTGTAGAAATTGTACAAGAATCCAAACAAAATTCATATCATGACATCCTCCTTTTTTATTTATTTGTCTTGAAAAGAACGAAATATTGGGTAAATATCTTCAAACAAGTGATAAAAGATTGCTGACAAAAGATCAGATTGCAGGTTTTTATATTTGCATTCGAAAATTGATGTTTTATGACTTAAGCCGTTGCGATCGGTTTAAGAAAAATGCAAAGTTCATGATTTTTGAACTTAAATATGAAAATCTGTGATCTATATATTTTTAGTAGTCTGATATTACTGGTTTCCATGCAAGTTTTCAAAACGTTCAATCTGTGAGAGTACATCTTTAATCTCTTCACACTATAAGTTATCTATATTCTAATTTGGTTCAGAAGATGAAACCGGATTTACTGTTAGAGATAGAGCATCCGAATCAATAAACGCTAGCAATATCACTGCTTATTTTTTTTTTCAAAAACCTTAAAAATTCATATTCTAAGGTATAGGAGAGTATAAATTACTCCGTTTAAGCCATGACTTCCTTATTAAACAAAAGAGTATTTCATATTTAAGTTTAACATGTAACTTCAGTAATTGGATATGTTCAGTGCCTTTTATTCAATCTCCGCTTTCTATTCATGGTTGTAATAAAGGAAATGAATGCAATGTATTGTCATGTACGGATATGCTTTAAATTATCAATAGTTTACCATTTACAATTTTTTAAACACAATTTCCATTTAATTGGACAACGTTTAACATTGCGAATTATTGACACAATTATTTTGAACGAAATCAAGCAGTGCTACAAATACCATAATGCATAAATCCTACAGGCCTTTTTATTATTCCATCTATGCTGAAAAGCCATTGCTGGATAAAGTTTATAAACAATAATGATATTAACACTTGACACAGAATCCAGGAGTAAGTGAATATTTCAATATTTTCAGATGTATATAATATGTAAATGCAAGTCGTCGTGATAACACACCTTATACTTGGGAAGTAAGTATATCAATGTTGACTTGAAATAGTTTGCTTTAGTTTTTTATTACAGTCTGTTTAAATTCCCTCCTTTCAATTACATTCAGATTCCTTTTAAAGGCAGCCTTTTGTGAAAAAACACATTTACGCTCTTAATTGGATTGATCTAATGACGTGTGTAGTAAAAAAAGTTATGTCCATTGCACAAGCTACGTAATTGGTGCAGACGTTGTTCAATTCCGATTTCATACGATGGATATTTTACTTTAAAAAGTTAATTTTAGTGGTACAATTTCTCATACCAATCCTGCAAATAATATACGATTATTTCAGAAGTCAATCAATTTAGAATAATGCGAACAGTACATATATTTGTAACGTTTGTAACGTATTGTGATTTATTGTACGGGAAGAGAGAGAAGCAACACCGTCTTTGTCTCATTACTTCTGTTCACTAACCGTATGTACAGCGACCTGGTGCCAAATAATCTTATTGCCCCACCAACTAGGAGCTAGGCCTTTTAAGAGATACATTGCACTATTTCACAAGTGTCATTGTTCATTAAAAATGTGTTTTGAAGGTGTAGGACTATACTAGGTCATGCATGTCATTTATCACAGCGTGACTTAAACCGAAAAATAAATCATGAATAATGAATGAGACGCATTCATTGGTTTCGAAAGGAACGAATGCGGAAATTTGACATACATATACACAGACACTCAAACATATAATGGTGTATTTTCGCGTAAGCTCGAATAGAACTCGTCCGCCTGATCCATACAAAGTATAAAAACTTAGACCACTCGCCTGCGGAGACAACTGATAATACAGGGTTTTTAGAAAATATATAATTGTAACATGTAATTTCATTTGAAGAAGGGTTGTCTTCCATGCATATTCATATAAATGAGATTGTATCAGTCGAGTTCCCCACGGTATGAATGAGGTGTAGCGAAGGGTGTTTGCCGACGATGGTGCTATTTATTGGGTTTAAAACTTTCAAAATAAGGAACTTTTCCTTCCGGTGAAGAGACTAGTTACTAAGGCAAATTAAAAATAGCAAAGCTATCAACAAAATAAAATATATTAATATGTTAATTAATGTTTAAACCACCAGCTTTATTTAAACATTCAGCATACCCTTCGAAAACCGAGCCGAGCTGACAAACGATCATGTCTTTGATCATTTAACTGTAAAGGACATGAACAAGAGAGTGGGAATTATAGTTGATTTTCTCATTGGATGCAGAATCAATGGCAAAGTGACCTTGTTTTGCTGTTTAGAAAGAGTCGTTGCAGCAATACACCTATTATAATAATTTGAAAACAGTTAATTATATTAAAACGGATTCTCCTGATTGTGTAAACACCTCAAATAACAAATTGATTGGAACCATTTGGCCTAGAAATCCACATAACTAATTGTTAATCTCATACAACTTTGTTTTATGTCATATTAAAACCCTTAAAACCGTTTTTAAAACAGTGATGAAAAATGCAAGTTGTTATTTAAAAGGCAGGTGCTCGTGTATCTAATCTTATATGTAGATCTCCTCCGCTTGTCAGCGTAGGTCCGCGTAAGAAATTACGTGCATACATTAAACTATTGTTTCTAAATGGCTCTGTTTTAAACACAGCATTTGTCTTTGTATAATATTCTTTATCTCGATTTAAATCATCTGTGAGTATTGTATTTTTTGTCATTTATTACCTGGCTCCACCGATTTCGAAGAGGGAGAAAGGAATTTTCATATGCTACGTTGCGAGATTTAATGAATTGTTTTACATACTTCTTTCATGTTAAATTAAACGAAATAAAGTGCATCGTATACACAATTAGTTGCAACAACTGTGTTCACTAACGAAGTATTTGATTGCTTTAAGCTAACTGGATTTATTTCGATGGTATGAGCTTGTAAAAACATGTAAATTGCTCAGCCGTAACATTGTGAAAGTAATAAACATTACGTACTGACATTTAATTGCTGCAGAATAAAAGACCTGTTTCGAGATAACTTTGAATGATAAAACCTAATTTTATAAGTTTTTTTCTAATTCTAACAATACAAACTATTTAGATTAAGACATTTTTTTCAGATACAACTGACAAACAATTGCAGGTTCAAGGTCGGTGTTCATTTTTGTCTTATTTCGTTTGTTTATTATCTTAGGTCCATATGTTAGTTTAGACCTTATTTTTTATACATATGGCTACCAAACCGACATGACTATATCTATGCAATTTGCCACGTTATCAAAATTCCTTGAAGTATACCTTATAAAACATTATGGGTGCAGTACGTGTGATTTATGTTTCGCTTCCTAGGTAAATTCATAAACAAATTCAAAAACATTAAAGCAACTAACGATTTTAGAAAATAAATAACAACATATTTATGAGTGGTGTTACACGACTACTAACTAAAAAGTTTACTGATGTAAGAAAAGCAGTGAACAGGAATTACTGAAGCAGATGCCAACACCAACGAGCAAGCGACAACACAAACCTATTTAGTATAATATGAATTACAAGCAATTAAAGTTTGTTTCACTAATTACATCATAGGTTTGTCGCGTACACTATTCAATCCTTTCCTCCCATTATTAACAGTACTTTATAATCAGATCATAGCAGCCTTTACAACGATTTACGAAGCTTGATCAAGTGACGGAAACAAGACATAGTTAAAGTTCTTTCGTCTCTTATATGTCGTAATCATTTTTTTGCATACCTATGTATATCACATGTCTATTTTTAATGAATTATTCCCATTAAGTAGTGTTTCCTTTGGAGATGTATACTACAATCTCGAAATTGTTACTGTCATATTAATGAATGTTGTTTAAATATGTATTGTTTCAGTGTTTTCCATAAAAAAATGAAATTACATGAATTGTATATAGTATGCACATCTATTTATTAATCATGTATTTTTACCAAAGGTTGCATTCAAAGTAAAAATATCGATTTACCATTTACCTCACTGCGATAGTAACTAATTCAAATGAAACAGAGAAAACAAATTGTGATTTTAAATTTACTCAGTGTAGATTAAGATATGTTTTCTTCAATGATACATTTAAAATCGCCTTTGATGCAGGAACATTTGCGATCAATATCTGCGTAGCCAAATATATAGTACTTAAAGAGATGACCGTATAATACATTGTTTAGTACTTTCTGCAACCACTTTTTTGGCTTTAAATGCAATCAAGTTGTATTACACGGTGATTACAATAACTACTATGCTTTTTAAATAATTGAATACAAGTTATCACTTATGCATAAGTGCTTTTTTTATTGAAATCAGATGAAAATGACATATTTTATTCCCTGAATACTGTAAGATGCGACTTGTCCTTAAAATTCGTTTTCGCTTTAAATTTGGTGATTTATATTGTCCATTCCATATTCCATTCCCACATCATTTCGGAAATTCCTGTAGGGCCTCACGATATACCAGGACTCGTCATCGGCATCGTGAGCTTGAATATACCTTAACCATGGCATCGGTTGAAAACAGTTCACGCTATCAAATAGAGTTGGTACTCATGATGCCGAGGACAATATGCACATGTGTACAGAACATAATTAAAATATAAGTGCTGAACGTGTATATAAGAACAGATTTGTTCATTTGGTCATGCCTGCTTGCAGTTGGCTCAAAATAGTAGCTTTCGTTTGTCTGTTCAATGTAGTCCAGGCTAAAATTTGGCCTTGCCGTTGAAATAATTTAAAAACAAAACAATTTGGCCGCACATCTACACCAAGAATATGGCATGTCTAAGGTCAAGGTCACAATAAAGGAGTATAGGAAATAATTCCTTACAGATTAACTTGTCAAAATATTAACACTCCTTGTTTGGGAAAAACATGAAATATGCCGTAAAAAATGAATTGTAATCTGCAAGCTCATTAGCCTTTATACTTGGTTTATAACATCAATTAAATGTGCTTTAACATTCGAATGTTATCTTTCGGTTACCAATATCAAACCATTTGAGGTCTTTGAAATGTTTAGAGCTATCTTTAAACCACGGTGATCATGCAAAGCGGATTTTCCGTCCACCTTCTTCGTTTGCTGGATCTATCCGGCACTGATACGGAATCTATCCGTCGTGTTTACATTAAAAAAATGGAATGCCGAAGAATAAATCGGTTGAACAAAGAGCATGTGCTGTATTTATGCTTACGATTTAAAAGCTACGAAAAAACTTCATTAACTATCGCAAAAAGAAAGAAGAAGAAAAATGAAAGCCCCATATCTTTTTATTCATCTAAACATATGAAAATAAAACAGCGATCGTGATTCTGACACCAAATACCATGCCAAAGAAACCTTTATATTTATTTACCTCCTGATAATTACGTCTATCTTTTCAAAGAGGGTATCGAAGTTATTTAAATTCCTGCGTTTATATTTAATCTTTTGGATAAAAAGTTGAAATAAAGTCCTCATTCGTCGGTTAAGGGAAGCTCCTGATTATATCGTTAATGAGCAGTTGTATAGAAATTGGACACCGGATATATTTTGTCACTCGCTCCAGATTCTATCCAAAATTTGATAAGCTGTTTTATTTTGTTTGTTTTCTGTCGGAAAAAGAGATCAAATCAACTCATATAGCACCTACTTTCATTTTTAATGACGCGAATCGCGAAGATATAAATTACATCTTATATTATTATAACTTATCAAATGTATGTTCGTCTTCGAAGTCCTGAAAGAAAAATAACATCATGAATCTTTCAATACATTATTTCTAAGTATAAAATTCATAATTCATCTTAACTGCCAACTGACTAAATGATGGTGAAACAATGTTAGGGTCGTGGTATTTGCAACCAAAATGAGCAGTGAGTTAAACTAATACCTTAAATACACATCTAAGTATAAAACTAAGATAAAAAAAAATGTTAATGTGTTAAAGGCAACCAGATATACATAGCATCTTCACTCCGGAACAAGGATGTTCTTTTAATATTTTATAAATATTTGTTTTGCAAACCTTATATTTTTAGAGAAATTCTGTTGAAAAATATAAATGCAAACTTTTTTACGACCCTTCTTTTATTTTTGAGACCGTTACCATAAACGCATACTTTTCTTTATTCAGTCGAGCGTACAAGAGTATACCCTTACTAAATACACACATAATTGCCTCTAGCATTAACTAGTTACATACTCCAAAACAATAACATGTTACGCGTCATACCTGTAGAATCCGGTGAATACAATGGCTAGATTCCGTATTTAAACGCAAAATTCTTGGGATAAAACTTATACATTAAGTTTATATAATATGTTAGAAAAAGTGATATTTCAAAAATAGAAAAAAACAAAACAGTTTCCGCTCGTCGCTTACGTTTTTCATGTGAAATTCCATCATTTGTTTGGCTAATTTGAAACGATTGTATAACGACATCCCTTAAATACCAAACAATTGACAGTCACTAATAATATTGTCATTCTTTGAAATAAAGATATTTTCCGAAACCCAATTAGAGGCAGTACATATGAGAAAAATTGTTTATATGTACTCAACTTTGTTGCAATTTGTACGTTTATAATCCGCATCGGTGGAGGATAAAACTTGTAAATGAAAAATGTGGGCGGAAAGAATCCGCTATGCATCATCACCGTGTAATGTGAATGCATCAAATCAAAATGAAACGACATGTACTCGTGAAAATTGGATAATGATAATTTGAATCGCGTTATTCTTGTACCCAATTATTCAATTAACATCCCAGTCTGCACACCGGTCTTCTTCGGTAGTGCTTGCTGAAACACCTGTTCGAGCGTAAGCAAGGGGACAAACTACTGTCACCATGAGACCGGCACGTGCATCTATCTGGGACGCAAGGAAAATGACTGTTGATCGGTTGAATTTACTTCCTCGTTTGCAAGTGTATACTGGCATTGCATTTGATTCACAGAATGTTAGCACATCATTTCAGGGCCCGTATTTGGCATATTAAACGCCTTTCAGCTTATGGCCCACACGGAACTGGAAATTGCTGCATTTCAAAATTAAAAGGTCAGTTGAGCCAATTATAAAGCTCTTATCGGCCATCGGCACTGCAGCAAAAGTTAAATTTGAGCGAATTGTCAAGACTTCGCTGAAGTACACCTTTTGTACCGAAGAGAATCATTTTCGACATTTTGTAGAAGCGTTGCTGATTCGAGTCATTCTAGACTCTTTTTTGATTGACATTGTTTTACATATGTCTTTACGCTGGAAGTATGTATTTCATCTCGGCAAAAAGCAAGTTGTAAATGAGTCCAGTCTCTCGTATCATTGTCAACTGTTAGAAAATCCGGCGTCTCGAAAAACTTGCTCTATATTTTCGTACCGGTTATTGTTTGACCGCTCGGCAACATCAAAAGTTTACAGTATCGATATCGTTTTGGAGTGTTGCATTGTGAGTTTTACTTAGGTATAACATTTAAGAACATTATTGAGTTTGGAAATGCAAAGTCTGTATTTCAAAGTATTTTGTCTGCATGACTGTGAAACACTTCCTCCACACTTGAAGATATGTGTAAAAATTTATTAATTATTATTTAATCTATTAAGAAGGTGATACATGTGTGTCAGCTTCCTCTTATGCACTCTTTTTAAACCAGTTGTGTAAGCACTTAAGTAACTAAGAATTAAAAAAAAGATATCCTCGTTTGTCCACGCCTAAACCAGGTTTATCAGTCATTGATACACTAAGTACAGTTTATTCCAATTCAGTAACACCTATGCCAACTCAAAGGTGTAAGAAACATTATGGTGAAATTCAAGACGATATGACACTTCTACGAAATATGAAACCTCTTCCCGCTTTGTTCATTTTCCATCCGTTGCCATAACACGTTTCAATAGAGGATATTTATTTGTTTCAGTGAAGTATTATTTTGCCAAGTGACCAACAAACGTTCTACAAATTATGAGTTTCTATGCAGCTGGTGAATTATTTACGTTTGACTGCCACGCAATGAAATATATTGCAAAATATACCACTAAAATAAACACCTAGTTATTTTATCTAATGTTTGAAATTCATAAAAATAAGACTTAATTGACAGTGAATTTAGAACCTGCGCCAAATTATAGCTTATTGATGTCATAGTTTATTCCTAGCACCATGTGCAGTTTAGTTTGTCGCTTTCAGTAAAACGGTTCACTTCTTCACACTGTGATTTAATCATGGTATAATAACCGTAATTTCCTATTAAAGCAATATACAAATTAAAATAAATCTCATCAATTTAAGATTCTCAGCAGTTCCTTTTATATTGTCTTTTTACGTTTAAACACTTTTGATTAATTTTAGAGTCATATGCTTCTAGATTGACAAAACACACTTGTTATTTAGTATAAATTTGTCTGTAGGTTATATCAAAGGTAAAATTGTCATTTTTGCTTAAACTTCTGTTAATCGAATTTAATCACACTGCCTGGTAATGGACTGACACACGTTAAGATGATAATTACTAAAATTATGAAAAAATACAAAAACTCTTAAATTGTGATCATTTAATTCTGATAAAATTATTAGAACAGATAACTGCATATTTTGTCCATGTTAAACTATGCATGCGCAATTGTTACTAAGCTTACCTACTTATTACCCCTTGGTGTAGCAATGGATGAGGTCGGAGGGGCACTGACTAACCATTCTCCGAAACGAGTTGGGAATGCCCAATTTCTTATTTACCCCCCCACTCTATTATTCAACCGTAGAAATTATTAAATGTCAATTAGCTTATAATGAAATATATTACAATTGACTTACTACTTTTTGTTTTTAATGGTTAATTGTACTATAGATGTATATGCATGTGTAATTTTCAACAAAGGAATAGAGACATACTATACCGCTGCGTAGAAGTAAATCCTCGGCCTCAATTTAAATCACTGGGTTATGTCTGGTCTTACATTCAAGTTTAAAGCCATATAGTTGGTATTATTGATTAATTTGTTTCCTCATCTGTCACAGCTAGACGATTGATTTCGAATATAAAGTATTCATACATTCTACTGTGCGGACGAGAATGAAGACTGTTTCAAGTCTGAGTGCAATTGGAGTTAAATGTTTCATTTTTATTTGTTACTAGAAGATTTAAGTATAACCACAATGGTCATTATATATGTAATATTATTTTTTATAAAGATCGCGGTTTGTGACAGTTGCTCACCGGAACGTTGTGAGAATTGCACTACACAGTCGATATGTGTTAAGTGTAAAGTAGGGTTTTGGAACGTTCCATCTAATTGTTCTCAAACTTGTGTTTCCCAAACGTGTACATGTACTAATTATTCAGAATGTCTCTCGTGCAAGAACGGATACTATGGAAAGGACACTAACTGTGATAAAAAATGCTCTTCTGGGTGCATTGGCGAGACATGTGACACTAACGGAACGTGTTTGTGTAAACCTGACTTTACTGGAAATATTTGTGACTCTTGTGTAGATGGCAAATATGGAGCAGACTGCTCTTTAAGATGTAGCCAAGGATGTGAGGAAAACATATGTAGTTTATTAGACGGATCATGCAATTGTAGTAGTTATCATACTGGTAAAAAATGTGAAAACTGTATTGCAGATCGGTATGGATATGACTGTTCAAAAGAATGTAGTCCGGGCTGCATAAGAAATACTTGCTCTTCTGCTGATGGGAAGTGTGATTGCAAAGAATTTTACACAGGAGATAAATGTGAAGTTTGTGAAAATTGGCGTTACGGTGACGGCTGTGTAAATATATGTGAGTACTGTCGAACTTGAAAAACGAATGTCATTTAATGAAATAACAAAGTTAATCCTACAATGGTGAGAGTTATCTTGTAAGATAAGGAGGATTGTTTAAACAATATAGAAGAGGGACACACAAATTTTGATAATTTAGAAAGGCGAATATTTAAATATACAAACATTTGTTTTATACAAACATTTTTAATAACAAATCAATGGCGTGATCTTTATGCCCGTCTCAAACAAGAAACTGCGAGATGCAATACTGAAGAAATACCTTGTTAATTTTCTTATAATATAAAACATTACATATTCAAGCTCCATTAGTAATTAATTGTTATTGTTTTGTGTTATCAAACAGAATTCATCATGATTTTCTTTAAATTATTTAAAACTAAAAAATGTACGATTTCTTTAAGCTGAAAATAATGAACCGACAACGACAGATAAACCAAATGTTGTTGCGGCTGTTGTTGGGGCAGTTGGTGCTGTTATTTTAGTGGTAGCGGTTGTCATTGTTGTCATCATTCTCAAACGAAGGTAAAATGTCAAGATACTAATTCATTGCAATAGATATTCAAAATGGATTATTTATAACATCAATATTAAACGAAATAAGTAATATCAATAAAAATATGTAATTAGTATTAAATATTTATAATCATTTCTTTGATGATTTAATTTCAAAGAAATGAGTTATGCTGGAAAAAGCCGCGAGATGAAGAGCAACACAGCGAAGAAATACCTCAGCCAGTTGTGTACGCTACAGTGCAGAAAAATAGTAATGGCGATATTGTCGTATCTGTAATACATCTCCAAATAATCATGAACATACTTTTATTAAGGGGTTTCATTAACATATTTAAAAAAAGTGAATAGTATGATATAAAAGAGAAAACATAAGCAGGAAACAAATAATATAAATAAGCGTCCTGTTTCGGAAATAAGTTCCTATCAGTTGTATTTATTTAACAAATGCTTAAAGCCTGAATCTGTCTATTCTAGGACATACACCGGTAACGCCTCAGCAAAGGGAGTCCAGCTATGGCAATCGGGAACAACAATCTCACACTTTATTTGCGAAATACAATGCGGAAACGGGTACGATAATAAAACGTATACTTATGTAGTTAAGCTCGACTGAAAAGGCATATGTTTTCTCCACCTTTAAAAAAACAAATATACTGCAACCACATATTCTTTAACTGTATTATTTGCATTGCAGGTAACACATTATATGAAGACATTGCATCAGGTACTGGGGATTTAAATACTGTTCAAGAAAACTCCAAACCAGAAACAAGACGCAGTGTAATAGTAGAAACACAACATGTTGAACTGGTAATGGAAGCGGAAACTTTGGAAGATGATGGCCTTGAAATTGGTATATTCAATAACGTACACCATTGTATCACATTTTGTTTGTAATATTTAGATAATGAGCTTTAACCTTCTCACTGTTGACCTGAATGATATAATAATAATAATAATAATAATAATAATAATAATAATAATAATAATAATAATAATCATAATAATAATCATAATGATGATGATATTACAATTTAGATGATGATGATCAAATAGCGCGAGAAAAAGCAACCAAGTTTGAAGAGAAAGGCGGTATATATTACAACAACGCTGAAAAAATCAATAACCGAAAAGTTGCTGTTGACAACTTATCGAACCACATGATGGAGAAAACTGACATTGAAACTGAAGAAGAATTCGAGGTAAAAATGTTTTCCTATTCCGTGCAGTGTTAACCACCCACCCTTGTTTAGTTCCTTTCCTAATTGGAAACATTCGTCAAGTAAATACAATTGTAGGGTGATTAAGAGGGTGTATAACTGTTCAGAAAAAACAACAACAGAATATATGATAGTCCAATTTGTTTTGCAGAAATTTCCTTACGGGTTGACAAAATCTTACGCCGAATCCCAGAAGCAAGGAAATATTCAGAGGAACAGATATAAAGGAATATATCCATGTATGTTATGTATTTTAATAATCTCATCAGGTAAAGACAATGAATATTCAGCATAAGTTTGCATGGACAGTTTTAGTTCGTCTATTTTTGGAAGAAATGTATCGTGGTATTGTAGATGCTTTGGGGAAACTATGTACACATGTAACAAGAGACAATACTAACTGTACAAAAAGGATAAAAACTCTGGTTTTAATAAGTGTGGAGTTATGTCTCTTATTAATAAAACAGCAGACTCTTCAGAGAAATGTCCCATGTATATTGCTGGATAAATAGTAGGATATCTTTTCAGACGACGACACAAGGGTCAAGCTCCGCGACTGTGAGACGGATTACATAAATGCCAGTTTCATAGATGTAAGTGAGCGTAATTTGACTTGAATTAAAGCGTTCAAATAAGATTAAGTGGCACACACAGCTTTCATATACTAAATAATATATAAATAATAAGACACAGACAACGCTTTTCTATGAAAGCGATAAGAACAGTTCTCTTCAGTTAAAGACGATCGATGAATTAAATAACTGTATGTCTATTTCAGGGTTATAAAAAACGACATGCGTACATTGCAGCACTAGGTAATGAATGAATTTTAAAACATTTAAATAATTTTACTGTTAATACCTTAAAAGGTATGTTAGTTACAAGTCGCCACCGTGATCAGAGGTTTCTAAGTAAGCTAAACTATTATCTCATACTTCGAACACTTCAGTGGACACTGTAATATGCCGTTATGATACTGAGTACGCAATAATCACATATAGGTAAAACCAACCATTAAACGTATTGAGATATGGAACACTTGGTATCATATATCGAACGGATCTCTTGATTAATTTTAAAATAAATGCTTTAATGTTTCCAATTCTTTAAATACTGTACTCGTAGGTCCCATGTCAAAGCAGCTCGAGGATTTCAGTCCATTTTGGCAGATGATCTGGCAAGAGAAAGTGGAGAAAATTGTCATGTTGACCAATCTTGTTGAGGATGGAGTAAATACAATTATATTCACATTTCTTTCAATTTGTAGATATTTTACAGTCATATCGTTTCAGTCTTATAAAATGAAAAAGATCAATGATCTATGATTTATATGTGACCCTCACCCTCGTTCACTACTGTAGAAAGACAAGTGCGAGCAATATTGGCCAGACCTTGGGACAAGTAAAGTCTACGGCAAGGTCCATGTTTCATCCCAGAGCGAGGATGAATATGCCGAGTTTACCAGGAGAGAATACACAATTTCAAAGGTGTCGTGATTGAAACATGACTGCAGACTACTTTGTGAGCGATGTGAACACTTCTTTTATTCAACCAAACGATCTTTAACACGATACCGTATTAAGATTACATTTAATGACATGAAACACTGGCTCTAATGTTAAACGCAAACATGAATTTACAAATGAAAACTTCCTTGTTTAATTTAACTGTCATGCTTTTAGAAAGAAATATTATATGATTTATGATTTTGTGGTATTAAACTCATTTATTCTAACAAAATTGTGGACACGTTCTTTAGAAGTCCTTACGAATGAAACATCTTAATATATGAGATTTTAATTTAATTATAAACGATTCACGATGGCATCGAATATTACACAAAAAATAATTAAATCATTAAAAATTTCAATGTACGCGTAATTAGGATTTTAAGCCATAGTTAGACCGATTCTTGTTTTGTTCACAACGTACCGTAGAAAATAGCAAATAAACTTTTAGATACTCACCCATAACCTAATTGCAATCTTAGCCGTCGTAAAAGGCTCAATCATCTAAATTTATCCTGTATTTACATCCGTGATTAACCCTTGTATTTGTTACCGTTTGTGTAGAATAAGATTGACAAATCCATAAGGCAGCTCCGCCAGTAGCGCTTCAAGCACATACTCAGAAAGTTAGCGGTTCGAGTCCCATACTCGACACATACATTATGTACAGGTACAATGGTATACGGAACTCATTCGTAAATTTATAAGCTATTGCAAGAATTGGTCAACTGCATAGACACTGGAAAGTGAGTCTACAGCTTTATTTGATTGAAATATACAAACTTAAAAAAGAGGTTTTCTAGGGTATCTAGAATAACATAACCTTTCTTTCCATCAGTACGCATTTTAACCGAATCCGATACGTTTTAAATTTCACTTCTTTGAAAATGCATCAGCGATAGTTTAACATAAAACCACAACTAGTATTGAACACATTCCTTAACAAGTACAATATATATAAGTGTACGTAACTTGTCTGTAAGCATATTCTGATATGTGATATGCACATTTTCAACATAGACAAACCTACCAAGGCCAAAATAATCGTCTTACATTTAAAACGCGGTCAAAATCTCAAAAAAATATAACCTAGTAATTGATTTTTTTTTTTTTTTTTGATAAAAATCAAACATAATTCCTGTTTAAAAATGGGTCTTTGTCAAAATTCTCCGCTTTGACCATTTTTGTCAGCAAAATGAAACTACTGTAAATGTAGAGACTCACTTCCCATACATGATTAAGAAATACTATAAGTAAAGTATTATGTAAAAAGGTTATTTCACCATTTTGGTGTATATCTACCAAAAAATGAGATTATCTGGAAAACTAAACTTGCAATGCTCATATAATTCCGCCATAATCTAATTTCAATACTACTTTCACGAGCATCAAAGTTCGCTGAACAATAAGTCCGCCATAGGTCAGTTTAAAGGTGCACACCTATTTATGCAAACAGTCGAAGTATTTGTGAGACTCTCAACAAGCTAAGTTAAATATTGAATTGACTAGGATCGCTTTACGAACAACATTAAAGTAAAGAAGCAGGTTTAAGCAATTGGTTTATGAATTCAATTGTACTACGAGATAAGAATGTAAAACACGATGAGAAACGAATACACCTTTTCCCTTGCTGTTAACAATAAATATCAAATCATAATATTTCAAATGATATTCGGAACACCTACTCTAAACACGATCGTTTACCTTAAGCAGATGTTTTAAAGTCAAACCTAGTTATTTCTTTAAACCGCCCGACTGCTATTATGTAGTTAAGTTAAATTTCATATTCACTATATTCAGAAGTCATAAATCTTCCTTGTTTATTTGGTCTAAATAAATACAAGACACGCAATAAAGTGAACTTCAGATGAATAAAATACAAGGTCATCGAAGATTGGTGTAGTATTTAAGGCGGAATAAAACGTCCTTGTTTAATGTTTATGTTTTTGTAAACATGCTTTTAAGCTATTATGTTTAAATCGAACAATAGTTTTATATTTTAGAAAATGACAAAATGACGTTATAATTTAAATGCTTAATGAAATACTTTGTGTAGAAACGAGCCCTATAGCCTTCTAAAAGTAAGATCTTTTAATGGATAAATATCAAGACCCCACATAAAAGTTCAGATTTATACACTTTGTTTGATATATTCTTTGTTCAAATATTGATATAACACGTAGGTCCAATGATAACAAACATACATTAAACAAGAAAATGATTTAATCACGGAATATGTTAATGTATACGCTAAAAGTAGTTTTAACCTAAGATAATTGTATGAATTTGAATTATTTAATAGACAAGGCTTTCACAGTCAGTGTATTTATTTGTACTTGAAGTTATATGGTTCATATAAATCCTTCATATTTTATCATGACACAACTACGGGTAACACGTATTATTAGTTTTGAGCATAGCTCTATTTCACAGGGAAGTGAAACCAGACAGCTGCATCATCTTCAATTTACCTGCTGGCCAGACAAAGGTGTGCCGGATGATGTCATAGGAATCATTGATTTCAGACAGACAGTGCTGAGCCTACCTGTCCAATTTGATGGTCCTGTTCTTGTTCACTGTAGGTACGTTTAGTGCTATTGTTAGATTTCTAAATACAATCACATTAACCTTTAAATGTCTTTTTTGTTTTCAATAATTCTTAAAAAAATCGAACACGTCACGTGTTTTCAATAGCTTGAAATATATCAAAACGTTTTGGCGTTACGCCTTCTTAATAATATAAATAATCAATCATAGAAAAGAAGTAACGTCAACGTCATACACCGTATAATGACGGTACGTCGTGTAACAGCAAAACGTATAACGTTGATAGATACAGAAATATGAAGAGTATGGGATGGTATACAAACATATGAACATTAAAGTAATAATGGATCACAGGTCATGTAAAAGTCTATTAGACCTCGTTTTTACTTTCTTATAGGAAATGTTCATTGAATTCTTAAAACGTAGTTTTATAGGACTAAAACACACTATTTTCAATCTCGTTTTATGGTGCCATATCAGGTGAACAAAAACATTGTTTGACGTATATTTACCGAAAAAAATCATCAGCGTTTTGTCCAAAAAGCATTTGCATGTTATCGCAGTATTATAACAGTGTTGCAATATGAGGCAAGGTTCCAGTAGCTAAAACATTCTACCTATCTAATCAACAATGCATTGTGGAGATTGTTTCTATAAAGAGATTTTTGCAATTCGGTAGCCAGAAAGTGAATTTTAGACTGTTTCTAATTGAAAAAATAGTCACCAAGAAGTCACTATACAGCATTTATTAGATAGCTTTGGATATTTAAAAAATATATATATAGTCAATTGAGGTTCCCATAAAGATGCAAGCCAAATTTAAACAAAACTCTGATAAAACATTTTTTGAGCGTTTTCGTCTACGGTTGATAAAATGTTGTTATTATATGCATGACTAGTACATTGAACATTTGAATTTATTTATTTTACATATAAATGGCACTCCTCTAGTTTGTTCACCATTTCTATGAAAAAATATGGCTTGCTCATTTGCATTTTCGCATTTCAAACTATATGTCATTGGCTCTTTCAGTGCTGGTGTTGGAAGAACAGGAACATACATTGCTCTAGATATTTTGACAAAGGAGGGAGAGGATGAGGGGTCAATACACATCCCTGGCTGTGTGATTAACATGAGGCACGATAGAGCCAACATGATACAAACTATGGTGCGTTAGTAGCAAGTTATTATATCAGGGGTAATAGAAATGCCTTAGTTGTGTATATACTGCACTTAGCCCAAGTAATAATAATTGTGATTATAGTAGTATAATCCATAACATTAAAGATACAAATGATTTGTATACTATGTATGATTTAAATAGGTTTGCACTCATGTAGTAGTATATCGATTGTTTTTGTTGTATTTAATTGTTCTTTAACAAACAGTTGTGCATGTTACTGTCTAGAACCAGTACGAGTTCTTACATAGAGCACTCGTCAGCTCGCTGAGTGATATCAGCAAACCCATTAGAGGTACTCATTTTCGCCAGTACATCAATCAGACGGGGAGAGAAGGATTCAATCGACAGTTTCAGGTTTGACTTTATGTCATACGTGCTAAAAGTCTTTCTAATCGTGATATAAATATTCACTTTAACTGTAATAACATTCCATCTTTTTTCTTGATTACAGATTCAGTCAATATTAAAACTAGAAACGCGTATAGATGATAATATATAATAAAAAGGTTTATATGATTATGCAGGAGATGCAAACAGTTTTAGAAAAGCCGCTAGGTTATGAAATGCAGGTCATGGAGAGGAAAAACAGAATAAAAGGCAGGAACAGACCATTGACAGACATACCAGGTGGTTTGTTCTTTCGTTGCTCAAGAGTTTCATGTTTCATTCCAGTTGCTTGAACATAGAAGTTCTTTTTATTTTTATGATTAATGTTTAAGATACTTACCAAACATTTCTACATGACCTATGAATGCTTTCGTTAGGGATCCATATTTAAAGGATGATATACTAAAGTTCCATTTTTTAGTTGGGTGTTACTGTTCCCATGTACCAGCCAAGAGGAGCATGACACACTTCAGTAATTATCGTATTGTGTGCTAGAGAAGATCTTAGCACACCTGTGTTATATAACATACAGACAGCAATGTTAGATATCCATGATTTTACTGAATATTTAAGGTATTTTTCGAGTTTTGTAGGGAACATCTAATCACTTTCTAGACGTTGAAAAGCCTTTGATTATCATTTGCAAACATAAATATATACATGCATGTTGTTTTCATATTAAAAATATTATTCAACAGTTTTAAAGTTCTAATATGTTTTAACTACTGCACTCATTTGTGTTTATACATTAGATTAATGCCTTTTTGTTAAAGCCAGATCTTTTAATCTTAGTGTAAGTCAACTGTAGCTCTTACATGATTTTCAATATTATTTCTACCGAGTTTATTTTTCTGAAGCATGAAGGGTATTGCGTAAGCTTGTTGCATTGCAAACTACATGTCCATCGTAGTTTGAGGTTTTGTCTGCCATTTCGTTTAAATTTTGTAAAGATTGATCAAAATTGAAGTGGTATTTGATACCTTAAAAACAACAACTGCCTTTTTAATATATTGCAGGCGATCACAACAGACATTGCCGGTCCCTTAATAGCCCACCTGGAGCTCCTGAATGTATGAATGCAGTTTACATCGACGTAGGTAGCATTTACTTCCCGGTTTATTTAAGTTTATACATGTAAGATTCCACTTTTGTGTGAACTATAGGTACATGATTACAATTAACTAATGTTTAATTCATTGGACTTCAATGATCAAAACAAAATTATAGTGTACTAATAAGAATATGTAAGCGATAGTATTAGCTGCGAACATTGTGGCCACATAGCTATTTATAAAAATAACTAAAGGCTAATATTTCTTATCTGTACACAAGTCATATGCTTTTTACTTATTATCATAAAATTCATATGAGTTAATGAAAACATAATAATGCATTTAATTAAAAAAGTCTTATCGACATATAGTGTGCATATTTTAATGTGATTGACAAAATCAATTTGCGAAGTGTATCGGCATCAACTAGTCAGAAAATTATGCGATCCTTGTTTAGAGCTTGAAACCAAGGACAAGCTTTTTGGTTGTTCAAAGTCCCATGAAAGAGAATGTGATCGACTTTCTGACACTGCTGTCCCAGGAAAATTGTACTTGTGTCGTAAGCTTTGAACCTTACACAGACAAACAAAAGGTTTGTTCTTCTTAAATTACAGTTTTTCTGTACGATTTAGTCATGTTTGAGTTGTTCGCACATTAGACCAAATTTATATGATAACTAAACAACTGTTTGCTATTTCCAGAAACAAAATGTTGGATTGTATTTTCCTGCTGGAGACCACAATTTGAAACAGGGCATGTTTCAAGTCAGGTGTGCAAAACAAGAAAACCACGGCTATTGCACAAAAAGACTCCTAACGATCAAACACAATGAACACAATGAGGTAACTTAAAATTTAGAATATAAACTTGCTGTTTAAAGGTGGTGATAAAAACCTTTAAGAACAACCTTTGTGTTCATAATATTTGAGTTAGGGTGTCATTTCTTTTGGCACATGTTTATACCAGGGAAGTTGGGAAATATTTCAGTTTTTTGTAACTTCGTACATAGTCTTCATCCTTATCCACCTTTTGCATAGTCTTTAAACTTATATTTTAAACAGCAAAGTTCTGAAAGGGAAGTCACTCACTTTGAATTCAATGCATGGGATTATACCAGTGACGTCCCGAAGTCGAGTAAGGATTTCCTTGATTTTATCAAAAGCGTTGATGCTTACTTAAGAGAAACGTCTAACCGAAGCCCGCTTCTTGTTCACTGTTTGTAAGTACAGGTGTACTTTATTCATTAATAAAATGCTTTCGGGATCATTGAATATGATCAGTTCGTAGGGGTTTCTTGATCTTTAGCCAGTGAAGGTTTATTTTGCATGACAAAAGTTGTCGTGGACATAATTTGTCTTAGTGTGTGCTCCCGGAAGATCTCTTTTTCCAATGTTTTTCGAAACGCGTACACATTTTGAAAACAAATGATCAAATTCTTTGCATATTGACGTGTATGGATAAGCTGGACAATGAAGAGGCAAACCGCCGAACTGTAATTTACCAGTCATGGTGTATATGGACCTCATCAGTTATCATAAATATTATCAACAACTTCTTGTGGTTTTTTTACCTATCTTTACGATATCATTACAGGGACGGGACTGGAAAAAGCGCCTTGTTCTGTGTTGTTTCAATTTTGGTTGAAAAGATGAAAATAGATCAAGAAGTCAGCATTGTTAACACCATAAGGAAAATCAGGTCCAGGCGTACATCAGCAATCCAAAACATGGTAATCTTTATTAAACATTGATAATAAACACAACTTAGCAATACATCCAATATATGCTTTGCCATTATTTTACCTGGTATGCTGGAAGATTTTGAGACCAACTAAAAGTTGTCATTTTCAGGCGCTTTTAATCACAAATATAGTACTATATATTTCAAATTTGTTTAATGTTATATCATTTATCAAGTTTACATTTCCTTTATTATCTGTAAAAAGTACACGCATTTAAGTGTTTTCTATATTCTGGTTAAGACAACAATTGCAATACAAGTATTAATAACGTTGCCTAGTACCTTAGTTTGAAATATACGTGCACTTGTTTATTAGAATATTTTTCTTTATCTTCAGGCACAGTTTGAATTCTGCCACGAATGCGTGTTGTCCTACATAAAGTCATTTGATTACAGTCAATATTCAAATTTCACTGGTAGTGTTACTAGTGCACCTACCGCTTAGACGGATTGTTGGCCATGCAAGATCAACAACAGCTAAACAGAGAATGTATTCTTATGAATACCAAAATATGATATTTTCACGATATGTTCAATGTTTCGGAAATTTAGAAAAGGCTGATCCTTTCAGTGTTCTTAAGAATAAGATTCATTTATACAACAAGTTTGCCATTACTTGTACAAAACTGTTGTTTTGCCTAAACGTAGTTAAAAATTGAAGATACCTTCATATGACATACTTTAATAAAGGTAAAAGTCTTGTTAGACGAAAAAATAAACGTAACTTAATTTTTCATCATTATATTTAACTTATTTGACTTTAACGATGAAAACAAATAGAGCGTAAGATTTGTGAACAGATTAAATTTTATAAGCCTTTATAAATGGGGCTTTCAATTTATAGCTACGTGACCACATTTTCCAGTAAAAAGCGCCAAAATCATTAAAATTAATACGGTTCTTTTGGGCATCTATGTAGGTCTTAATATAAGGTCTTTTATACGCACATCAAGTACCATTTCCATATCTAAAGCCCCTATCACCCGCTACCGATGTTCCCCACCGTTACTGAACCGGAGAACATAATTAACAACAGCGAGAGTATCGGCGAAAGTCCGTAAAAAATACTTTGGCCGTATCAATTCCGATGAGGAACCGGCGTAAGGGCCGATGTGCTATCGAATACCACTTTTTTGCCAACGATGTTATACAGAGACGCCGCCGTTGTTCTAACAATGTGCCACCGCTGATCGAAGCTATAGCGGAGTGATACTGATGTGCGGTATAAGTACGGTAGTACTACGGTTCAACATCGCTTAGAAAGGTAGTACGTTGTTAGTCTATCGGCAGAACTATGGTATCACATCTGTACCAGTAAGAAATACATTGACGCAACCGAGTTTTCTACCGACATTGAGAAACCATATCAGAAGAATGCCATTATTCTACCGTTGTGATCCCGTTGCTGGCTCCGGTAGCGCAACGAAAGCAATTTTGAAGCATGTTTAAAATGTTATACCTTCATCTGCCATGGCTTTTTTCGCCGATGTTCTGACGATGTCCTGGCGATATACTACCATTCTTAGCGATGAGATACAGACGCTCTGCCGAACTAGATCCAATCCAAAAAAATGCCAAATTTTTGCTCCGGTATAGCTCCCGACAGGCCCTTAACGCGCGCCATATTGAAAGCCTTTGAAAAGTGAGTTTCCGGACAGACCTCTTTGTGTTTGATGCAGAAGCTTGTCAATCTGAGCAACCCGGCCATTTTCCTTCGAAAGACATCCTAGGATTTATATGGACGGTTTACAATGTCACTATGCTTTGCATGTAACTACGCTGCAAGAAGATCGCGTAGTAATTTCAAATAAGCAGTTAACCTGAAGGCATTTACTCGAAGGAATTTTAAGATCTTTGCCAAAATACACATAACTGGGAATCCATTTGAACTTAGTTAACGACAACACATGTGTTACAATACAACCTATCAATAGTCGTAAATTTTACGAACTACTTCTACAAACGCACCGGCAAAAATCCGAGGCTCACACAGAGGCGGAGATTGCCGAGTTATTCCGATTTGACACCTCTATCACTAGACCACTTGGGCGTTTTTACACTTCTTTGCCTTTGCATGACCTCACAATTTGAGATTCTAAAAACTAGTTACCCGTCCAAACTGATCACATTTATTCTTGACACTGCGATCATTTGAACATAAAAACGTGTATAATACAAATCAATATGGGGATATGAACAATTAATAATGTCTAATAATGCGTAAATGTCTGAAAACCACTGATATAACACTGCTGATAAACGATCAGAACGCAGTGTTCGTATTAACGTTCGAAAAGTAATGATTTATGGCTCAAGGTGTTACTCAAAAGGTTACTAACCCTTTAAAAGAAGACAACTCTTTTGTCAGCAGTCTCATACCATTGGTTCTCATATATTTACGAACAAAAATACTGATTCTAAGACATTGTTTTGGTCAAAACGGTCAATCTGTGATATTGCAGCTTTAAGATATGCAGGCATTGCTAGGAAATGGAACATGCACTCGCCTGTCGGCAACTACTCTTCATGAAAATGACTGTTTCAAAAATCAATTTTTTTATCGAAACGATCAATCCAAAAGGATAATGATATTTTTTTTATTTGTTATTTCATTTAATGACATTCGCATGCTTCCACTTTAAAATTTCCATATTTCAACAACACGACGTTCGTTTTATCGTCAAAATGCATCACTTGGATACGAGATAATTTTGTCGGGGCGGAGCAATGCTTAGGCACCGCAAAAGGGCGCGTGAGATGAACAAGCGTCTGGATGATCGCGTGGTCGGTCGATTCATCAGGGTATATAATGTCCAATTTGCGATGCTCATAGCCAAGATCGCTAATGTTAATTCTATTTTCGGTCTCAAGTTTTTCTTTCAATTGGGATGATTTCATTTCCTGTTACACACGCGGGTTTGTGTACAAAATAACACATTTTAGTCAATATCTCTGTTTCCTTTGAATATAACGGCATATGAGTTTTCAAATGACGGCCTCATGACCAATGCAAGGCTTCACACACACGAATTATGATTATGGACTTTCATCGATGTCGATTTGAACTTTTGCTGACAAGTTATTTGCACGAGTGTCGATGATATTCTGTTTATTACCCCAATATATGAGGACGAATTTCTTCAATATTAGCAACGTGTGCAGTATTGTTGTCTCAAATATGGAAGCTTTTTTCATTTATACATATGATCACACTTTATGGTAATCATGAACTCTTGACAACTTGTTTGATATTTACTCAGCAAGTTTATATATTATTTCGACTTGTTCACTTTATAACTGGTTATGTTTACATTTTCGTCGATAAATTTAAAGTAGATGAAGACACCTTGTCGACTGGACAAATATCATGTCGACACATGGTGCCTAACATTGTTTTGTCGACAATCATTCAGACAACATATTTAGTCGAAGCTTTAATTGGGTAAACTCGATACGTTGACTTCATTCCTGACGACAAAAACAACAACGGTGAACTGCTTTGTCGACTGAATTGATATGCATAATGCATTTGAGGGTTGGTTCAAAAGTGTTTATTGTATAAATTGCTTTTCTTTAAGTACAATTGTACATTTTGGAACTATGATAATCTGCATTCCATGGATATGTATATTCTGTTTAACATGTATAAGACAACAAACTAACTGAGTCCAATGGAGCTTTAGTCAACGCAGAGATGTTTCATTTCTTATATAATAAAACATAAACTGCAATCCCATATTAAAATCACTATCTTGCAGGAACGTTTTCTATTTGGGGAGGCAACAATTGAAATAAAACAACAATTCAACAACTTTTAACAGTCCGTATTTTAACAAGTGTCATCGTCGAGGGTGGCGAGTAGTGTGTTGCATGAAAAACGTTTTTCTCCAATAAAGGGGGTGTTAATGTGGGGATGAATGCGGACCTGACTGTATGACTGGCGGAGGTTTGAATATAACATATTCTCTTACTTTGTAAACATTAAAGTCAAACACTTTGTTTATTTACGAAACAGGTAATCAATCACTGGTTTGATAAGGGGTTTTTAACACTTTTATGAACATTCGAATTAATAGCAAAACATGCTTGAAATTGGCATGCATCGAGGATGGTGACAATGCACAGACTTATAATAATACATCAACATTGTATTTGATCTTAATGGAAAACTTTGTTCCGAAGTACGTTCAACTAAAATTCAAAACGTAAACATTTTAATTTTGAAAAACAATTTCACCACAACAATATACTGTGATTAGTTGTTTCATAAAATACTCAAATTATATGTCTACGTATATGTTAGAGATCATTTTGTCGATCTACAGAAAATGGAGCGAGTGCAGCGAGACCGTAAGCCGAGAAAGCCAAAAATAACTCTTACTTTATTGGTGTTCGCTAAGTTGACTCACTAGCTCTGCCCTTTGTGTAGTCACGTGGTATTTTGGCGCGAAAGTTAAACCGCCCAGGTGTTTAATTAAATGAGTGTCGGGCAATGGCGTATTGTTGCGACTTTGTGATTATATTATTAAAGCAAATAATATTGATTGATGTTTGAACAAAAATGGAAAACACCGCAACATGAATGTTTATAATACATTTCGTTTAAAAATATTTTTTTTGTAAATATTAAGATTATTAAAATGACCTAGGTATATTTGCATTGTACAGAACATACTTGGACGACATCGTTAAGTTTTTTTTAAATATAATGATAAATACAATATTGCACCTTTTGGTACTGAATTTGTATAATTGGTTGTATTTTATAAAGAGCATTTAAAAGTTAAAATCGTAGACGAGAATTGTATTTGAATATTGTCACACGAATATCTTAATTGTGCACTGAATGGATGTAAATACGATTTGGAAGCTGAATACACACCCATTTTCGATTTCTGGTTTCATGACGTAAGCTTCAACTGCTTACAGACACCCGCACCCATAACTGTCAACCATAGTGACTTCGCTCATGGACAGAGAGCAGAGCGATCTATGAAAAATAGACGACTTTACAAAATCATGTAGATCGACAACATACTCTCTACGAAAATATGTGTTTATATTCACCGTCAAATCTGCTCTACATGATAAATGCAGTAAATATGGTATAATCCTCTTGACCGTTTGCAGTGAAAGAGGTCCCGGGATCTATTCCTTCCGTAGGCGCAATTTATTTGTATTTTTTTATTCGTTGTTTGTAATCTTTCTATAAATTAATTTTCATGTTAAGCTTATCAAAACTGACGGGTTTTTCAACATTGGCAGAGATATTTTACTTTCGATTTCATCATAACTGCAGCTACAGAGCCTTTAACACACTTTGATTATACTTTTAAACAGGAAGTTTTTATTCAGTTAACCCAGCATTATGCTTGGATATGTTTACATTTTGCAAAAATTAGCTATGTATTTGTATTATGCAGAAAAAATTAAAGACAGTGTATCAATAGTTGATTAACATGTATGATGCCATACTAACAACTAATATTTTGTGAATTCTATACTTGGTCAACTCCACGTTGTTTATATGTATTTATGTATGCATATCTGTATATGGGCCGGAGGCCTTCATACAATATTTGAATCCCTACATTTATGTTTTGGTCAGCGCCGTAGAGGAATATGGATAGTTTTAAGGTATTGTAAATTTATATACATATTTTAAAAATTACAATAAGTTTGATTTGTATTAATATGAAACAGCTAATGTTAAAAAATACATGCTATGTCAATAAACATGATAATATATATATATACGTGATTTAATATATTAAAACAATGGTAAAATGTAATTAATGAACTTTACCAAAAATCTATCACGCCCTGGTATGGAATTAAGAACCCTGTGGTTGGAAGTGTAAATAGAGAAAAGTTAAAATACTCATCCTGTCAAATTTTGGATTCAAACTTAATAACTCACTTCAATAAAACATCGGTTTGAAATGTTTGTATTTTTAACGAACAAACAGCATGTACAGGGAAATAGTTCATGATATAATTCAAACCTTATTGAAGTTCCGCATGGACATTGTCAAGTTAAATCTCTTGTCTAAGCCATCCCATCTTTATTATCGATAAATAATACATCGTTTGTCTTACTGTTACATCTTCCCTCAAACTACCTATCAGTGTACGCTTACATTGTGTCACCAACATAAAGTCACCCGACTATTCATTCAATGAAGTATGTCAGGATATAATGTGGTTTTATAAAGTCATTGAATCGTATTGGTACATCCGAAAAATGTTAAAAGTCGATATAAACTACTAATAGCAGTAAATTTTGGAAAAAAAAGTTTAAACAGCAACTCGTATTTAAACCCTTTACAATATTTAAAAAAAATAGTCGACAGATCAGGTCATGTTAGAGTTAATATACTTAGACATAGAACCCAGACTATGTTTGGACAAAAGTCCGCAGAATCGGTCACGTCAAAAACGCACACTATGTTAAAAACAGTCGGCAGAACAAGTCAAGTTAAGACTCCAGACTTTGCATGGAAATTAGTCCGCAGAACAGATCGGGTTTAGAACCCAGACTTTGTATGGAAATAAGTCCACAGAACAGGTCAGGTTAAGAACCCAGCCTTTGTTTGGAAAGTGGTCCACAGAACATATCAGATTAGAATCCCAGACTAAGTATGGAAATAAGTCCATAAAACAGGTCAGGTTAAAAACCCAGACTATGTATAGAAATTAGGCCACAGAACAGGCAAGGTTAAGAACCCAGACAATGTATTGACATTAGTTCACAGAACAGGCCAGGTTAAGAACCCATACTAATTATGGAAATCCGTCCACAGAACAGGCTAAGTTAAGAACCCAGACTATGTATAGACATTAGTCCGCAGAACAGGCCTTGTTAAGAACCCAGACTTATCATGGAAATTAGTCCACAGAACAGGCCAGGTTAAGAACTCAGACTATGTATAGACATTAGTCCACAGAACAGGTCAGGTTAAGAACCCAGACTATGTATAGACATTAGTCCACAGAACAGGTCAGGTTAAGAACCCAGACTAATTATGGAAATTAGTCCACAGAACAGGCCAGGTTAAGAACCCAGACTTTGTATGTAAATTAGTCCACAGAACAGACCTGGTTAAGAACCCAGACTTTGTATGGAAAGTAGTCCATAGAACAGGCCAGGTTAGGAACCCAGACTGTGTATAGATTGACATTAGTCCGCAGAACAGGCCAGGTTAAGAACCCAGACTATGTATTGACATTAGTCCGCAGAACAGTCAGGTGAAGAACCCATAATTAGTATGAAAATAAGTCGACAGTACAGGTCAGGTTAAGAACCCAGAATATGTATGGAAATTAGTCCATAGAACAGGCCAGGTTAGGAACCCAGACTGTGTATAGAAATTAGTCCGCATAACAGGTCAGGTTAAGAACACATACTTAGTATTAAAATTAGTCGACAGTACAGGTCAGGTTAAGAACCTAGAATATTTATGGAAATTAGTCCATAGAACAGGTCAGGTTAGGAACCCAGACTATGTATATAAATTATCCCACAGAACAGGTCAGGTTAAGAACCCACACTTTGTATGGAAAATAGTCTACTGAAAAGGTCAGGTTAAGAACCCAAAATATGTATGGAAATTAGTCCGCAGAACAGGTCAGGTTAAGAACCCAGACTATAACATGAAACCAGACTATGTTTCGAATTTAGTCCGTAGAACAGGTCGGGTTAAGAACCCAGACTATGTTGAGAATTTAGTCTGCAGAACAAGTCGGGATAAGAACCCAGACGATATTTAGAATTTAGTCCGCAGAGCAGTTCAAGATAAGAACCCAGACTATGTATGGAAATAAGTCAACAGAACAAGTCAGGTTAATTACCCAGACTATGACTGGAAATAAGTCCGCATAACAGGTTACTTTAAGAACCCAGAATGTATTTGGAAATAGTCTGATGAGCCGGTCACATTGAGAAGCAGGACTATATTTTAAAAGTTGTCCGCAGATCACGTTACAAGCCAAGGCTATGTTTGAAAAATAGTCCGCGGAATAGATCACGTTTAGAAGCAGGGCTATATTAGGAAAGAAGTACGCAGAACAGATCACGTTAAGAACCTATATTATATTTGGAAAGACGTCCGATGAACTAGCCGTATTGTTAACCCAGATTTTTATTTGGAATATAAACTGGATAACAAGTCATGTTAAAAAAGTGACCTGAGCAAAGTAAAAGCATAGATATTGAGCAAAAAACAAACTGTGTCCATAATAACAGCGTTCTAATTCTGAGTTTGGACTCAATATGCAAAACTGCATATTCTCATTTTGTTTAGAATTGGTCTACAAGAGCAATCATTCTACAGTCATGACCACAATGTTCGTTTTAAATAGTTTAAGAAACATGTTTTAACATATTTTAAAAGTCGCATTTCTGGGTATCAGTATTAAACTCAGACTCAAAACAATTGTGTATTTGTGCTCAGGCCTATCTTGAAATACAGTCGCTTTTGAAAAGTTGACTTATAAGGGATGCTTTCGTATAAATACTATTTTCCTACTCAAATATTCCATGGGTTACGACAAAGCATGCTACGCAACGATTACCGTGGACATTCGACAAGACCTTAAACGACACGAAAATAAACAAGAGATAATCATGGACAGTTTTCAAGTTAATGTTTGAGGTCCTGTATATTTATTGCGCACATATTTTGTTGTGCCAGGACTGAACAACTGATGGGTAGATTTTATTCAATGTAGATAAAATGTCACTACGTTTTACTGGCCATATGATTCTAACGCAAGGGGTTATTCGGTTCAAACAATTTTGATTTTAAACTGTACACTTGCACGCAATATCGTGATTGGTCATTTCCAAAATGCGGTTGATGTTGTTTTGATGCAGTATTGGCCATTATACAAAAACAAAATTATAATAAATATTTATTATTTGATCAATTGTGCCATTTGAAAAGATAACAAAAGTGTCTTCTACTTTTTCACGAGTGCCATATATGCAAAATTCAGTTGCTCTAAGGGTTTAAAGTAATTTGAAAATGGAAAGTCATTTATCAGATATTATCGAAAAGCGGACACCTTCTTCCCATAAAGCAACAATATAACTTGTTACGGTTTTAAAAGTTGCATTAAAAAGCTGCATGATAAGTGTACTTGAAATGGGCACGATAAACTCGATTCGCTTACAGGACCATTATCTGCACTGACTTAAAATCCTAGTGACAAAAGTTATTTTTCACGACGTTAGGACACGTCGTCTTTACCCCACGTTAAAGTCAAAGAAGAATCACCTTTGCTTTCAAATGTAATATTTATCCTGTCTTTAGTACTACTCAAGTCAAAATTAAAATACAGTGAGTTATGAATGTTTTACTCAAACAAACTTGGTAACTATTGACGTGTTTGTTTAATTTTATCATTCACTTTTTAAACAAAATCATACGCCAAATATGAGTTCTCTGAGTCGTCGTATAGTTATACTCATAGCTTTCCTAATATGTCCTCATTTTAACCATATACATATTTGATTTCTGTTTAAATTAAAATTTCCCGGGGACAATTTTTTATCGTTGCGTGAAGAGTGAAATAAAATTTTCTTATTATTTCAGATCCTATTTGCATTCATGGTGCTTTTTAAAGGTATGTTTTACAAAATTAAAAGTTTGTACCCTTAAACTTATAGAAATAGGTTCATTAGTTCATAAATGAAGTCGGGATCACGCTTTAAATCGTTTTTCTTTTGAAAATAATAATTCGTAATTCTATAAAACATCATTAATAAATTACTCCATAACTCCATTAATTTATTTATTCATTCATTCATTCATGCCTCTATCCATTATCACATTAAATAAATAAGTCTTATTAACCTCCATATTTTTATTATCTCATTAATTGAGTCCTACAATCATTCAGTCATACATATTAACTAAATACTTTATATTGCTTGTTCACATATATATATATATAAAGGCTTAAATGCTGTTCTTTTGTCATCAGGCTTGCCCCTGTATTTTTCATTATAGTACTTGTTGCATATATATGTTCATTTATAAAAAAATGTGTGTTTTTATATTTGTACAAGTTGTTATGTATATTGATATTTTATTAGTTTATCGGCGAATAATTCGTCATATTAGTTAAATACGATTATTTTGAACTAACTACAGCTACATGCGCTTCATGTTCTGGTCGATGCCAGTGCTGCGTGACAGACAGATGTGAAGATTACAAAGGCGAGGACCAGGTGTGTGTTGATGGCTGCAAAGATGGTTATCATCAACCTCGATGCATGTTCCCGTGTAAAGGAAACTGTCAGACTTGTCGCCAATCTGACGGAGTGTGCCTAACATGTAAACCGGGATTCTATGGAATATCTGACAATTGTTTAAATGCATGTGTTCACAGACACTGCGCATGTGTTGAAACCGTATGTGATTACTGCCTTGATGGATTTTACGACGTTAGCCAACATTGCAATTCTGCTTGTCTAAAAGGATGTACTGAAGACAAATGCAATGATGATGGAACTTGCAACTGTGTTGAAAATTTTGAAGGAAATAAATGTGACAAGTGCGTTCTAGGGAAATACGGAGAACTTTGCAATAATAATTGCATAAACGAGAACTGCATGTGCACTAACGCGAGTAATTGTATTTCCTGTAGGACTGGCTAATTTGACATTTCTACTTTTTGCACGAAACAGTGTTCCGTAGGCTGCAACGATATTTGTAATAGTGACGGCCACTGTACATGCCTTCCTCAATTTTCAGAAAATACATGTGAACACTGTATACCTGGATATTTTGGTAGCGAATGCACAATGCCGTGCTCAAAAGGTTGTTTTAATGGCACATGCAATAGAGATGGCACGTGCAAGTGTATTCGATACTTTGTGAGTAACAAATGTGAAGCTTGTGATCAGGGACGTTTTGGAACATTATGCGATAAAACATGTAGTGTAAGTTGTGCAAATAATACATGTGACAGAAGCGATGGATCATGCGCTATGTGTATTGACGGTTATACATCATCAACTTGTCATGAAAAATGTAACTATGCTTGCCAATCATGTAACGCGTCTCACTGCTTATCATGCTTTAAGGGCTTTTATGTTGATTCGAATATGTCAGATTGCACTCCCTGTGAACAGTCGTGTCTTGCTAACACATGTGAACAGCCAAATGGTATTTGTACATACGGATGCCGAGAAAGATACTGGGGCCACAACTGCAATAACTCATGTCATCCTACGTGCAAAACCTGCCTTCGAGAAAATGGCATCTGTTCACAATGTGTTAACAACTCTTTGACTAGTGTTGGAAATTACTGTGCCAGAACATGTAGTGACACCTGTGTCAATAAGGAATGTGATGTTATGACAGGCCGCTGCCTACGTGGTTGTGTTCGCAACTTCTACGCCGACATGTGCGATATAGAGTGTCCAGGTACATGCGTTTCCGTACCAGATATAACAAGATGCGATTACTTTGGTCGTTGTCGACATGGTTGTATTGATGGATACAAAGGGATTACCTGCGCAAATGGTAGATATAGGTTTATTCAAGAATATGTATGGAACAAAAAGACATTTACTTGTAAATCTATGTTACCCAAAGTGTCACCAGGTTCTTACTGTGTTCTTTCAGATCATATAGAATAATGTTCAATACGTTTGATGGGAATGCAAGTAGCTTTAAATAATAATGATAATAACTGTTTTACTTATCGAAATTACAATGTAAAAAAACACATTATTGAAAGGTCGGATATTGGAAATATATGTCTTATATCTAAATTAACTTTCAGCAACGACAACTTGTAAACCGGAATCTTCATCATACGGGGGAATCATTGGGGGAACTGTTGGTGGTGCAATTGCTATGTTTTGTGTTATTGCTGCCATCCACATAGTTCTGTTTCTTCGAAGGTATGTCAGTACATGCTTTTAATTGTAAAATTCAAAGGTAGGATTAACAAATTAAGCCCGTCACTTACCACATTGATAGTCACAGCGACATTACTTTTAACTTACCACTGACGTTCTGGCCAGAAGACACTTACCACATTCATAGTAACAGCGACAGTGATTATATCTTACCAATGACACCCTGGTCAGAAGACACTTACCACATTCATAGTCACAGCGACAGAGCTTTTATCTTACCCCTGACATCCTGGTCAGAAGACACTTACCACATTCATAGTCACAGTGACGGTGCTTTTATCTTACCACTGACATCCTGGTCAGAAGACACTTACCCCATTCATAGTCACAGCGACAGTGCTTTTAACTTACCACTGACACCCTGGTCAGAAGACACTTACCACATTCATAGTCATAGCGACAGTGCTTTTATCTTACCACTGACATCCTGGTCAGAAGACACTTACCACATTCATAGTCACAGCGACAGTGCTTATAACAAATTAAGCCCGTCAATGTAGAAAAATGAAGAAAAACAAACAATAATGAAATGCTAATATTTGTACAATAATATCCTTACAATTCATAGATTACTCACAATTCAATTGATAACTTTTCATAAAGGAGACGACAAAAGAAGAGGAACTCTTCTGAAAGAAACCGGGAGCTCACGTTGCACAGTCCGGATCCATATGCAATTGGTACGTTTCATTTTTATAAGTTCTATTGATATGTATGTACCGCTTTATGACAAAATAGTATTTGTGATATGAATTTTGGCTTGCGTTATGACTCAAATAAAATGATGCAAACATGATATTTTGCATGGTATTGTTCTTACAATATGATAGTATAGTCTTAGTAACAAAAATCGTTTTTGTGGGTAAACAGGCTATCTCAAAGTGTGAAGTTGGTACTTTCTGAAATGACAGGAAGGTATTCTGCTAGCACGGTCCATGCTCAAATGGTAGTATGATAGCAAATAGCAAACACTTTAAGATTAACGGAATTGAAAACAAGTTTTTGTTTGGGATCAGTTTTCATATTATTTTATGAGATGATAAATGTATGAGTAGTGTTCGTGATATCAAATTCCGGAAACATATTTCGAACGTACGTTACTTAAACCATAATTTAGAAAAAAAAACACGAAATTCTATTGTCGCACTCATATCCGGATTTGAAGAATCGAAATACATGAACAGTTACTATGTTATTATTAGGAATTATGGTATTTTCACATATTCATTGAACATTAAAATTTGTGTTATCTGAGATTTGCCTTTGGGAGTTTTGCGTCACTTTTTTGTCCTTGAATCATTTAAGATTTGTTATTAATTAACGTCATCATGGCGTTTGGGACTATTGGGTTTGTGCCTGTAGTTTATATTGCAGTATTTATATTACTTGCCAATCTTTTTTGATAAATATATATATTTTCGCTTATTTCAGAACCGGAAATGCAATATCAAGAGCTTAGTGTCAAACGCTTAAGCGAGAATCAAGATGAAACGTACACAGACCTCCAGGAAGCCACAACGTTAACGTAAACGAACTTGCTGATGTTTGATTGATTTTTTTTTAAATTTCTATATGTAAGCATGAGTTTGTGAGAACATAATGTATGTGTCAAAACATTTTGGTATACTATAGTGTTAATTCAATGGACCCTATATATTGTCTCTCTTTAATTATTTCAAAAGTTGTTTTATTGAGGGTTGTATGTTGCAATTGAAGAAAATTGAAGTATTCTATGTAATAATACAGTAATTGGTCGTACGATTGGGATTTTTTCCTGGCAATAACATTCGTATTATTCCCCAAACCCCGGTAACCCTATCAACCAATGCTAGAGGTTTCTATAAATATTATCTGCAAAATTATTTTGATTTTATTATTATTTAACTGTTATGATATATAATTTTTTTTGTTTTATTGAGTGTTTTATGTTGCAATTGAAGGAAATTGAAGTATTCTACGTAATAATACAGTAATTTTATAACCGCTGGAGCAAATATGGCAATGGACGGGCCAACAAAATTAATGCAATATATGTATAGTGTATTCCTAACGGACCAATGTTCGTTCAAGAATCAGACTTCTAATCAAGGATTAATAGCGTTGATGTCAATGAACGACATCTTCACAATCTGCTTAAATTCATTTCGTAGTATACGATTTGCCATTATGATCTGAACTTCACCAAAAGTAAGTCATTCTTTATCTGTCTTGTAGGCACGGTTATGATCAGCACATCGAGTAACGAAGGTGCCGACTTTGTTTCACTCAAATAATGAATGAACACAAATTATCAGTTGTACAAAACTCGTGTTTTCATTTACTGAGCTATAAATAGCAAATTTGGAATTACAGATGCCATTTCAAGATTTGAATGTATATTGCTCTCTTAACAAAAATGTGTCAGATATTTCATCAAAGACACGTTGTGAAATAAATGAAACTAGGGCTAATTATTGTAGATCTTAATTGAATAGATCGATCGAAAGTGTTGTAACTCTAGGAAAAACTTGTTGTGTTTATAAAGTGCATAATGGGTACTCGTGAACAATTATTACCGATTTGTTTCTCTTCAAATGTTATCTTATCACTGACTTCCGGGTCAGAAGACACTTACCACATTCATAGTCACAGCGACGGTGCTTTTATCTTACCACTGACATCCTGGTCAGAAGACACTTACCATATTCATAGTCACGGCGACGGTGCTTTTATCTTACCACTGATGTCCTGGTCAGAAGACACTTACCACATTCATAGTCACAGTGACGGTGCTTTTATCTTACCACTGACATCCTGGTCAGAAGACACTTACCATATTCATAGTCATAGCGACTGTTTTTTTTATCTTACCACTGACATCCTGGTCAGAAGACACTTACCACATTCATAGACACAGCGACGGTGCTTTTATCTTACCACTGACATCCTGGTCAGAAGACACTTACCACATTCATAGTCACAGCGACAGTGCTTTTATCTTACTACTGACATCCTGGTCAGAAGATACTTACCACATTTATAGTCACAGCGACGGTGCTTTTATCTTACCACTGACATCCTGGTCAGAAGACACTAACCACATTCAGTGTCACAGCGACGGTGCTTTTATCTTACCACTGACATCCTGGTCAAAAGTTAGATACTGTACTTCACGTTTTATTTATCTGTTCAGACAGCGAATTACTTTTTAAATATATTTTATTTTCCAAATTCGATACTGCAAAAATAACGAGAAAACAAGAAACATTGACGTAGAAAATGAGTTCAGTGCAATGAATCTATTCATTTTCAGCTTCGTAGTTAAAGAAATAAGCTCTATTATAATTCAGTACTTCTTCAATGAAATTGGCGCAATTGTGCGATAAAATAGCAATCAAATATAAAAAAGTGTAGAAAATCTACAATAATAAAAAATCGTAACATAACATCCTTAGCTAAACTTCAACTAATTACATACACGAGAAGATGTAGAAGTAATATGAATATAAAGAAGACTTTGAGGTCAGTTAATTCACCAAACGTTAACTATATTGATGTTTAAAAGTTTATTCAAAACCTTAAGTATTCGTAATATAAGGTACATGAGAGTATGCATTACTTCGTATTAGCCGGAACTTCCTTATTCAACAATGGAGTACCTCATATTAAATTTAAACATGCAACTTCAGTAATTGGATATATTCATTATGTTAATTAAATTTCCGCTTTCTGTTCATAATTGAATGCAATGTATCGTCATGCAAGGATATGCTACTTAAGTATCATGCTTTTATTCTTTACAAATTTAAAATACAATTTGGAATCATTTGGACAACGAATTTGAGATTGCACATTATTGACAATAATGTTATGAACGGAACCAAACGGTGATGCAATTACCATTACGCATAAGTCCTACCAGCCTTTTTATTATTCCATCTTTGCTGACTAAAGTTTTAAAAATTATAATGATATTAACACTTAACACAGGTTCCCTAAGGAGTATGTGGACATTTTATCAGTGGTAACTTGAAATGGTTTGCTTAAGCTTTTTTTTTCATTTCATTCTATTTCAATTCCTTCCTTACATACATTCATATTCCCTTTAAAGGAAGCATTCTGTGAAAATGCTACATAACCTTAATGCTCTTGATTGGATTGAACTAATGACTGTGCAGTAAAGGTAATTGACAAAGCCGTTGTTCAAAGTGCCGATTTCAATGGACGAACTTTTTCCCCTTAAAAAGTAATTTTTAATGGATTTATTGGATCAATTTCAACAGTGTCACAGTTTTTTCAAGAATTATGCGCATGTGTTCCCCGGTACTAACACACGCATGGCATTTATTGTAGCAGGACTAATATAGAAAAAAAACAACTCGATATCACGAACAATTAATGAGACATTTTTCACTAAGGTTAGTTTAAACTAGCACAGCTATCAACGAAATGTCAACAAAATAGAATACATCATGTTAATTAATGTTTAAACCACCTGCTTTTTTCAAGATCAAACATACCCTTCGAAAACTGTACCGCATTGACAAGAGCTCATATCGTTGATCATTTAGCTGTGGAGGCCGTGAAAAAGAAGCAGGGATTTAAAATCGATTTTCTCATGCGATACAAAAACAATGGCGAAGTGACCTTGTATTTGGCTGTTTAGAAAACGTCGTTGCAACATTACACCTGACGGACACTGAAGACGGATTTTCCTGACCATGTAATCACCACAAATAACAAATTGATTGAGAAACGTTTTGTCTAGAAATCTACATAGTCATTGTATAACTAATTAAGACTCTAATTAGAACAGTAGTGGAAAATACAAGTTGCTTTTTAAAAGGCATGTGCGCATATATCTTATAACGATATAATGCATAGAGCTAGAGCAAAAGCTGTTTACAAATGATCACAATTCTGTTATTCGCCTTCACTAAACCAAAAACAATATCTCAAGCAGTCGGAAATCAACTATTGGTTCAATTTAGTTCACAATGATATATTTGTAACTGGAGAAGTAACGCGCTTTCCGTTATTTTGGTTGTCATTGTACACCGAAATAGTGAAATGTGTTTCTTGAGACATGTTAATGTTCTTATAGCTATGCATGTGACATCAATACGGCGACTGGATAGAATCAAATTTGGCACAACTTTTGTCTAAATGATTCTGATAATAAATGAAACAGTAACAAACTTAAGCCCTAATATAACAGTTAATGGCTATGACACTGACAGGGTTATATCGGTGATGTTTGCCGTGTTCTAGTTACATGGTTTGTTATTTTTGTAAACATTTAAAAACAAAAACACAAATGCGGAAATAAAAGCCACCTTTTATTTTGCCTCAATGGATGTTTACAATATTAGTTTGTTATTTTTACTTCCTTGAAACATACTGCACAAAACAGTTATAGGATATGACGTGCGATATTTATTTCTCTTCCTTGGTGCATTCGTAAAGATGTTCAAAATACGATTAAAACGAAGATAGCGCTTTTACAAATACACTACGCTTTCTGTTTGGTTACAATGCGAATATTTTATATCTCCGGTTTTCCAACAGTTTAGCCTTTGATGATATCGAGCTTGTAAAATGTTTTCACCGCAAAACTGTTTGCAAATATGTGCATTTTGTATTCCAAAGGTTGCACGCCAAATGTGATATCGATGTGTATATGATAATGAATTTCACATTAATTATCAACTACCCTAATTAAATGAAAGCACAGAAGTTAAATTGTGATTCTTTATAATCATTCACAATAGGTATCATCCCATAGTATCGAAGCAAGTTTTCCATAATGAGTTTGCTTGACAGTTCTTATTATTATTATGATTGCGTCCTTTAAGATTGCCAGTGGTGTTCGTTCGAGCGTCTGGCTCTTTTATATGCCTTTGACGGAGTAACTAACGAAGAGTCCTGGGTGCGAATTCTTATAAACCTTGACAGTATATATATTTCACAGAATACCATAAGTTGATTAGGAAAATTATTAGGGTTCGTTCGTTTTGTGTGAAAACATGAATTCCATTCACAAAATATGACACAAACGACCGTAGTTCGACATAGTCCCCTTGTTAAAATTTCCAAACTTTTCGTTCCCCAACACCACATTATAAAACAATATCTAATGATGAAACTAAGAAAAGGTCTAGAAGAAACTGAGGTTTCGCTTAAATGATTCAGGCATGTTCTAGTATTTCCGTAATGCACTGAGCATTCAAAAAAAAAAAAAAAAAAAATGGTCCTTGTTAATATATCTTCATAAATGAAGATACTTTGTAATGCTAAGGCGCAATTCTTATTTAGAGAATGCATTAGGTACATTTTGGTATTGTTTTAGTGCGCTGATCACATTATATTGATATTACCTTTTTTAGACAATGAGAAAGAGTGCATTACCTCATTTAAAAACACAAACAACATAAACAATTCGTTTTAAGTCGATTCTTACTGAAATAAAAAGTTTGTGTAGTCTTAAGACTGGAATAATATGAAAATGCATCAAAGTGGTTGATGAATTGATTAAAAAATCATTAGCCCATGCTATCTCATCAGATATGCCAAAATCCATTTATAGACATAAAGTCTATACAGGTTGTCCGGTAAGCGCAATGATAAGCGCACTCGCTTCTCACCAAGGCGACCTAGGTTCGATTCCCGGCTTGGGCGCATATGAGTTTGGTAAGTGTTCACCAACCCGGACAAGTGAGTTTTCTCTGGTTTCCCCCACAACACAAGACTACACTCTCGCGCCAAAGAGCGTGATTAATATAAGTTACAATAGCTTGTTTCACAATCGTTGTACAATTAAATAAGCTTAAACTAAAGTCTATACAATCAACCTTCTTATGATTGAAAATGAAACTGGTTTGGGTCTAAGTATATGTAGTTACATTTTTTGTAATCTTTAACAATCTTTTGAAAAGGAACAAAATACGACGATAATATATATTTAAAAGGAACTCATGCTGAAATGAATGTCTTACGAGCTTGTCTAAATTAGTTAACACTGAAAGAAATAACAGTAAAATATGTTTGCCATTTATATTTGGAATGTACCATGTTGGATATTGTTTTCAAATATTTGTCTACGTATCTACTGTCATACCCAGACTGGGATAAGTCGAGGGGGCTTAACCTTTCGATAAATACCGTGCGGATGAATAACAACGTTATTTACTAATACCTCATATGTTATTTATTGCACGTTGGCCTTGACAACATGATGCAGCATAGTTACATGACCCGTTGTCACTATGATTGAAACTTGTGTTGTCGGTGCCGTTAATATTACATATGCTTTCTCAAAACTTGTATAATAAAATGTCTGTTATATGGAAAAAATTCTTATTTCGAAATAATTTTATGGTGTTATCAAGGCCAAAAACCTGGCTAAAAAGGAATCCAGCAAACCACTTTGGTGTTTCAGTTGTTTTTCTGCCAGTGTTAGATGTTGTTATCATAAATACATTTGCATTTATTGTGAATGCGTTTAAACTTTGGTTATGTGTTCAATACAAAAAGTAATAATGGTCACAGTAGGCATATTTAAATAGTTTCGCCTGTCTGTATTCCATTCAACATATACCTTCGTATAACCTAAATAAAATTTATGAAAAACACGTTATTGCTCCCGTCATTTTCCATCGAGCGATGCCCGTTTGATTTGGTGTATAAGGGTAAATATCGAGTGAAATTCAGGCAATTGAATCCTGCGATTAAATGATGCAAAGCACTAACATACTGTTATTATTTAAAGCCCCAATAAGTTCAGTATATAACTTTTATATAGTTTGTGTTACTATGTTTATGTTCAGAATTAAATCGAATCAACATCAATAAGTCAATCAATTTAATAAGGTGGTTACTACATCTGTGCTTGATATTATGTGATTGTTTTGCTTGTTCTGTCCAAATCTTAGTTAAATCGTAAAAGTTATTAAAAGTCACTTAAATAAACTTGACATAATAATAAATACAATCTTAAGTTGTTGTTGCCGAGGTTGTGCGGGAAACAATTGCAGTCAAACCGAAAGATCATGCGCCTGTAGGGAATATTATAGTGGTGAAAAATGTGACAACCGTATCGCACATAGGTATGGAGAAGACTGTTCCAAACCATGTAGTCTTGGTTGTTTAGAGAACACGTGCTCTTCTTCTGATGGAAAGTGTGATTGCAAACCATTTTATACAGGAGACAAATGTGACGTGTGTGAAGACGGGCGGTATGGCGAAAACGATTGTAATCAGAAATGTTTTTCTGGTTGCAATAGCGTCACATGCAACCCCAACGGGACGTGTTTATGTAAGCCTGATTTTACTGGTGATACGTGTAACACTTGTGTGTCTGGTAAGTATGGGGTAAATTGTTCTTTGAAATGCAGTCGTGATTGCAGTGAGTATTATACAGGAGCTAGATGTAAAATGTGTGAAACCGGGCGTTACGGTGACGGTTGTTTAATTGCATGTAAGTTCTGCTATTCATGCAATATGATATATTTTTAGGTAAAGAGCTAACTATCTCCTAACCTGCCTTATGCCATTTGTTTACATTGGTTAAAATATACTTGGAACCTCGTTTAGACAATCAACAGAAGGCAAGCGTGCATTTATATTCTCTGAAACACGGATGATAATGTAAAATTTTAAAAGCATTCGAATTATCAATTTATTATACCAATCGTTAATTATGAAACACAACACAATTGACGTATTTACAAATGAATTTCTCTTCCATTTTGACTAAAACTTTTACTGTCAAAAGTATAAGGGTACAAGAGGAAATATGCGAACAATGTATGTATTGTATAAGAGTCAGAAAACATAAGGATTCTCATTCATGTTTCAATTTTGAGACTAAAATATACCTGAACTATTTGTATCTGCTTACAAGTTCACATGACATACCGTTTTTGTTTGTAAGATAAACAAACAAAATATTGTGTATAACGGTTCTTCTTTTTTTAAGCCAGGAAAGCGTACTAGAGAAGTGTCTAAATAATGTTTTAATATAAAAAAACCATTCACATAATATCATAAAGTGAAAAATCCATCAAAATAGGTAAGGCTCCAAGTTTAATTTAAGCATACAATATTGTTTATATATCCATGCTACAAATGATTATTTTTAAGCATTGTTGGAGGAGTGTCCAGAGTTTTATCCGTAATTATTTATGTTTATTTTAGCAATGTATGTCAAATTATCATATAATCTGTACCTTTGGATCGCTTTATCACATCAGATCGTGATTCGAAAGCACTTATCTCCCAAAGCTCAGCGACAAAAGCATAACTTATAAATAATGTTGTAAACGCAAGAATGCTTTGAAAACCCTTGCTCTTTACAGAGAGAAAGTGTGATTGTAAAGTTTGCTTTTTAAATGAATGTGAGGTCTGTAATTGATGTAATTTACCATTTTGTTGTTATTTGGTAAGTTAATGTAAACAAATGAAAGAATGAATGTTCAGACCATAGAGATTGTATTTAATGTAATGCTCATTTTAAAAGAGCAAAGAAAAAATGTGAATAGATTCACAACACAGACCAATAATCAAAACTAGGTATTAATCATTATCAGTTACATTAGAAAATTATCTGAAAGCTGCTACCGCAAATAAACTATCTCTTGGTTTCCAGTTATCTGATTTATGGCTCGCTTGCTGTAATTGCAAACATCTGTTTCAGCTGCTCTTGCCAATACATCCATGTTTAATGGTCCAAATATGACTACACATACCTTTAATGTATACCATGAGGTCATGGGTTTGAGTCCCGACCAGTGAACATTCTCCTGGCCTTTCACATGGATATTTAATACTGAGGAAGTCCGACCAAGGGTGTGGAATTTGTTTTCAAACGACAGCTATCAGGAACGACAAACAACTTAATATTAGGTTCAACCAGAAATAAATGAATGAATGCTGTTTAATATTCGCAGTGAATAATTAGCTATGTTTTTAAAAGAATACAATGAGGTTGAAAGATACAGTCATAAGTATTATCAATACACTCATTATTAATATTTTTGTACTCTTAACTCTCTAAAATTAATATTAAAATATTGGTTATTTCTGTCAATATCTCTCTTCTTTTTGAAGATGGTTCAATATGAGTTTGACGATTGAACAGGGCAATGTGTTCATGTTGGCATGGCTGGTGCCGATTGTTGCCGGGGTAGCAGGAACACTCCGTACTGGATCAGATTTCTTTTCCATTTGCCCTTATGAGAAAGTCGGAAATAAATGATGATATTCCAAGTTATACTCAAAATAAAATAAAGTCTCTTACACGTTTATATGGAAATGGTGTGTAAAGGGGTATAACCAGCTGTCTGTTGAGCTAAGTTAATTAAATGCGACGTGTTAGTGTTCCGGCAGTCGTGGGTCCGATTCCAACTCCGGGCGCACTTTTCCAACCAAGTTTAATTTAATGGCCGCAGCAGAAAAAGGCAGGAGTGCCTCTTTTGGCCTGAAAGGCTAATGGGGGAGGAGAAAAGTTTGTGTGGGTAAACTCAGTATGTTAGAGCGTCATTCTAGTGATTCGGCGATTGTGGGTACGGGTACCACACCTATTGTGGGTACGACACCCATTTCCCTCAAGTTTACTTTAGATAATATACAATGTATGATAAATTGATTAATTGGATCGATAATATTTTTACCTCAGCTTCTATTCCCGAAATGAACTCCCTTTCGACATTTGCGATTATTTTACTAGTGTTTGTTTTATGTCAGCAGGCCTCATAAAACATAGATCAGCATGTTAGAGTATGAACATTTTTGATAATTATCTTAAATGTATTGTTGTCATTATTGTTTCAGTTTTGAGTTTAGAAGGGATTTATATCAATACACATTTCTCAGTAACCCAATAACTGTTGAACAACTCATTTATCAAATTATTTATACGGATATTGGTAAAAATACTATGTTTATGTTTAGGAATGTTTAACGAAAAAATATGTTCCCATGTTACTTCCGTCCACAAAATTACGCTTTGGCGTAGCATTGGTTGAGGAAAAGAAGAAGTCTGGGCATTGCCGTTCCACTCTCCGAAATGGGTTTAACATACCCAAAGGCTTATTTTTTTAGCCCAACCGCATTTTCACCATTGTATTTATTGGAAGTGACTAGATCAGCTAGAGATAAAAGCATCCGACTGTAGATATTAGAAAAGTCAACAAAGATATAACGACAGTATAAGTATACTATGCTGTTTTATCTCTCTGCCCCTTTTTTATTATTTATTTTTGCCCACCCAATATCGGATAGAACTGCTATATGCCTGTTACAGAATGGTATTAGACATTGCCTTCCTTATTTAACACCGCTTGTAGTACATTAGAATATTCACAACCGATTAAAGTCTTAAATAAATAAAATGTAATCCGTGTACACTATAACATTGCATTTTTCGAGTTGCACTGGTACCGAAATAGTAATGGAAATAATATGATGCTGATTCGGTGTGACTATTTGCGTCTATCGTTAATTGTCTGTTCAGTATTGACCATTGTGCCTTTAAACAGCGCATAATTCTATTTTAGATTGCTAGACAGGTTCCTGTCGTTTACATAGTAATAATAATACAGTTATTTGTCCGAGCTCGTGATCGGGTCTGTTTGGTTAATGTTTGTGATATTAATTTTGAACAAATTTAAAACATTTAATATGGTGGTATTTATTTCCGCTCCATAGTAGTGAATCTTCAACTACAATCTGATCTAACAATGAAAGACATTAATCAAATTTCTGTATTCCTGGATATTTTGCTTCCTGTACTTTCCTTTATTCCCATGTATATTTAGTTGTAAATCGTATATGTATACATTGAATCTTCTGTAGTATGTTTGACTATGTGTATATTGAGTTGTTTAAATCTTTAAATACAACTGCGTACTATAAAGGTTCGTGCGCACATATACCTGTACACACACACACGCACGCACGCACGCACGCACGCACGCACGCACGCACGCACGCACGCACGCACGCACGCACGCACGCACGCACGCACGCACGCACGCAAGCACGCACGCACGCACGCACACACACACACACACACACACACATTCTCGTTGTTTAGGGTTGGATTGCGATAGAGAATGAAACCAATGTTAATTTCTGTGATAGTTGACATATTACAAAAGAAAGGGTGTCTTGAGTCGGTTTATAAAGGACTTTGGATACTGTAGTGAGTACAACTTTCAACACCACACTCGCAAAGAGGAGAGTTGATAATATTTTTACAATAAAGGTGATAGTTAAGACCACTGCAACTAGTACGCAGTCGAGTGTGAAGTACGTTCAATCGGCGGTACCGTAGTAATAATAAAGCGGGCAGACTGGAAATCGACTACGAAGAGCATATGGAACGACAATCCCGTACATTCTGTGGACGTTCATTCCATTCTAGTATAGTTGAAGGTAAGAAAGAGGAAAAATAAGAATCTCTGCGTAACGTAACCGATCTTATGTTAGATGCATTCCGTAGTGGATAATGCTGTGAACTGACATTTAAAGGTGCAAGGGATGACAAATATTCAGGAACAAGGCCGTTTTTTATTTATAAAAGAGACATAATTTGTAATTAAAGCGTCTTTCTGACAGAGTAGGCCAACATAGCTCCACATGGAGAACATTAACCGATATTAACTGCTACCGGCTTCAATTTGGATCCTTTACAGTCCGTTGTTTCGTAGTCCGTACAATTATCCCAGACAATATCAGCATATTCAAGAATCGGACGGATGTACAAAAAGTAAATAGTATAAAAGTATTTTCTGTCCAGACGAAACTGGAATTTTCGCATATTCTTCTAAGGCCTTACTTCTGATGTACTCAACGTGTTCATGCCATGTACAGTCACCAATAGAAACCAAATCAATATGTTTATGCGAATTGATTTCTGCGATTTGTTGACCATACTTAGACAAATCTGGATAAATACGCGGTAGTCCTTTTCTGGAGAACAAAGATGACTAAGTTTTTGCAGGATTAAAGGTGACTAGCCATTTATCAGCCCGTGTACTGGTGTAATCAATGTCTCTTTTGATTATGTTAGTGGCCCTTAAGCGCTCGTCAACGAGAATATAAATACTAGTATCATCTGAAAATAGCCTAACAGTACTTCTAATGTTGACAACAATGCCATTTATAAATATGAAAAATAAAAGGGGACCTAGAATGGAACCTTGAGGTACACCAGCCTAAAAAAACAACAACAGATATGGAGCCAAGGAGAACTACACATTGCCAACAATTGCTTAGATAGTCACTAAACCACTGTCCGGTTAGCGCAGTCGTTAGCGCACTCGCTTCACACCAAGGCGAACCGGGTTCGATCCCCGGCCTGGGCGCATGTGAATTTGGTTAGTGGTCACCAAGCCGGACTAGTGGGTGTTCTCCGAGTACTCTGGTTTCCCCAAAAACACAAGACCACACTAGTACTCTCGCGCAACATCGTGCCAACGAGAGTGTTTAATATAAGTTGTTGTAGCTTGTTTCTCAATCGTTGTAAAATTAAATAAAGTTTAACCTAAACTAAACTAAACCACAAAAGTTAGTTGCCATTGACACAGGTTTCCTGTAGCGTCTCAATCAAGCCGTTGTGCCAAACTTTATCAAATGCCTTACTGATATCAAAGAATACTGCTCTAACCTCAAGACCATCATCTATTGCCTTACAAAATGTGTGTAAAGGCATGTAAGTTGATTAACATTAAAATCGCCTGGCCGAAATCCTAACTGTAACGGGTAGAAAGAAATAAGTCACTAAGGTGGTTAAAGAGGTGTTTATATATTCGATCACCTTTTCCATTGTATTAAGTAGGGAGTATGGTGTCACCCGTTTTGAAAACTGCACACACTTTAGCATCTTTCAACGGTTTTGAAAATCTACCAATTGAGAGAGACATGTTACAAAGGGAACACAATGGGCAAACTAACGAGTTAGAAAATACTTTTAGGATTCGATTGCTTTTGTCATCAGGTCCTGAAGCTTTATTAACAATCAATGATGATATAATTCAGTGATCTAACTTAGTAGAAATATGATATTGTCAATTTCGCGGTTACTGTGATGATTTTTCGCTGTATATCCTTGACCATCTGTACGAATGATAATTTGTTCAATATGTGAGAGTGTTTTTTGTTTTATTGTATGTTTTGATTCTCTCATTACATCACGTGCTAAAGTGCACTTAGTAGATTGAGGATATATATACGCTATCTATCGACGAACGCGGAATTTCGAAAGTTTTAAACAAAAATTGCATTGTATAGTCTGACGTTCAAAGAAAATTCTAATTTGTTTTTTCGCCAAATAACATATTGAAATAATGATGTACGGAAATGAAAGAGTTTTTTTTATCTGTTAAAACATGATTTCTACCATATTGAAAACCGTGCACAAAACCAAAGATTAGTTTATATACGTAAGCTTACACTTCCATGGTCAATTTACAAAATTTGTCGTTTATGTGTCAATTATATAAAACAGTTTCTACATAATAGCTTTAAATTATCGCGTCTTGCGCGGGTTGTGTATCATTTATATAACGAAAGTAAAAAGTGCAGTAAGAATGACTTGATTTTCTTGTTCTGAATATATTTGCTGATTAACACCCAGTTCATCGAAACGATGAAATCAGGTAACGATCATTATATGGCAAAAGTATAATACTTGGCATGGAAAATATCAAAATAAATAGCACTCATTGCCAAAACTACATATGTTCGAAAATAAGAACAAATACTGCACGTTTTTGACAATGTTCGACATAATCGTTATTCATTTTAAAATATTGTATATAATTTCTCTTTGGCGTAGCGCTGATTACGGAAGATAAAGCAGCGCCCTAATAATGTTCGAATTCAAATTTAGCATTTCTTATTACTTATTTCTTTGCCATACCTTATTGTTCAACCGTTTGTATAAAGTATAATCAGTTAGCAAATGAAATATAAGTATTCGGATTGGGTCAAAATCTCACTTATAAAACGCATATTTCGCCATTTAAATGCTCATGACATAATGATATTAAGAGACATAAGTTAAATCTTGTGTAATCCTGGATATTCTACTTCCTCTTCTGTCACAGCAAGTAAAATGGTTACGAATATCAATCAAGAATGCCATATTGATTGTGCATCAATGAATAAAGAATATTTAAGTTCTGATTTAATTTGGAGTTCACTTTACTTGCTTATACAATAATTACCGCCATGGTTAACAATTTAATATTACTTAGTTTAATTAATGCCGTTGTTTGTCAAAGGTGTCCATCTGGAATGTTTGGTGAACAGTGTGAACTATTTTGCAAATATCCTCATTGCTTTTGTAATTCACCTTTGGATTGTACGTCGTGCGAAGCAGGATATTTTAACACAAGTGCAAACTGTAAGTTTACCTGCATTTCTCCAACGTGCAAGTGTACGAACCGAGACAACTGTCATTCTTGTAAAGACGGATCTTACAGATTTGAGAACAATTGTAAACATAACTGTTCTGTTGGGTGCGATGGTACTGCATGCTATAATAACGGAACTTGTGATACTTGTAAGCCTTATTTTTCTGGAAGTAAATGTGACTCGTGTGTAGATGGTCAATATGGAGCAAACTGCTCTTTGCAATGCAGCCTAGGTTGTGCGGGAAAAGTCTGCAATTCAAGGAATGGAACATGCCACTGCAGAAATTATTTTAGTGGTGAAAAGTGTGACTTATGCGTAGATGGCAACTATGGAGAAAATTGCTCTTTGAAATGCAGTCAAGGTTGTGAGGAGAACACTTGCAATTTACGTGATGGAACATGCAATTGCAGTACTAATTATAGTGGGGAGCAATGTGAAAACTGTATCAGAGATCGGTATGGAGAGGGATGTTCAAAAACATGTAGCCTTGGCTGCTTAGAAAATACTTGCTCTTCTACTGATGGGAAGTGTGATTGTAAAGAGTTTTACACAGGAGATAGATGTGACGTTTGTAGAGACGGGCGGAACGGTGACCATTGTCTGAATAACAGTAAGTTTTGTCAACTATGTAATTTACCTTTCTGTTGTTCTATAAAACACAAACAAAAATGAAACGAAATATCCTCTAAATCAGATTCTTTATACGTTTAAAGAGACTGTTCTGTGCTAAATCTCACTTCACGAACTGATTTTCATTTAGTTCACATTAAAAAGCATCATTACGTTTCAGTTGAATCGAGACGTCCCAACAAAACAAACAACTTTCCAACTGGTGCACTTACAGGGGGAGTTATTGGTGCTGTAATAGTGTTTGATGCTGCTGTCGTTATAGCTGTTTTGTTAAGGCGAAGGTTTATTGTTACACAATTAAATCTATTTTGGTGTTTTTCGCCCACGTTTGATTTCTATAGTTGATTTTTGTATCAGTATATTTTTTCCTCTTATCATGTTCGTTCATAGACATTTATCATTTGGAGATATATAACACTTTTAAAAAATTCACTGCAAGTGAATTTTTATCATACAACTATTGCTTCTGGCTAATTAAAATGAAATATTTATATAGTTGTTTTAAAAATTATGAATAATTGCATTTTAGATTATCACAAAGGGAAGCACAAGGGCATACCGACGAGCAGGAGACTACACATCCTGGTACACAATACACTTAATCATAATTTATTTGTTATTTATTATTGATTAAATGATTTGATTTACGATCTCATATCAATAGTGGTATTAAATCCATGACAAAATTGGGGAGGCCTTTTGAAGGAGTTCTCACTTATGCAATATTTTAAAACATGTAAAGTACATATTAATCAAATATAAACGACTCACGTTTAGCACCAAATATTACACTAAATATGATTAACTAATTCAAAAGTTCAGTGTACGCGTGATGGGAATGACAATTCCATATGGCAGCTTATGTGAATAACACATATTGAATAGAGACAAGTTTTTCACATTCAAATTGCGGTCTAAATGTAAAACAAATGACCTAGCAATTGATAGTTGTTATCTGTTTGATTAAAAAAAACGATTTTACTCGCTTTGATTATTTTTTATAGCCCAAAACTACTATAACCTCCAAAGCATGATAAAGGATTTTAAAGGTAAAGTATGTTAAACGGACATAACATTTTGTCGTATATATCACCAAAGAAACGAGAATATTTTGAAAATTAAACTCGCTTCAACTTCCAAAAATCTCATTTCTATACTATTTTCATGATAATCAAGCTTCGCTGACGTTAAGTACACCATGGGCAAAATTACAGAAGCATACATTTTTATGCAAACAGTAGAAGTTTTTGCGAATATTTGAACTGGCTCAATTGCTTTATTAACATTTAGGTGGCTATTTTTATTGAACGAACACCATTAAAGTGAGCAACTGGTTTACATATTTCGTTTGTTCAATGCCCTTCGTAATTGTATCTGTTTTAGTTTTAAGGGGTAAGCATGTAAAATACGACGATAAATTAATGTACAAGTAAATGTACTCTGAGGACGATCGTAATTTTAAGCAGATGTGTTAAATTTTAATCTAGTTATTAATTTTGAACGGATAATCCGCCCGTCTGCTTTTATATAGTTGTATTACATTTCATGTTCACGATATTCAGAAGTCGAAAACCTTCCTTGTTTATTCGGTCTAAATCAATACAAGACACGCAATAAAGTGGACTTCAGTTTGATAAAATACAAGGTCATCGAAGAGTGGTGAAGTATTTAAGGCGGAATAAAAACTTTTTGTTTAATGTTTATGGTTTTGGTAAAACTATTTTCAATTAATAACTTTAAGTTGAAAAACAGTTATATTTTTTAGAAAATGACAAAATGACGTTATTGTTTCATTGATTACTGAAATACTTTATGTAGAAACAAGCCCTAAAGCCTTCTAAAAGTAAATTATTTATCATGTAGATCAAGGCACCACAAAAAAGTTCAGATTTATACTGTTTGTTTATAGATTCTTTTTTCCAATATTGATACTTAAATCCTTTGATAACAAACATACATTAAACACAGAAAATGATTTCACCATGGAATATGTTTAGTATGAATTTCAATTATTTAATAGACAAGGCTTTTCAGCCGATGTTTTTATTTGTACTTGAAGCTATATGGTACATATATCTGTATATTGAATCATGACATAACTACGGGTTACAAGTATTATTAGTTTTGAACATTGCTCCATTTCACAGGGAAGTGAAACCAGACAGCTTCACCATCTTCAATTTACCTGCTGGCCAGACAAAGATGTGCCGGATGATGTCACAAGAATCATTGAGTTCAGACAGAGAGTTCTGAACACACCTGACTAATTTCAGATTTCTAAATACAATCACATTGACCTTCAAATGTCGTCTTTGTTTTTAATAAATTATTAAAAAAATCGAACACGTCACGTGTTTTTAAGAGTTTGAAATATATAAAAACTTTTTTTGCAGTACATCTTCATAATAAAATGATAGAAACAGAAATATGAAGTGTTTGAGATTGTATACAAACATATTAACATTAAAGTATGATGGATTACAGATCAAGCAATAGTCTAGAAACCTATTTTAATCTACTTTAAGGAAAGTACAACGTTGTTTTATAGGATCAAAACACAATATTTTAATCTCGTTTTATGGTGGCATATCAAGTGAGCAAAATACATGTTGACGTCTATTTACCGAAAAAATCATCAGCGTTTTGTCCAAAAAGCATTTGCATCTTGACGCAACAGTGTTGCAATGTGAGGCAAGGTTCCAGTAGCTAAAATATTCTACCTATACAATCAACAATGCCTTGTGGGGATTGTTTCTATAAAGATATTTTTCAATTCAGTAACCATAAGGTGAATTTTAGTCACTAGTTTTGGCTTTCGTATTCAACTGTTTCTAATAGAAAAAAACATCACCAGCATTCATTAGATAGATTTGAAAATTTTGAAATAGAAAGATAAAGTCAATTGAGGTTTCCATACAAATGCAAAGCAAATTTAAACAAAACTCTGACAAAACATTTTTTGAGCGTTTTGACTATGGTTGATAAGGTTTTGTCATTATACGCATGACTAGTACATTCAACATTGGAATTTAATTATTTTCCACAAAAAAGGCACTCCTCTAGTTTGGTCAAAATTTCAATAAGGCTAATCATTTGCATTTACGCATTTCAAACTATTTGTCTTTGGCGTTTTCAGTGCTGGTGTGGGAAGAACATGTACATACATTGCTCTAGATATTTTGACAAAGGAGGGAGAGAGTGAAGGGTCAATACACATCCCTGGCTGTGTGATAAACACGAGGCACGATAGGGCCAACATGATACAAACCACGGTGCGTTAGTAGCCAGTTATTGCGCAGGGGTAATTTAATGCCTTAGTGGTGTATATAGTGTACTTAGCTCAAGTAAAAATATTTGTGATAATCTAGAATAATCTTTATTTGAGTCGTTTAATGTATCCTACATATCCATAACATTAAAAATACAAATGATTTTTATACTATGTATGATAGAAATAGGTTTGCATTCATGTAGTATTATATCTATTGCTTTCGTTGTATTTGATTGTTCTTTAACAGTTGTGCATGTTACTATCTAGAACCAGTACGAGTTCTTATATAGAGCACTCGTCAGCTCGCTGAGTGATATCAGCAGACCAATTAGAGGAACACATTTTCGCAAGTACATCAATCAGATGGGGAAGGAAGGATTCAATCGACAGTTTCAGGTTTGACTTTATGTTAATAGAGTTTTTTATCTAGATATAAAAATTCACATTGCATTTTCTTTAACTGTAATAGCATTGCATCTTCTTCCTTGATTACTGATTCAGTCAATATTAAAACTAGAAACGCGTATAGATGATAATGTATAATGAAAAAGTTTATATAATTATGCAGGAGATGCAAACAGTTTTAGAAAAGCCATCAGGTACTGAAATGCAGGCCATTGAGAGCAATAACAGAACTAAAGGCAGGAACAGACCATTGACAGACATACAAGGTAGTATGTTTTTTCCGTTTTACAAGTGTTTCATGTTTCATTCCAGTTGCTGGAACATAGGACTCCTTGGAATGAAGCTCTTTTTATGATTAATGTTTGAGATAACTACTAAATATTTCTACATGACCTTTGAATGCTTTCGTTAGGGATTCGTATGTTTAGGATGATATACTAAAGTTCCAGTTTTTAGTTGGGTGTTACTGTTCCAATTTACTCACATGTACGAGCCAAGAGGAGTATGACAAACTTAAGTAATTTTCGTATTTTGTGTTGGAGAAGATCTTAGCACACCTGTGTTATATAACATACAGACAGCAATGTTAGGTATCCATGGTTTTACTGAATATTTAAGGTATTTTTTCGAGTTTTGTAGGGAACATCTTAACACTTTCTAGACGTTGAAAAGCGTTTGATTATCATTTGCGAACATAGATATATACATGTATGTTGTTTTTATATTGAAAATATTCTTCAACAGTTTAAAAGTTCTAATTTCTTTTAAGTACTGCACACATTTGTGTTTATACATTTCTTCCATGCCTTCGTGTAAGAGCCGGATCTTAAAATCTTAGTGTAAATTAACTGTAGCTCTTACATGATTTTCAATATCATTTCTACCAAGTTTATTTTTCTGAAGCATGAAGGGCATTGCGTAAGCTTGTTGCATTGCAAACTACATGTCCCTCGTAGTCTGAGGTTTTGTTTTGTAAAGTTTGATCAACATTGACATGGTATTTGATACCTTATAATCAACAAATGCCTTTTTAATATATATTACAGGGGATCACAGTTGAGTTGCAACAGACCTTGCCGGTTCCTTGATAGTCCACCTGGAGCTCCTAAATGTATTAATGCAGTTTACATCGACGTAGGTAGCATTTACTTCCCGGTTTATTTAATGTTGTGCTACCGAGAATCAAGACGTGCTACCGAGAATCAAGACGCACGAAGTTTTAACCGTTTATTCATTCGTATTATGATGATGTTGGTAAAAAGCTGAAAGTATACAAAACACGTGTATAGGACTAGTTATTACATGTTAAGATGTTTGGTCCAGAATATGTTTTAGGGTATAAGCTTTGTTTAAAAACACCGAATACGTTCTGGGAATCTTACTAAACCAGCATACTCCGGAGGAATGTTCCTCGTAAAACAACTAATGGTTGCCAAATAAACAACAAATCACTTTAAGCAAACCGCTCAACCATAAGCTAGACCAACAGATCAAAATAAGTCTTCCACATTACTATTCACTAAATGTATATAAAAACTAGTTACATTGTAATTAGATGGTAAATCTTAACTTAAATTGCAAAAATGTAACAACCTTAAAATAACCAAGAGTACGAGTACGAAGCTATTGGTTACAAGTAACATAATCGCGAAAATATATGACATTCGTTAAAATACTACTTAAAGTTTGTAAACAAGACAAAAACTAGAAGATATCAATCTATACAAGTACCATACTTATGGCAATATAAGAAACTTACACTATGAGGGGCTCAAGGACTAGATATTTTAGGTTAAGATGTGCGGAGCGCACACAGCATACGTTGGAACAACGACACTATCCCGTCAAAACGTGAAAAAATACTAAAGTCAAATTAACAACTAACGACGTCTAAACACATAAAAAATACATAACAATTTCAAAAACCATGGAACTTTATGAAAGTTCCAAAACATTTAATTATATACATGTTAGATACCACTTTGGTGTGAACTATTGGTACATGACTACAATTAACTAAGATATATCAAACTAGTACAAATCAGCGGGTAATGCAGGGCTCCCTTCAGGACGCACAATGTAGGTTGATGCGTTATCATGTTAATACATTGTTATGTTTAATTCATTGGAATTCAATGATCAAAACAAAATTATAGTGTACTAATAAGAATATGTAAGCGATAGTATTAGCTGCGAACATTGTGGCCACATAGCTATTTATAAAAATAACTAAAGGCTAATATTTTTTATCTGCACACAAATCATATGCTTTTTACTTATTATCATAAAATTCATATGAGTTAATGAAAACATTAAACATTTAGTTAAAACAAAACTGATCAACATATAGTGTGTGCATTTAAATGTGATTAACAAAATCAGTTTGCAAAGTGTATCGGCATCAACTGGTCAGCCAATTATGTGATCCTTTTTTCAGAGCTTGAAAGCAAGGAATCGCTTTTTGGTTGTTCAAAGTCCCATGAAAGAAAATGTCAGAGACTTTCTGACACTGCTGTTCCAGGAAAATTGTACTTGTGTTATAAGTTTTCAACCTTCCACAGACAAACTAAAAGTTTGTTCTTCTTAAATTACAATATTTCTTTACGTCTTAGTCATGTTTGAATTGTCCTTAACTGCTGGCACATTAGACCAAATTTAAATGATAATTAAACAAATGTTTGATTTTTCCAGAAACAAAATGTCGGATTGTATTTTCCTGCTGTAGACCATTTTGAAACAGGGCATATTTCAAGTCAGGTGTACCAAACAAGAAACCCACGGCTATTGCACAAAAAGACTCCTAACGATCAAACGCAATGAACCCAATGGGGTAACTATACATTTAGAATATATACTAGCTGTTTAAAGGTTGTGATAAAAACCTATAAGAACAACCTTTGTTTTCATACTATTTGATTTACGGTGTCATTTCTTTTGGCACATGTTTATACAAGCGAAGTTGGGAAATATTTTAGTTTTTTGTGACTTCGTACATAGTCTACATCCTTATCAACATTTTGCTCAGTCGCAAAACTTATTTTAAACAGCAAAGTTCGGAAAGGGAAGTCACTCACTTTGAATTCAATGCATGGGATTACACCAGTGACGTCGCGAAGTCGAGTAAGGATTACCTTGATCTTAGCAAAAGCGTTAACGCCAACTTAAGAGAAACTTCTAACCAAGGCCCGGTTCTTGTTCACTGTTTGTGAGTACAGGATATACCTTTTTTCATTTATTAACTTCAAAATGCCTTAACATTAAAACTTTTCAACAAGCGTTCGTTTGTTTTCATTTATTACGTTATGATTTCCATACTTCTACAATATGTTGATGATTAGGTTTTTGGAGGGCATCCTTCGGGATCATTGAATATGATCAGGTCGTAGGGGTTTTTTGATTTTTAGCCAGTGAAGGTTGTTTGCAATATTTTAACTCTCTTTATTGTGCATGAAGAAGGTTGTCGTGAACATAATGTGATTTAGTGTGTGCTCCCGAGAGATCTCTTTTTCATAATGTGTTTCGGAACTTTTATAAAATTTGAAAACAAATGATAAAAATCCTCTGCGTATTGACGTGTATGAATATGCTGGACACTAAAGAGTCAGGCCGCACAACCGTACAATCCACTGCGATCTTGTGTAATTGACAAGGATTGAAATCAAACCAAGTTCATAGTGCATTTACATTTACCAGTCAAAGCTTATATGGACCTCATTAGTTATCACAAATATCATAGACTTCCTGCTTTCTTTGACTCATCTTATACGATTTAATTGTAGGGACGGGACTGGAAAAAGTGCCTTGTTTTGCGTTGTTTCAATTCTGGTTGAAAAGATGAAAATAGATCAAGAAGTCAGCGTTGTTAATACCATAAGGAAAGTCAGGTCCAGGCGTACATCAACAATCTCTAACATGGTAATCTTTATTAAGCATTGATAATGAGTACAATTTAGCAATAATTCCAATACAGACTTTACCATTTGTAACCTGGTATGCTGGAAGATTCTGAGACCAACTAAAAGTTGTCATTTTCAGACGCTTGTAATCACACATATAAAATATATATTTCAAATTGGTTTAATGTTATATCATATAGCATGTTAACATTTCCCTTATTACCTGTAAAGAGTACACGCAATTAAGGATTTCATTTTTCTGACTAAGACAACAATTGTAATACAAGTATTTATGACGGAGCTTAATACTTGTTTGAAATATAACTAAGATATGTTTCTTTATCTTCAGGCACAGTTTGAATTCTGCCACGAATGCGTGTTGTCCTACATAAAATCATTTGATTACAGTCAATATTCAAATTTCACTGGTAGTGTAACAAGTGTATCTATTACTTAAACGGATTGTTGGCCATGCTGGTTCAACAACAGCTAAACAGAGAATGTATTCTTATGAATACCAAAATAGGATATTTTCACGATATTGTCAATGTTTTGGAAAATGAGAAAAGGCTGAACCCTTCCGTGTTTTAAAGAAAAAGATTCATTTATACAAAATGTTTGCCGTTACTTGTACGAAACTGTTTTTAACCGTAAGTAGTTAGAATTGAATATAATTGTCATCGTTTGTCATCCAATGTTTCATTATAAGTATCTTCCATGGCCGAGAGTGTTCATTCCGACCCGAGAGTATGGTGTTTTGCGGAAACGAGGTTTACCGAGTTTCCGCAAAACACCCTGCGCGAGGGTCGGGATGAACCTACGAGCGGCTATGGTAGATGCTTTTTCTCCCACCTCAGTTAAACAAAATTAAGTAAAAATGTATTTTTTTGCAGGAACTCTTTTGTGCTTAGTGAAAATAATTGCGTACGGATATGCAATAATTCGTGGTTGTCATGGATATTCGCGCAGTGACTCAGAGCATGTAGATGGTCTGATCGGTCTTTAAATAGTTCTAAGAAGAGTGAAGCATTATTTCCTGAAAGGTGCGTGAAAACTGTTTTCTGGTGACATTTGAAGAGAGAAATAATTAACTCGCGTTCTAAATATTGCCACCAGACAAGAATTCCATGATGCGCTACAGACGACAGTCTTCAACAAGGGAGGTAATTGCAATGTGATGACCATAAAAAGAAGTTCCATACGGTCATTTTATCATCGCCCGTGGGCAAGATAAGAATTTCTAGCATGGTTAAATTAATGGATCTACTTATCTGAGGTGGGAGAAAATGTATTCGAGATTGATGTTACGGTGTATTAAATGCAAACTGCAATTCAACTAGACTAAGTGTCGATACACGCTGTATTTTGATGATACTTGATTTTGCCAAACCTGGTGCCAGTGTGAGCTGACACTTGCTTATTTAAGGACAATATTGACTTATAAAAGACGTTTACAGTGAATAAGTATCCCTTGAAGAAAAACATGAGATTCATTTGATTGATTTGTATGTTTTGTGTTAGATTGTATAACCTTTCAATATATTAAAGTATTGTTTTTGTTAAAGAATAATTGTAGGATATATAATATGGATTTGTTAAACATGAAGTGTTATAAAGTAGATGGTGGAGGTCTAAGAATACAAATCTTTATTTATTGACAAAATCAAAATAACTAATTGTATCATATTCGGACTTGAGATTGTGCGTAATATTTTGCTTGTTTCTTCACAGTTTTTCATTGATTAAGACGAATTGGAAATATGTGGCATTGCCCACAATTTTTAAAATTGAGCAAGGCATTTTTTTGGCATCACACATAATGTTCCCGGTTATGAATCTAAAAACACTTAAATTATAACCAGTTTACTTTTTTTACCAAGATTGCATAAAATTTAAGTATAACAAAGTAGTTGGTTTTAGTGGGGAGCGAATCCACGCCGGTAATGTCAAGAACAAGACAGAAAGCGGGCACGTTATCCACTCGCCCAAATGGACAAAAGTTTTAACTTTTAATAAAAACATTGGTAGCATCGCCAGATAATATCAATGAATCACAATACCGACTTGTATTGAATGGCGTTGGTACCGTATTTCAAAATTGTGAACTTCAAAGACAATAGTCGGGCATATATCAGTATCTTAGTTTTAACCCTTCTTACGATGCCTTCTTATGACAAACTTTAATAAAGGTAAAAAGTCTTGTTAGACGAAAAGATAAACGTAACTTAATTTTGCATCATTATGTTTAACTTATTTGACTTTAATGATGAAAACAAAAAGAGCGTAAGATTTGTGAACAGATAAATTTGTATTAGCCATTATAAATGGGGCTTTCAATTTATAGCTACCTGGCCACATTTCCCAGTAAAAAGCGCCAACATCTCGCATATTGTTTTAGGAATGCATTAAAATTGATACGGTTCTTTTGGGCATCTATGTCGAGTTATACTTTAATTAGCTGTATGATTGCATCACGAGCGTGGATGTTATAATGATTAATAACAAGAGTTTATAAGCAATGCAAATCAACACAAATGATAAAAAAATGTGTTAGTGAGAACAATAAGCAATAACCAAATTTCTGTTCATGTTTTTGTCGGGTACATGATATTGATGGTTTTAGTACTGTTTAATTGCGAATGTTCACAAGACTATCATATATTCATGAATATATTAACATACTATATATCTTGGCCAGATTCTTTTATCATTTGAAACTATATAGTATCGTTTTGCGGCTATTAAAAAAAGTAAATATAAGGTCTTTAATATGCCCATCAATTACCATTTCCATATCTAAAGCCCCTATCACTCGCTACCGATGTACCCCACCGTTACTAAACCGGAGCACATAATTAACAACAGCAAGAGTATCGGCGGAAGCCAGTCGAAAAAATACTTAGGCCGTATCAATACCGATGAGGTACTGGCGTCAGAGCCGATGTGCTACCGAATACCACTTTTCTGCCAACGAGGTTATACAGAGACGCTGCCGTTGTTTTAATAATGTGCCACCGCTGACCGGAGCTATAGCAGAGTGATACTGTTGATTGCGCTGCCGTTGTTCTACTGATGTGCGGTATAAGTACGGTAGTACTACGGTTCGACATCGCTTAGAACGGTAGTACGTTGTTAGTATATCGGCAGAACTATGGTATCACATCTGTACCAGTAAGAAATACATTGACGCAACCGAAAGCCGTTGATCCATAACAGGACATTACCGGTTTTCTACCGACATTAAGAAACCATATCAGAGATATGCCATTATTCTGCCGTTGTGATCCCGTTGCTGGCTCCGGTAGCGCAACGAAAGCAATTTTGAAGCATGTTTAAAATGTTATACCTTCATCTGCCATGGCTTTTTTCGCCGATGTTCTGACGATGTCCTGGCGATATACTACCATTCTTAGCGATGAGATACAGACGCTCTGCCGTACTAGAACAAATCCAAAACAAATGCCAAATTTGTGCTCCGGTATAGCTCCGGCGATCAAAATCTGCGACAGGCCCTTAACGCACGCCGTATTGAAAAGAGAGTTCCCGGACCGACCTCTTTGTGTTTGATGCAGAAGCTTGTCAATCTGAGCACCTCGGCCATTTCCCTTCGAAAGACATCCTTGGATTTATATGGACGGTTTACAATGTCACTATGCTTTGCATGTAACTACGCTGCAAGTAGATCGCGTAGTAATTTCAAATAAGCCGTTAACATGAAGGCATTTACTAGAAGGAATATTCAGATCTTTGCCAAAATACACATAACTGGGAATCCATTTGAACTTAGTAAACGACAACACACGTGTAACAATACAAGCTATTAATATTTGTAAATTTTACAAACTACTTCTACAAATGCACCGGCATAAATCCAAGGCTGACATAGACGCGGAGATTGCCGAGTTATTCCGATTGGAAACCTGTATCACTAGACCACTTGGGTGTTTTTACACTTCTTTGGCCTTTGCATGACCTCACAATTTGAAATTCTAAAAACCAGTTACCCGTCCAAACTGATCACATTTATTCTTGACACTGCGATCATTTTAACATACAAACGTGTATAATACAAATCAAAATGTTGATAAATAATATAAAATAATGCGTAAATGTCTGGAAACCACTGATATAACACTGATGATAAAAGATCAGAACGCAGTTTTCGTATTAACGTTCGAAAAGTAATGATTTATGGCTCAAGGCGTTTCTCAAAAGGTTACTTACCCTTTAAAAGAAGACAACTCTTTTGTCAGCAGTCTTATACCACTGGTTCTCAGACTTATGAATACAAAAATACTGATTCGAAGACATTTTTTGGTCAAAACGGTCTATCTGTGAGAGTGCAGCTTTAAGATATGCAGGCATTGCTAGGAAATGGAACATGCACTCGCCGGTCGGCAACAACTCTTCATCAAAATGACTGTTTCAAAAATCACTATACGTACCATTCGCGTGCTTCTTATCGAAAAGAGCAATCCAAAAGGAAATTGATATTGTTTTCATTTGTTATTTCATTAAATGACATCCGCATGCTTCCACTTTAAAATTTCCATATTTCCACAACACGACGTTCGTTTTATCGTCAAAATACATCACTTGGATACGAGATAATTTTGTCGGGGCGAAGCAAGGCTTAGGCACCGCGAAAGGGCGCGTGAGATGAACAAGCGTCTGGATGATCGCGTGGTCGGTCGATTCATCTGGGTATAAAATGTCCAAATTGCGATGCTCATAGCCAAGATCGCTAATTTTAATTTTATTTTCGGTCTCAAGTTTTTCTTTCAGTTGGAATGACATCATTTCCTGTTACACTCGCGTGTTTGAATACAAAATAGCACGTTTAGTCAATATCACTGTTTCTATCGAATATAACGGCATATGAGTTTTTAAATGACGGCCTCGTGACCAATGCAAGGCTGCAAATACGAATTAAGATTATGGACTTACATCGATGTCGGTTTGAACTTTCATTGGCAAGTGATTCGCACGAAGGCCGATATTTTTTTTTGATAACCCAAAAGGTAAATGACGACCAATTTCTTCATTATTAACAACGGATGCAGTATTGTAGCCCCTATATGTAAGTTTTTTTTGGTTTATACATACGAGTCGAATGTGCACACTTCATGGTCATCATGAACTCTTGACAACTTGTTTGATATTGACACTGCAAGTGTGTAGATTATTTTGACTTGTTCACTTAATAACTTGATATATTTATATTTTTCGTCGATAATATTAAAATAGTTCAAGACACATGGTCGACTGGACAAATATCATGTGGACACATGACCCCAATTTCTCGAAACTTCTTAAGTCTCTTATAACAGGATTAAGCTTAACTTACTATTTTTGTTGTTCTATAATATATGTTATATTTACTTCTTTAAGAGTTTTTTTATAAATTATATAAGAAATATCTGTATGCTTATTAGAAGAAACCATTTTTCATTTATCAAAATCCATTATTAGTATGTATTTTGGCTAATTGAAATAAGCGACTTAAGCCTATTAAGCTTTATTAGTTTCGAGAAATTGGGGCCATTATGGTGCTTAACTTTTTTGTCGACAAACATTATGTCAACATATTAAGTCAAAACTTTAATTGGTTTCAACTCGATACGTTGACTTCATTTTTGACGACAAAAACAACAACGTTAAAATACTAATATGTCGACTTAATCTATATGCATAATGTGTTTGAGGGTTCGTTCAGAAGTTTTCTATTTTATAAATGCTTTTCTTAAAAGTACAATTGTTAATTTTGGAGTATTCTAGATTCTTGGGTATGTATATTCTACATGACATGTATTAAACCTCTAACTAATCGAAGGGAACTTTAGTCACCGCAGAAATGAGTACATTTGTAATATAATTTAACATATAATTGCAATCCCACATTTAAATCACTATCTTGCAGAAACGTTCTTTATTTGGGGAGTCAACAATTGAAATAAAACAACAATTTAACGACACATAACCGTCCGCTCGATAGTTAAACCGCCCACGTGTTAGTTTCATTTAACGAGTAAAAAATGTTAATATATAGTTAATTAGAATTGTTATGGTATGTTTGCAACTTTACTGGAATGATCTCGTTAAGTTTTTTTGTTCATGATCAATACAACATTGCACCTTTTGGTACTGACTTTGTTTAATTTGTTGTATTTTATAAAGGGTGTTTTAAAGGGAGAATCGTAGATGAGTTTTGTATTTGAATATTGTCACACTAATATCTTAATTGTGCACTGAATGGATGTAAATATGATTTGGAAGCTGAATACACACCCATTTTCGAATTCGGGTTTTATGACGTAAGCTTCAACTGCTTACAGACACCCGCACCCATAACTGTCAATCATAGTTACTTCGCTCATGCGCAGAGGGCAGAGCGATCTATGAAAAATAGAAGGCTTTACAAAATCATGTAGATCGACAACATACTTTCTACGAAAATAAATGTTTATATTCAACGTCAAATCTGTTCTACATGATATGAAGCTGCAGTAAATAGGGTATTATCCTCTTGACTGTTTACATTCAAAGAGGTCCCGGGATCTATTCCTTTCGTAGGCGCAATTTATATGTCCGTTTTTATTCGTTGTTTATAATATTTTTATAAAATATTTTTCATGTTAAACTTATCAAAACTGAGGGATGTTTTTCAACATTTGCAGAAATAGTTTACTTTCGATTTCATCATAACTGCAGCTACAGAGCCTTTAACATACTTTGATATTACAATTAAACAGGAATATTTTATGTCAGTAACCCCAGCGTTAAGCTTGGATATGTTTACATTTAAGTTTTCGTCAACGCCCTGAATGAATATGGATAGTTTTAAGGTATTGTAAATTTATATACATATTTTAAAAAAAAAATCAAAAAGTTTGTTTGTAATAATAGACAACAGTTAATGTTAAAGTACGTATATACATGCTATGTCAGTAAACGTGTTAATGATAAGTCAATGTGATCCAAAATATTAAAACAATGGTAAAACGTAATTAACGGCATATACCAAAAATCTATCATGCCCTGGTATGCAATTAAGAACCCTAAATTGTGAAAGTAAAAACGTTTTCATTGCAATAATCATTGAATATATTTAGTTGTCTTAAATATTGATTGATACAGTTTATTACAATTAAATGTTGTAAAAGTAAAAACGTTTTCATTGCAATAATCATTGAATATATTTAGTTGTCTTAAATATTGATTGATACAGTTTATTACAAGTAAATGTTGTTAGTGATTTCGATCATGCCGCCATCAATTTGATCCCGTATGGATTCTGATTTAAATAAAGTTGATAAATCTTATGACGACCAACAAACTTACATGATTGTATTGATTAAAATATTTAATGGCCTTTGTAGCAGTGATTTATTTTGGTGTTTTATAACCAGTATTGAGAGACTCGCCGAAGAACGTTGATATTTCAAACACAAACTATTACTTGAGATCCGTTGTGAACACGCTGTACATGGCAACTTTTTTCGTTCACGCGTTTCACTAATCGTCTTACTGTAGAAATTCTTTATGCGTGTGCTCTTTTCACACACTATCAAACATTTTTTCCGAGGGAAGCAATATTAAGGAAACTTTTCAATTATTGAAACATAACTTGACTTGTAAAATTGCAAATTGTAACCGATACTATAAAGGGTAAATAGTCCGCAGAACCGCTCACGTTAATAATCAGACTGTATTTGGAAATAGTTTACAGAACAGGTCATGCTACGAACCAATATTATAGTTGAAACATCGTCTGCAGAACAGGTCACGTTAACAACCTAGACTATATTTTGAAAGCTGTCCGCAGAACAGGTCACGTTACGAACCAATATTGTAGTTGAAACATCGTCTGCAAAACAGGTCAAGTTGAGAAGCAGCACGATTTTTTGAAAGCTGTCCGCTGAAAAGGATACGTTACAAACCAAGACTATATTTGGAAAATTGTCCGCAGAACAGCACACGTTCAGAAGCAGGTCTATTTTTAGAAAGTATCCAGCAGAACGGGTCACGTTGAGAAGCAGGTCTATATTTGGAAAGCAGTCCGCGGAACAGGTCACGCGACGAAACAATATTGTAGTTGAAACATCTTCTTCACCCCATGTTAACTTGAGAAAACAAAGCACCTTTGTCTTTAAATGTTATCAATTGTTTTTCCTCTTTTTGGTATTACTCAAGTCAAAATTGATATACAGTTGGTTATGAATGATTAACTTCAACAACTTATTACACACTTGGTCACTATTTATCTTATTTGTTTAACTTTTAAAATTTGCTGTTTTTACGAATAATGTGCCAAAAATGAGTTATCTCATGCGTTGTATAGTTATACTCATATCTTTCCTAATATGTCCTCATTTTAAACATTTCCATATATGATTTCTGTTTAAACTTATTACCGGGGACAATTTTTTATCGTTGCGAGAAGCATGACATAAATATGATCTTATTATAATATTTCAGATCCTATTTGTATTAATGGTGCTTTTTAAAGGTATGTATTTCAAAATTAAAAGTTTGTACTATAACAGTTTTACAAATAAGTTCATAAGTTAAGACTGGCTCACGCTTTCATTCGTTTATATTTTGATAATAATAAGTCGTTATTCAATAAAATCATCATAATAAAATTACTCCATCCATCCATCCACATCCATCCATCCATCCATCCATCCATCCATCCATCCATCCATCCATCCATCCATCCATCCATCCATCCACATCCATCCATCCATCCATCCATCCATCCATCCATCCATCCATCCATCTATCAATCCATCCATTCATTGATTGATTCATTGATTGATTCATTGATTGATTCATTGATTGATTGATTCATTCATTCATTCATTCATTCATTCATTCATTCATTCATTCATTCATTCATTCATTCATTCATTCATTCATTCATTCATTCATTCATTCATTCATTCATTCATTCATTCATTCATTCATTCATTCATTCATTCATTCATTCATTCATTCATTCATTCATTCATTCATTCATTCATTCATTCATACCTTTTAAGTAAACTTCATTTTGCTTGTTTATAGATTTATATAGGCTTAAAAGCTGTATTTTTGTCATCATGCTTGCCCCTGCAGTTTTCATAGATGTCCTTATTGCATACAATTTTTCATTTATAAAAAAATAGTATGTTGTTACGTTTGTACAAGATGTTAAGTATATTAATATTTGTATTATATTATTGGCGAATATTTCGTCAAATTAGTTACATACGATTCTTTTGAACTAACTACAGCTAATTGCGACTATTGTCCTGGTCGATGCCAGTGCTGCATTAACGACATGTGTGGATATGACTCACCGGGCTGGGATCATGTGTGTTTAGATGGCTGCAAAGATGGTTATCATCAACCTCGATGCATGGTCCCGTGTAAAGGAAACTGTCAGACTTGTCGTCAATCTGACGGTGTGTGTCTTATATGTAAACCGGGATTTTACGGACCATCTGACGAGTGTTTAAATGCATGTGCCTTCAGACACTGCGCATGTTTTGAAAGCGTATGTGATTACTGCCTTGATGGATTTTACGACGTTAGCCAACATTGCAATTCTGCTTGTCTAAAAGGATGTACTGAAGACAAATGCAATGATGATGGAACTTGCAACTGTGTCACAAATTTTGAAGGAAATAAATGTGACAGGTGTATTCTAGGGAAATACGGAGAACTATGCAATAATAATTGCATAAACGAGAACTGCATGTGCACAAACGCGGTTAATTGTATTTCCTGTAGGACTGGCATTTTTGACATTTCTACTTTTTGCTCTAAACGGTGTTCCGTGGGCTGTAAGGATATTTGTAATAGTGACGGCCACTGTACATGCCTTCCTCGGTTTTCAGGAAATACATGTGCAAACTGTATACCTGGATATTATGGCGACGAATGCACCGTACGGTGCTCAAGAGGTTGTACAAATGGCATATGCAATAGAGATGGTACGTGCAAGTGTATTCAATACTTCATGAGAAACAAATGTGATGCTTGCGACGTTTTGGAGCCCTATGCGATAAAACATGTAGTGTAAGTTGTGCGAATAATACATGTGACAGAATCGATGGATCTTGCGGGATGTGTATTGACGGTTATACTTCATCAAATTGTCATGAGAACTGTAACTATGCTTGCCAATCATGTTCTCAAGACAACGCGTCTCACTGCTTATCATGCTTCAAGGGCTTTTATATAGATTCGAATATGTCAGGTTGCACTCCCTGTGAACAATCGTGTCTTGCGAACACATGTGAACAGCTAAATGGTATTTGTACATACGGATGCCAAGAAAGATACTGGGGCCACAACTGCAATAATTCATGCCATCCTACTTGCAAATCCTGTCTTAGAGAGAATGGCATCTGTTCACAATGTGTTAACAACTCTTTGACTAGTGTTGGAAATTACTGTGCCAGAACATGTAGTGACACCTGTGTCAATAAGGAATGTGATGTTATGACAGGCCGCTGCCTACGTGGTTGTGTTCGCAACTTCTACGCCGACATGTGCGATATAGAGTGTCCAGCTACATGCGTTTCCGTACCAGATATAACAAGATGCGATTACTTTGGTCGTTGTCGACATGGTTGTATTGATGGATACAAAGGGATTACCTGCGCAAACGGTACATACAGTTTTATTAAAGAATTTGTAAAAAAAACCCCAAAAAACCAATATCTTGTAACTCTGTGTTATCCAATGTTTCATCCGGTTCTCACTGTGTTTTTTCAGGTTATATAAAATACTGTTCAATACGTTTGATGGATATACAAGAAGTTTTAGATACTAATGATAATACCTCCATTACCGATCGAAATTACAAAATAAACAAAAGATTTATTAATGAAAAGTTTAACAGCAGAGACATTGAATATATAATAATATATATATACTAAATGCAAATTTCAGCAATGACAACTTCTAAACCGGAATCTTTATCATGCGGGGGAATCATTGGGGGAACTGTTGGTGGTTCACTCACTATTTTTTGTGTGACTGCTGCCATCCAGATAGTGCTGTTCCTTCGAAGGTATGTAACATTGAACAATAAAACAAATACATGCTTTAAATTGTAAAGTTCCAAGGAATGTTGATCAAGTTAAGCCCTTCAATGCGGAAAATGAAAAAAAAAATTATGCAAAGCTTATATATTCATATTTATAACTTTTCATAAAGGAAACGACACAGGAAGAGCAACTCCTCTGAAAGAAACCGAGACCTTGCGTTCAGCAACCCGGATCCATTTGCAATTGGTACATTTTTCATTTTTATAAGTTCTCTTGGTATGTATGTACCGCTCAATGACAAACCAGTTTTAGTGACATGAATTTTAGCTTGTGTAATAACTTAAATAAAATGATACAAACATGATAGTTTGCATGGTCTTGTTAATACTATATATGTGATAGTATAGTCTTAGTAAAAATATCCTTTTTGTTGGTTAACAGGCTAAATTAAAGTGCGAAGTTGGTACTTTCTGAAATGACAGAAAGGTATTCTACTTGCATGGTCCATGCTAAAATGGTAGTATGATAGCAAACTCTCGTCTTTCACTGAATTGAATTTTTTGTTTTGTTTTGGATCAGTTTGCACATTATGTTGTAAGATGTTAAAATGTATTAGTAGTGTTCGTGATGTCAAATCCGGAAACATATTCCGAAAGAGTGTTACTTAAAACCATCATTTAAAAAAACGAAATTCTATTGTCCCTTACATTTCACTTAAATTCGGATTTGAAAGATTTAAATGCATGAAAAGTTGCTATTTTATTATGAGGAATTATGGTATCTTCATACATTCATTGAACATTAAAATTTGTGTTATCTGAGATTTGCCTTTGGGAGTTTTGCGTCACTTTTTTGTCCTTGAATCATTTAAGATTTGTTATTAATTAACGTCATCATGGCGTTTGGGACTATTGGATTTGCGCCTGTAGTTTACATTGTAGTATTGTTATTACTTGCCAATCTTTTTTAATAAACATATTTATTCTTCGCTTATTTTAGAGCCGGAAATGCAGTACCAAGAGCTTAGTGTCAAATGCTTAAGAGAGAATAAAGATGAAACGTACACAGACCTCCAGGAAGACAACAGCGTAAACGAGCTTGCTGATGGTTGATTGAAACTTGCTTTTCAGTGTCTATCCGTTTCTATGTGTGAACGGGTAAAAGCATAAGTTTGTGAAAATATTATGTATTTGTCAAAACATATTGGTTTAAGTAAGTGCTAATGTAATGGAACCTTTATATTGTTTCTCTTTAATTAACTCTAACGCTGGTTTTGAGTGTTTGATGTTACCATGGGAAAAAATAGTGGATTAATTTTATAAACCGAACACAATGTATGTTATAACACAATGTATGTTATAAGACAGTCATTTTATAACCGCTGCAGCAGACGTTGCAATTAACGGTCCTACAAAATTAATGCGATAAATGAATAGTGTATTCTTAACGGACCAATGTTCAAGAATCGGACTTCTAATCAAGAAAATATAACGTTGATGTCAATGAACGACATCTTCGCGAACTGCTTAAATTCATTTCGTAATATACAAACTGTCATTTTGTTCTAAAATTAAACCAAAGAGAGTATGTCACTTTTATGTCAGCCAATCAGATTCATTAGTATGCTTAATCTTTAACACCAATATAGTTGGTTGGGAAATTAAGCTTTGAAAATATCCAAAGATGTCCTTTCGTTTGTCTATAAGCCGGCAGAGACAGAGCAGAACGACTTCAAACCATATTTACTTGTCTCGTAGGCTCGATTCTAACATTGTTTATGATCAACAAATTTGAGTAACGAGGGTGCCGACTTGGTTTTACTCGTAAAAATGAATGTACACAAACAATCAGTTGTAAAAACTCTGTCCTCATTGGTTGAGCTATAAATAACAAAATTAAAATTTCAGTTGCTATTTTAGGATTTGAATGTACATGCATGTTGTTGTCCTATAAAGAATGTATACGGTATTTTATCAAAGACAAACATGTTTTAAATTAAATGACAATTGAGCTACTTCTTGTAGCTTTTAATGTAAATAGATCGATGGAAAGGGTTGTTTGTCTGGGAACAACTTGTTGTTTTTATGTGTAATCTGCAATTAATATCGAATTTCTTTCTCTTTTAATGTATCATACTTGCTTTAAAAAAAAAATAAGAGTCAGCTTTTGATAATGCATGTATAAACGATTGGTTTTACCTTTTATATATTGGAGCATTAGAAGTTCGAAATCTTAATTCAACCTTCATTTAAAGATGTTGTTTTGTCAACGAAATGCTAGTATTTGGAGAGAAGGGATTATTTCCTCCAGACTAGTTACTCAACTCGGACTGGTCTTGACGGTGGGATTTTTTCCTGACAAGAACCTGTTTTCCATTCGTATAATTTGCAAAAACATGTTTACCCTATCAACCAATGATAGAGGTTTCTAAAAATACTATCTACAAAACACTTTTCATTTTATAGTTATTTGACTGTTATGATATGTGATTAAATTTTGTACATGTTGTAAACCATTAATTATGTGTGAAATATATTCTTTATCGCCACAATAATTGCGAGTTTCATACCTGGTTTCTTTGTAAGATGAATCTAAACTACAGTATATTTCCTTAGAACTCCTAACACCGATCATGACTGGCCATTTCCATTTCATGAAACCGGAAATTATTTGAAATTTAGTTTGTTTCAAAGATATATTCTGTTAATGCCCGGCATGTATGTATGCCGCCCCACTAATATAACTCCCAACTATTTATATGGGATCTTTCTTGTCATAATATAACTGGCCTTTTGTTAGTATAGCCTTTCAAATAACATTAAACGACCCTTTCAGTTAATGATATGATACGATACGATATAGCGAACATTCGTTGATAAAATGACCCCTTTGACCTTGACATAAAATCTTAATTTGATAAACAGGAACAATTAAAAGCATGACATAACCAATCATATTGTCTATTCGACATTAAGTTTTACCAAGTTCCTAGTCACAGCGACCGTGCTTAGTTCGTACCACTGACTTTCACGTCATAAGTCAGGCACCTTACCACATGCATAGTCACAGCAACGGTGCTGAGTTCGTACCACTAACGTACTGGTCAAAAGTCAGGCACCTTAGCACATTCATAGTCACAGCGAGGGTGTTGAGTTCGTAACCCTGACGTCCTGGTCAATAGTCAGCACCCTACCACATACATAGTCACAGCGACGGTGCTTAGTTCGTACCACTGACGTTCTGGTGAAAGTCAGGCACCTAACCACATGCATAGTCACAGCGGCGGTGCTTAGTTCGTACCACTAACGTCCTGGTCAAAAGTCAGACACCTAACCACATGCATAGTCACAGCAACGGTGCTGAGTTTGTACCGCTGACGTCCTGGTCAAAGTCAGGCACCTAACCACATGCATAGTCACAGCGACGGTGCTTAGTTCGTACCACTGACGTCCATGTCAAAAGTTAGGAACCTAACACATGCATAGTCACAGCAACGGTGCTGAGTTCGTACCACTAACATTTTGGTTAAAAGTCAGGCACCTTACCACATTCATAGTAACAGCGTCTCTGCTTAATTCGTACCACTTACGTCTTGGTCAAAAGTCAGACATCTAACCACATGCATAGACACAGCGTCTCTGCTTAGTTCGTACCACTGACGTCCTGGTTAAAAGTCAGGTACCTTACCACATTCATAGTCACGGCGACTTTGCTTAGTTCGTTCCACTGACGTCCTGGTCAAAGTCAGGCACCTTACCACATTTATAGTCACAACGTCTCTGCCTAGTTCATATCACTTTTTTCCTGGTCAAAAGACAGGCACATTATCACATTTATAGTCACAGCCACGGTGCCTAGTTCGTACCCCTGACGTCCTGGTCAGAAGTCAGATACCTTATCACATTCATAGTCACAGCGTCTTTGCTTAGTTCGTACCACTGACGTCCTGGTCATAGGTCAGGCACCTTACCACATTCATAGACACAGCGTCTCTGCTTAGTTCGTACCATTGACATCCTGGTCAGAAGTCAGATACCTTACCACATACATAGACACAGCGTCTTTGCTTAGTTATGTCCATTCATTAATATGAATATGAAGAAGACTTCGAGGTTCATTAATACATCTCCCTTAACTACGAAATTTTAACTAGATGTCCAAATCGTTATAATTGCGGCTGTTGTTTTTTTGTCTTCAACATAGCTACCTCCATTATATTTTGTTTCAGAAGATGAAACCAGATTTACTGTAAAGAGTTGGAGAATCCAAAAAAATAAACGCTAGCAATATTAATGTTTAAAAGTTCTTTTCAAACCATAAGTATTCATAATCTAAGGTATAGGAGAGTATGCACTAATTCGTTTAAGCCATAACTTCCTTATTCAACAATAGAGAATATCATATTAAAGTTTAACGTGCAACTTAAGTGATTGGATTTATTCATTGCTTTTCATTAAATCTCCGCTATCTATTCATCGGTGGAAAAAGGATATGAATGCAATGCATCGTCATGCTTTATATTATCAATCTTTAACCATATACACATTCTAAATACAATTTCCATTTAATTCGACAACGTTTAAGATTACGAATTATTGACAAAAATATTTGGAACGAAATCAAGCAGTGGTATAATAACCATAACGCGTAAATCGTATTATTCCCTTTTCTGAATAAAGTTTAAAAGCAATAATGATATCAACACTTCGCTAAGGAGTAAGGGGATACTTCAATGTTTTCTGACGTACATAATATGGTAATTAAAGTTGTCATGATAACACACCTTGGAGGAGAAAGTATATCAGTGTTAACTTGAAATAGTTTGCGTTAGTATTTTATTACAGGCGGCTTGGATTCCCCCTTTCAATTACATTCAAATTCTTTTCAAAGGCGGAATTTTGTGACAATGCTACATTACCCAAATGCTCTTGATTGGATTGATTTAATGACGTGGGCAGTATAGGATGCGATGCCCATTAAACAAATTATGTAATTTACGCAGCCCTTGTTATACGACAAACATTTTCCATTCAAAAAATATTTTAATTGTTAATTATCCAATACCAGTCCTGCAAATATATCATTTCAGAAAAATATATATTACGGGGAGAGAGAGAAGCAACACAGTCGTTGTCTCTTTATACCTCATTGAACTAATTCTATGTACAGCTGCAAGATGCAAGATAATATTATAACGTCGCCCACTAGGTACTGAGCCTATTAAGAGACATGTTGCACTATTTCACCAGTGTCATTGCTCATTTAGTGTATTTTTAAGGCCCATACACATATGTACTCCGGTTCCAGGACACGTGTGTCATTTATCACACAACTCTTAAGCAGAAAAATAATCTCGTAATGATGAATAACGAATGAGAGACTTTTCATTTGTTTCGCAAGAAACCAATTCGGAAATTTGTCTCACACATATCCACAGACCCTCAAACTTATGATTTCATAATTGTTTTGGGTCGAATTGAACTCGGTCCGCGTGATCCATAAAATTATAAATCAACCAATTAGACCACTCGCCTGCGGAGACAACTGGCACTTCAATGTTATTGGAGAGTATTAAATTATTACATGTGATTCCACTTGAAGAAGGGTTGACTCCCCTGCATATTCATATAAACGAAATTGTATCTGTCAATTTCCCCAAGTGGTATGAGGTGTAATTAAAGGTAGTACTGTGATTGCCGCCAATGTTAGTATCATTTGGTTTAAAACTTTCAAAATAAGGAAATTTTCCTTCCGGTGAAGAGACTAGTCACTAAGGTTGTTTAAACTTACACAATTATCAACAAAAAACAACATTATGTTAATAAATGTTTAAACCACCTGCTTTATTTAAACATGCAGCATATCCTTTGAAAACCGAGCCGAGTTGACAAACGTTCATGTCTTTGAGCATTTAACTGTAAAGAACAAGAAAAAGAGGATGGGAATTAAAATTGATTTTCTCACTGGTTGCAGAATCAATGGCGTAGTGACATTGTATTGGCTGTTTAGAAAACGTCGTCGCTGCCTAACACTTAATTTAAAACGATTAGTTATATAAAGACGGATTCTCCTGACCGTGTAAACACCTCAAATTATAAATCGAATGAGAACCATTTGGCCTAGAAATCCACATAAATCATTGAATCGTTTAACAACTGATTTAGGTCATATTAAAACACTTAAAAATCCCTATTTAAAACAGTGATGAAAAATGCAAGTTGCTATTTTAAAGGCACGAACTCATATATCTAATCTCATATACAGATCTCATCAACGCGTCAGCGTAGATCACGCGTAGGAAATTACGTGAATACATTAAAATATTGTTTCCAAATGGTTCTGTTTAAAACACAGCATTTGTCTTTGTATAATATTCTTTATCTCAATTTAAATCACCTGAGAGTATTGTATTATTTTGTTGTTTATTACCTGGCTGGTAAGTCGACCGAAATGTTGTTTTCTTCAAATGCAACGTAGTGAGATTGAAGACATTGTTCAAATACTTATTTTATGTTACATTAAGCCTAATAAAGTGTTATATATACACAATCAGTAAAAACTTCTGAGTTCACCTAGTACGAAGTATTTGATTGCTTTTAGTTAACTGGATTTATTTTGATAGAATGAGCGTGATAAAACCTATAAATTGCCAACCTGTAAGCATCCCGAAAGTAACTATATTAAATTAAATTAATGAAAAGACTAGCATTCTTACATCTTCAGAACATAATGCCTGTTTCGGGGAATCTTTGTATAATAACCAAATCTTATTTGTTTTTTATTTTATTTCAGCAATACAAACTATTTAGGGGAAGACAATGTTTCAGATTCACCTAACAAACAATGGACGGTTATAGTTCGGTGTCCATTTCTGTTTTATTCAATTTCTAGTAATGCCAAAATAATTTTGCTCCTTGGTTATTGCTAAAAAACTTTTACTTAAAACTGTTTTATTAATCACTTTATGAAGACATTTCTGATTTGTTTAGAACATCTACTTGATCATTAAACATGTCATATGTAAACGTTTCACTACTTCGATAAAACAGATTTTTAATATAAAGCAGATTATTGAGACAAGTCTGTTATTATGTACACTAGTAAACAGTAAAACAAACATGACGGAAATGTATGATTTAAATTTAGTTTATTATGATATCATTATAACTAGATTTGTAACGTGTGTTCAATGTTATCAATGTTTTAACCTACGGTTACTGCCCTAATTACTGTATGTGTTGTATCAACTACAACTGTGGCGACACATGTTTTGAAATATAATTGGGCACCATGTGGTCATAATGGATGCACGGACAGTTATCATCAGCCTCGCTGTATGCACGGGTGTCCCGAAAACTGTCTGACTTGTCGTCAATAAAACCGGGGATTCTCTTACCTAAATAAAGATTTAATGGACCAAATAACACTTGATTAAACCCATTGTAAGCAACTGCATGTGAACACAAAGCGTATGCGATTCCGGTTCAGACGTTTTTTACGGGCTACATAACATTGGTGGATACTCTTATGCAAACGGCTGTAGTGATGGAACTTGCAATAATAACGGAACATGTTCGTGTGACGCAAATTGAGAGGAAAAGTGCGACACTATTGCCAGAATATTTGTACTTTCAGTAAGTGTCGATGTACAAATACGGCTTATTGCTTGTCTTGCAAATCAGATCATTATAATATTATGAATTATTGTGAAATGCATTGTTCTAATGGCTGCACATGACGTTGTTTGTAGGACCAATATATCATAATGTTGTCAGCCTCGATTTTCAGGTAGCAAATGTGAAAATTTCATTTGTGGCTTAAATGATAAATTATGTCATAAAACATGTAATGAAGGATGCATTACAATATTCTGTAACAGAGAGGACGGACATTGTAAGTGTGCCAGAAATCAGGTAAATCATGTTATGAATGCATTGATGGTTACTATGGAAAGCAATGCAACTTGAAATGTTTTTATTTTTTGTCAACTTTTGCAGGAAGATCGAGGGGACATATGAAAGCTGTAAGAATGGTAACTACGATTTTACCCGTGATCGAAAATGCCCAGATACTTGTCTAAGATGTACCACTGAAGAACACTGTTAGTTGAGTGTTGATCGCTACACCTCATCATCATGTCGTGGGAAATGTAGTAAAGCATGCAAAACTGAACATATTCAAACTGACGTTGTCCGAGTGTATCTCTATAATAGAAATATACATGATGATGATCTTGAATTTCAAGGCTTAAAATTATCAATACAGAAACTTTATATTTTTGTAACGGTATAAACGTAACATATTATTTTACTTGGGGTATGGATAGGTTGAAGGACCTTCCATTTTTCTGCCAAAATCGTCGTGAGTTTCATAGGTGGAGCATGTTAATTATGTTTCCGTATTTTTTTATTGGAGTTAGTGTGTTAATAAAAAGTTATCATTTGTAGAATAATGCATATTGTGTAGTAATATGCTTTTGAAGTTACAGTTTATACCTAGTTCTAGGAGCGATCAAAAAAGAATTGCTCAACATAGACGACATAACTTAAAAAAAAATGATCACTACAAGGACACAAATTCTGCAATAATGGCTTGGCCAAGCTACAAATGCATTGCTAAAAGAAGGTAAAACTCTGTTTGTTATTTCAAAATTGCACTGCTTGTGAATTTACGATAATTTCTTATTTAGTCAGATCGGTTTTATAATAGTTGTTTACAATATGTGTTTCGCTTAAGGCATTATTTACACATTTATACTGATCCTTTTCTGAACAAGAAATGCATTTTGAAGGTATGGCCACTAAGTTTAACGAGAAAGTACGACGAAACGACAAAACAGCTATTCGAATTCGCAAACCTCGCAATGAAGTTGATTTGGAACAGTTGAATCTGATATGAATAATGTTTGAACAACAAACAATTTACTGCTAATATACAGAGATTAGTAACATTTAATAATTGATATTATATTGACTTTATATACAATCATTTGAGACAGGTATTTGTCATCTTTTCGAACTATTTTAAAAATCAATGTTTCAACCTGTAAAATATCATGCTGATATCCCTTACTGTTTTGCACATTTGTAAGTCACGGCATATATAATCCAGCACTTTAGTGAAAACATTTCGAAAAAAAAACATAATTACGTCACTTTCGATATGACGTGACATTACACATATACTTACATACAATAAAATACAACATAAAATGATTGATATGCTACTCTTGGAAATGGTCACTAAATGGAATAAAAATTGATGTCACTGAAAGAGACAATCAACTTCTATATCATACTTCTAAATATATAAGGATTATTATTAATCAATTGATCAGTCGCCAAAGCAAAGGATGCTTAACCATTGTATGATACTGCTTAATTTATGCAGATTCAGGGCTATTATTAATCCATTTACCAGTCACCAAATCAATTTACACGAAGCTTATTGTCATTTAACTACCCGATCGACGAATAAAGGGATTATATTTGGTCAACAGATAATAGTACAAGATTGTATATTCTAATATTTTCTTTCGACCGACTCTGAGAAACAAAGTGTATTCCTAACGGACCATTGTTCAAGAATCAGACTTCTAATTAAGGAATTATAGCGTTGATGTCAATGAACGATATCCTCACTAACTGCCTAAATTTATTTTGTGATATATAAACTGCCATTTTGTTCTGAAATTAAACCAAAGAAAATCATACTTAGGTCACTTTTATGTCAGCCAATCAGATTCATTAGTATGCTTAATTTCTAACAGCAGTACAGTTGGTTGGGAAATTAAGCTTTAAAATATCCAAAGATGTCTTTGCGTTTGGCTATAAGCCGGCAGAGACAGAGCAGAACGACTTCAAACCATATTTACTTGTCTCGTAGGCTCGATTCTAACATTGTTTATGATCAACAAATCAAGTAACGAGAGTGCCGACTTTGTTTCACTTTTTTGTTTCAAAAAATGAATGGACACAAACAATCAGTTGTACAAAACACGTGTCCTCATTGGCTAAGCTATTAATGGCAAAATTAAAATTCAAGGATTTATATGTACATGAATATTGTTCCTCTATAAAGAATGTATAAGATATTTTACCAAAGAAAAACACGTTGTGAATATAATGACTCTTAAGTTACTTCTTGTAGCTTTTAATGTAAATAGGTCGATGGAAAGTGTTGTTTATCTGGGAACAAATTGTTGTGTTTAAACTATATATTATCTGTACTCGTGAACAATTAATACTGATTTTCTTTCCCATTTAAATATATCACACTTGCTTTTTACAAAAATTAGAGTCAGCTTTTGGATATTGCATGTATAAACAATAGTTTTTTTTCCTATAATACTTTAGAGTATTAAATGTTCGAATTAAATTTTAATATAATCTTTAAATTTAAAGATGTTGCTTAGTCAACGAAATGCTAGTAATTGGAGAGAATGAATTATTTCCTCCAAACTATTTACTCAACTTGGACTGGTCTTGACAGTGGGATCTTTTCCTGACAAGCACCTGTTTCTCATTCGTATTATTCGCAAAACAATGGTAACCCTATCAACAAATGGTAGAGGTTTCTATAAATATAATCTTCAAAACACTTTTCATTTGTATAGTTAGTTGAGTGTTATAATATATGATTATATTTTGTACATGTTGTAAACCATTAGTTATCCGTGTAACAAATTGTTTATCATCACAATAATTGCAGGTTTCATATCTGGATTCTTGGTAGAATGAAACTTAACTACATGATACATTATATTTCCTTTGAACTCATAACAACGACCATGGCCAACCATTTCCATTTATTTAATGAAAAGCGGAAAGAACTAGAAATGAAATTTGTTTCAAAGATTCATACCTCAATGTTTTATGCCCGGTTTGTACGTATGTCGGTTTACTTATATAACTGTCAACTATATGAGATCTCTTTAGTCGACATATAACTATATTTTGTAATTATTATCTTCCAAATGACATTAAACGACTCTTACAGTAAATGATATGACACAATACGACACATCGGACGTATGCTGATAAAATGACCAATATATTCTTAAATGCCATAGTCACGGCGATGATGCTCTTATCTTACTACTGATGTCCTGGTCAGAAGAACCCTACCACATTCATAGTCGCGGCGACGGTGATTTTATCTTACCATTGATGTTCTGGTCAGAAGACATTTAGCACATTCATAGTCACAGCGACGGTGCTTTAATCGTTCCGATGACGTCCTAATCAGAGGTCAGGTAACTTATCACATTCATTGTCACAGGGACGGTGCTTTAACTTACCACTGATGTCCTAGTCAGAGGTCAGGTACCTTGCCACATTCATAGTCACAGCGACGGTGCTTTATCTTACCACTGATGTCCTAGTCAGAGGTCAGGTACCTTGCCACATTCATAGTCACAGCGACGGTGCTTTATCTTACCACTGATGTCCGTGTCAGAGGTCAGGTACCTTATCACATTCATTATCACAGCGACGGTGCTTTAACTTACCACTGATGTCCGTGTCAGAGGTCAGGTACCTCATCACATTCATAGTCACAACGACGGTGCTTTAACTTACCACTGATGTCCTAGTCAGAGGTCAGGTACCTTGCCACATTCATAGTCACAGCGACGGTGCTTTAACTTACCACTGATGTCCTAGTCAGAGGTCAGGTACCTTATCACATTCATAGTCACAGTCACGGTGCTTTAACTTACCCATGATGTACTAGTCAGAGGTCAGGTACCTCATCACATTCATAGTCACAGCGACGGTGCTTTAACTTACCACTGATGCCCTGGTCAAAGGTCAGGTACCTCATCACATTCATAGTCACAGCGACGGTGCTTTTATGTTGCCACTGATGCCCTAGTCAGAGGTCAGGTACCTTATCATATTCATAGTCACAGCGACGGTGCTTTACCTTACCACTGATGCCCTAGTCAGAGGTCAGGTACCTTACCACATTCATAGTCACAGCGACGGTGCTTTGATGTTGCCACTGATGTCCTGGTCAGAAATCACTTACCACATTCATAGTCACAGCGATGGTCATTTAATCTTACCACTGATGTCCTGGTCAGATATCATTTACCACATTCATAGTCACAGCGACGGTGCTTTTATGTTGCCACTTATTTCCTGGTCAGAAGACACTTACCACATTCATAGTCTTAGTGACGGTGTTTTTATCTAAACACTGGTATTCTGGTCAGAAGACACTTACCACATTCATAGTCACAGTGACGGTGCTTTTATCTAACCACTGGTATCCTGGTCAGAAGACACTTGCGACATTCATAGTCATAGCGACGGTGCTTTCATCTAACCACTGAAGTCCTGGTCAGAAGACACTTGCGACATTCATAGTCATAGCGACGGTGCTTTCATCTAACCACTGAAGTCCTGGTCAGAAGACACTTGCCACATTCATAGTCACAGCGACGGTGCTTTTATCTAACCACAGGTATCCTGTACAGAAGACACTTGCAACATTCATAGTCACAGCGACGGTGTTTTCATCTAACCACTGATGTCCTGGTCAGAAGTAACTTACTAAATTCATATTCACAGCGACGGTGCTTTTATCGTACATTGGTCAAAATTCAGATACCTTTCCACTACGCGATTTCTCTATCTGTTCAGACTAAGATTATTTAAATATATATATATTTGTTTTTAAATTCGATATTGTGTGCAGAAATAAAGAGAACACAAGAAGCATTGCCGTTAAAAAAGGAGTGCAAGGCAAATAATTTATTCATTTTCAGCTTTGTAGTTAAACAGATAAGCAGACATTTAATTCAATACGTCTACAATGTAAATGAGGCTATTGTGCGAGAAATATCAATCCAATTAGAAAGAAAGTGTACAAAATTTACAATAATGCGAACAAAATCGTACACGAGAAGATGTATACACAATATTAATATGAAGAAGAGTTTGAGGTGTGTTCATACATATCTCCAAAATATTAAGGCTTTACTAGACGTCCAGTTCTTTATAATTGCGGCTGTTGTTATTTTTGTTGAGTTATCTTAATCTTTACATAGTAACCTTAATTATATTTTCTTCAAGAGACGAAACCAAAGTTATTGTTAGAGGCCTAGAAAGCAAATAAATAAACGCTAGCAATAAGTTTATTCAAAACCTTAAGTATTCATAACCTAAGGTATATGAGAGTATGCATTACTTCGTTTAAACCATAACTTCCTGATTCAACAATAGAGTATCTCACATTAAATTTTATCGTGTAATTTCAGTAATTGGAAACAGTACATTCATTGCCTTTAATTAATTTCCATTTATAGTTCATGGGTGAAATAAGGGGAATGAATGCAATGCATCGTCATACAAGGATATGCTTTAAATTATCATTCTTTTACCATTTACAAATTTTAAACACAATTTCAATTTAATGTAACAACGTTCAAAATTGCAAATTATTGAAAAACATATTTTGAACGAAATCAAGCAGTGCTACAAAAACCATTACGCTTAAGTCCTACCGGTCTTTTATTATTCCATCTAATAATAAGTATATATATGTTTATTATTATTTGTTTTATTGTTAAGTTTCCTCAAGTTAATGCATGCTTTGATAAGATTTACATTTACAAGAGCATTGTCTGATGATTCTTCTTGCACACATCCGGATAAAGCGTTAAAGATATTCGATAATCTTTGCAAAAAGTATTGGGATATAGCGAAAGTTATAAAACCTAATTACTCTATGTCAGGCAAGTAAATTAGTACAGCGGTACATGACACGATTTAGTAAATTTACTGAATGGTGAATGCTCACATTCCAATGATAATTGTCTGGCAGTTGCAATATGACGATTGTTGGTCATTATAATTGCATGTCTGTGTAAATGAGGTATAATTTGTGTCCATATATGTTTAAATAACTGTAAATCCAAGAACATTATATAGTATTTATTGTTAAAGTCACGAGCAGCACGACATTATTGTTATACGTACAGCTATGCTTGGGTTCAGTGAATACTAAAATATCTCAAATAAAATGACCGATCGGCTGTCAAAGATCAAACTAAACTGGTTACAAAGATCCCTTGTTCATTTTCTGCAGATATTTTCCTTCAGAACTGATTGATCACAAATTGAATACTAGTAGACGAACAGTTTTGCATGATTTGAAATTGTTGCAATAAATCATTAGGATCGAACCACAAAAAGTTTGTAATAAATAGGTAACATGATATAGTATTTTGTTATGTATTATCATTCCACCTACATGCTTGACAACTAATAAAAATAATTGAAAAAATAAATAAATTACGTACCTATCATAAATCTACACTCAATGCATAATGTCGCAAAATATAGTAGTCCGTATTCCAATTCAGTGCAATACAGACGTATTCCACTCTGCTGACGTCACATTATAAATGTTTCATCGCGCGATATTAAAATCAAGTCAAGAAACAAAAAATAGGCGTCAAATAACCCGCATTTATTAAGAAAACATGTGTAGTGATCTAACCAGTATGTATACACAGTAACAGTAAAATGGTTATTTGTATTACGTTTTAACCCGGAATGTCGTATTCATCTCTTGTTAACTAGCGCCTTGTGAAATCCGAATCTGCAAAAATCCACTCGAGTCGAATACAACCCCCCGGTCCAATGTTTCCATTTTGACCATCGCTTATTAGGTAGGGACTTTGGAACGGAGTAAATTTATTATTCTAGCTAAATATTGGAAGTTAGAAAGTGCATTTGTCTGTCTGATGGCAGATTCCCAAGCCAAAAAACCCATTAGGGTTTATGTTCTTTTCAAACAGCAAATTGAAAATTGCGTTCCATTACAAAAAATATACAGTATTAAAGTGATTTAAAGATATTAATATACGATATATCCGTGTCCATCTGTTCAGAACATGTTTGTGCCATACTGGGAGTGTTTTCATTGTCTTAATTGATGCTTTAATTTTCACATCAGAAACAATCGTGCTCTTAGTAGCACGATAATTCATGTAGGAATTAAGTAACTCATTTACCAGAAAAATGCGTATGATTGACGATTGTACGTTTTATGCGAGAAAAAATGTAACTAATGCTAAAAAATAGAAATAGGATGGTGTGTTTAGATATAGGTCCGATAGTTCAAACACGATACATAATAGATACAAAATAAGCACACGTTATTTTATATAGATATACTAATAGGGTGTGGTAAGATATTTAGGAAGAATAGAAGTTGGGTACACACCATATTGGCGAAAATTTGTCAGTCAGGTAATGATCAGAAACGTTTCGAGTCTTTTATAAATTTATAAGCAGTATCAATTATTTTGGTGTTGTTCTTGTTATTTAGTGATGGATTGCCATAGAGAATGAAACCAATGTTAATTTCTGTGATAGTTGACATATTACGAAAGAAAGTGTGTCGAGAGTCGGAATATAAAGGACAGTGGATACTATAGTGAGTACTACTTTCAACATCACACTCGCAAAGAGGAGAGTTGATAATAATTTTACAATAAAGGTGATAGTTAAGACCACTGCAACTTGTACGCAGGCGAGTGTGAAGTACTTGCAATCGGCGGTAGCGCAGGAATAGTAAAACGGGCAGACTGGAAATCGAATACGAAGAGCATACTTAAAGGATGCAATGGAACGACATTCCGTACATTCTGTGGACGTTCATTCCATTCTGAAGTTGACTTAGTTTTTGCAGGATTAAAGGTTACTAGCCATTTATCAAATGTTCAAAGAAAACTCATTTTTTTTTCCGCAAAATAAGATATTGATATAATGATGAACGGAAATGAAAGAGTCTGTATTTTTAATCTGTTAAAATAGTATTGCTACCATATTGAAAGATTTTTTTTTGTATTTAATGAATGCATTTATTCTGACATCACAAGTAATCGTGCACAAAACCAAAGATTATTTTATATACGTAAGCTTACACTTACAGGGTTAATTTACAAAGTTTGTCGTTTATGTGTCAACTATATAGAACAGTTTCTATATAACAGCTTTAAACTATCGCGTCTTGCGCGGGTTGTGTATCATTTATATAATGAAAGTAAGAAGTGCAGAAAGTATGATTCATTTTCTTGTTCTGAGTATATTTGCTGATTATCAATCAGTACATCGGAACTTAACAAAATCAAGTTACGATGATTTTATGGCAAAAGTATAATACTTGGCAAGTAAAATATCAAAATAAAAAGCACTCATTGCCATAACTACTGCTAACATATGTTCGAGACGAATAAAAGAACAAATACTACACGTTTATGACTATGTTCGACATAATCTTTATTAATTTTATAATATTGTATAATATTTGTCTTTGGCGTAGCACTGATTACGGAAGATAAAGCATCGCCCTAATAATGTTCGAATTCAAATTTAGCATTTCTTATTACCTATTTCTTTGCTAAATAAAATGTATAATTTTCCACTTAAGTATTAGGTAATAATCTCCTTTTAAAACGCATATTTCGCCATTTAAATGCTCATGGCATAATGATATTAAGATGCATAAGTTAAATCTTCTGTAATCCTAGATATTTTAATTCCTGATCTGTACGTAAAATGGTTTCGTATATCAATTAAAGAATGACATATTGATTTTGCGGCAATGAATAAAGCATATTTAAGTTCTGATTTAATTTGGAGTTAACTATACTTGCTTATACAATAATTACCACCATGGTTATCAATTTAATATTATTTAGTTTTATAAATGCCGTTGTTTGTGAAAGATGTCCATCTGGAAAGTTTGGTGAACAGTGTGAGCTGTCTTGCAAATATCCTCATTGCTTTTGTAATTCACCTTTGGACTGTACGTCGTGCGAAGCAGGATATTTTAACACTAGTACAAACTGTCAGTTTACATGTATTTCTCCAACGTGTACATGTACAAACCGAGAAAACTGTCATTCTTGTAAAGACGGATCTAACGGATTGGAGAACAATTGTAGATAGTAATGCATGCTCCAAAAGCGGAATCTGTTTTGCTTGCAAGCCTTATTTTACTGGAAGTAAATGTGGTTCGTGTATAGATGGTCGATATGGAACAAACTGTTCTTTACAATGCAGCCTTGGTTGTGCGGGAAAAGTCTGCAAATCAAGGGATGGAACATGCAACTGCAGAAATTATTTCAGTGGTGATAAATGTGACTCATGCGTAGATGGCAACTATGGAGAAAACTGCTCTTTGAAATGCAGTCAAGGTTGTGAGGAGAACACTTGCAATTTTCGTGATGGAACATGCAATTGCAGTACTAATTATAGTGGTGAACAATGTGAGGACTGTATCAGAGATCGGTATGGAGAGGGATGTTCAAAAACATGTAGCCTTGGCTGCGTAGAAAATACTTGCTCTTCTGCCGATGGGAAGTGTGATTGTAAATACTTTTACAAGGGATATAAGTGTGACGTTTGTGAAGACGGCGACCATTGTCTGAATAACAGTGAGTTTTGTCACCTATGTTATTTACCGTTCTGTTGTTCTATAAAACACAAACAAAATGAAACGAAATATCATCTAAATCAGATTCTTTGTACGTTAAAAGACACTATTATGTGGTGAATCTCACTTCACAAACTGATTTTCATTTAGTTCACATTTAAAAGCATAATTACGTTTCAGTTGAATCGAGACATCCCAACAATACAAACAACTTTCCAACTGGTGCACTTACAGGGGGTGTTATTGGTGCTGTAGTAGTGTTTGATGCTGCTGTCGTTATAGCTGTTTTGTGCAGACGAAGGTTTATTGTTCCACAACTAAATCTTATTTGGTGCTATTCGCCCACGTTTGATTTCTATAGTTGATTTCGGTATCCGTTTATTGTCCTCTTTTCATGTTCGTTCATAGACATTCATTCTTCATTTAAAGATATTAGACACATTTAGAAATTTCACTGCAAGTGAATTCTTTGTTCATGATTTTGTTGACCTTACCATACAACTATTGCTTCTTGCTAATAAAAATGAAATATTTGTATTGTTTTAAAATTATGAATAATTGCATTTTAGATTATCACAAAGGAAGGCACAAGGCCATACCGACGAGCAAAATACTACACATCCTGGTAAACAATACACTTAATCATATTTTATTTGTTATTTATTATTTTACAATTAAACAGTTACATCTTTGTGGTACGAATCGCGTTATAAAAAATTAATGAATATTATATAATTGTATAAGTTGTATTTCTAAATCTGTTTGCAATTGGCGGAATTCAGAGTAGTACGTATACTTAAACACATAGTATGTTTAAATTAACAGACCTATCATACATATGTGTTCCTAAAGTATTGTGTTACTAATGTTGATTTAATAAATGTTATAGGAGGAGAGCTAACTCAGCCTGGGCAATACGAAACATTAAATAACAGTCGCATGGAGGAAAATCAAAGGAGGGAGACCTACACCAGGCTGGTAACGACAAGTCAAGATGAAATAACAGAACGTGTCAGCCCGGATAGTATTGAATCTTGATGGAGATAGGATAGCCCAATCTGGATCATATCAAAAATTAAATGCCATCCACTTAAAGGAAGATAAAAGGAATAATACCTACACAATGCTGTTGATGTCAGGAGAAGGTGGAGTAATAAAGAGTTGCAATTCGGAAAAATCCGGAGTTTCACTCATACGCAAACATGATGATAAAAAAAATGAATACAGCGGTCCAGAAATGAAGTCACTGGACAAGACATGACAAAGTATATCAAGAAATGACGACCCTGTAAAGAAAAAAAACAACATACGTCTGGGCATACAATACTTGGTTTTAGTGTTCAAGGGGCGTTATAGTAAAAACATTCAAGAGCAGAAAACCACATGTTAACACGGATATCAATATTGTGTTCCTGTTATGAGTCAACTGTTCAAAGAACTATATATCAAAAGAATCAAAAGGGTATAAAATTCATAGGCATTTTCACTTTCTTTAAATATTTTCTTACCCTACAAGTATTCACAAATTATGAGCGTTCATCAAATACTATTAAAATAGTTGTTTTATCAGACAATTTTCTTTGTATGAAAATATAGCAATATAACGTAATGTGAAACGACATAATCTTACTAACTTCACTTCCGTATATAATACTGGGTGGGGTAGGTGGTCTATTGTTCTTCCACTTGGGTGAGTTGAAACGAGTTCGGCATGTCCTACTATTTCGATGTTTTGTCCATTGTCATTAATTAACCACAAAACCTTATTGAAAATGGCTAAATTAGCGTGTAATATCAGTTTCCACTATTGAGTGATATCCAGTTTTTTACAGAATGCCCATGTCGCTCATGTCCTTGCCCCCTCGCGATCAATGAGACTGCAATGCGCCACTCGGAATTGCCCGAATTGGTCCATACCCCATTGACAAAAGCTTGACTTGCCATCAAACCTCCCCTCTCCTTTATTTTGTCTGAGATACAAGTAGCCCCATCAAGATCTTAGAGACTGCTACGCGCTTGTTATATAAATAATAATATTCTATGTATATTATACCAATATCACTTGCAATTCTGATCTCAAATATCATACCTCACAGCCATTTAAATATTTATTAAAACCCAAGATAGTTTGCTCAGTCTATAATACTGTATATTTTCTATTTACCTTGGTACCGAAGAAGAAGTTGTTGAGACCTGCCATTTCCAATAGTAACGTCACTTAAATTGAAGTAAAACACGACAATGTAACTCTTCTGGAAAATGATACGTTCATGTTGCATTGTGACTGTGTGTGTTTCTCGTTTATAATTCTTGAGGCTTTAACCACCGTGCCTTTAAAAAGTGCAAAGTATAATTTTCAGCTGGATTTGTTCTTGCAGTTTTTTTTTGTTATATTAATACAACTCTTTCTGTCCCTCTGATCCCATTATCGGTTCTGTTTTGTAAACAAAGACAAGACAGAATATATGGTTAAGTGGTATATTAATGCATTGAAGTGAATCGATAAGATTACAAAAGAACTGCCTGACATCTGATCTCACATACATTCACAGCAAAATGATTGGTTTTAAATATCAAATATCGATTGAAGCAGTAAAAACCAAGGTAAATGAATAAGGAATATTTCAATTCAGATTTAAGTTAACTGCCGCAATAGAAATATTAATCAGTTCAATAAAAGTCTTGGTTTGTGAAAGATGTTCACCTGGAAAATATAGATACAACTGTGAACATACTTGCAGATATCTTTACGTTTCTGTGGTTCACATTTGCAGCGTTGGTTGTGCGACGCAGGATGAAGGGTCACAGACGCAATATGCACGTCAACATGCATTTCAATAACATGCACATGCACCACCTAAACAAGCTATCAGTAGATAGTTTGGATTTGAGATGAAATGTAACAAGAAACAATGTTTAATCACAGCGATCTTTTATAGGAAAAAGTATACACTTGTATTATTCAAATAAAAACCAAATCATGATGAGCGACTTGCGTTTCCACAAACTTGCATGTGTACCAATTACACCTACAGTCTCTCTGTTAAGGACGAATGATTGAACATGGCTTGTCCCAGAAGTTCACTGTATTATTGAGTTATGTAATCAAAAATGTAGCAATGAAGAAATTTGCATGCGTTTGCTAATGATACAGGGAATATGTGACATTTATGTTTTTAAAATTTGGAAATACATTGATGTTTGCCATAGGAACACTTGGACGGTTCAAATATTTATTTAAACTACTTTACAGACAAACACGTTTCAAATGATTTTACCTGAGATGTTTTCGCTTAGAAAGTGAACAGAACATTATGGAGGTAACCAATTTACTGATGATCAATGATAGTCGTTATTAAAAACATTATTTCTGTTTTTAAACGGTAGTATCTTTTACTGCTGAATCTTGTGACTCTCATCCATCTGAATATCTTCCTATATTGTTTGTATAACGTTAATCATAACATGAGCATTGTCAATACGGCAGATTACTTTGAGAACGCCCTTTTAATATATTTTGTTCAAACAAACGATCCTTCACACGCGACAGTATTTATGACTGTATTCAAGGAAATCAAGCACTGGTGCAATATTAAATGCAAATATGAACTTTGAATTTAAACTTCCTTGTTCAATATTATTTTGTTATGTTTGTTAAAAACAGATATTTTAAATTTCAAACTAAGTTAATATGTATATACTCCTCAAAATAATTTAAGGACCACAAAATAAGAGGGCTATAATTTCATCAATTTAATTATTACAAACAAAACAATTTATTATATGAACTACATGATATCTGTCGTTAACAATTGTAAAAGTACTTTATAGCGAATAACAATAGTAAACACATGTGAGATCAAAAGGTGTGATCACTACTAAAATTTGAACGTTTGCATATCGGTGGTTGGGGCATGAAATTTTACAAACAGCAATGTTACATGTTGAAAATCAGACACCAAGTAAAGTTAATATCGCGTGTGACCACCTCTAGCGTTAATCACAGCCCTACAACTGGAATTGAAGCTGCGAATCAGTTTCCTGATTACAGGACGAGGTATTCTTGCCAACTCCATGAGCGCTTGTGCTAGGTCCTCCCGGGTATGTGGTTGAGCTGGCCGCCCACTGATCTGTCGTTGAAATATGTCCAATACATGCTCTATTGGATTACGATCAGGACAGCGGGCAGGCCAGTTCATACTCTCTATTTCTTCGCGTTCAAGGTGGTAATTGACAACACGAGCCCGGTGCGGACGGGCGTTATCGTCCATAAGCACAAAGTCCTGGCCAACAGCACCAGCATAAGGTCGCACAAATGCATCTCGATGGCGAACACCGGTTAAAGAACCGTTTTGGATGACGTACAAGTCAGTAGAACGAATATAGGAGACCCCAAACCCAAACAAGTACTGACGGGCCACCGAACCTATCGTGTTCCTGGATGCAACAGTCCTTGAATCGCTCATTTTTCTGCCGCCACACACGTTTCCTGCCGTCATTGAAGGCAACACAAAACTTCGACTATCAGTAAACAGGACTGACCGGAGTCTAGCTAGTGGAATGGTATGGTGGTCTTGAGAAAAAGCCAACCTTAACCTCCTGTGGCCTGGTTTCAATGGAGGGCAGTCAGCTGGCCTCCGAGCACGAATATAGGCAGCGGGAAGTCTATTTCTTACAGTTTGTTCACAGATTCGAATCCCAGATGCCACACGGAAGTTTGCATTCAACGTTTGAGCGTTTAACCTCCCACGTTAAGCCATATTAACACTATAACGGTCATCACGGTCCGTTGTTTTTCTCGGACTACCTCTTCCTGCCCGTTCAACAACAGAGCCAGTATCCAGGTAACTCTGCCACACACGACCGACCACAAGATGGCTTACGTTTAACTGACGTCCAACGTGACGTTGTGTATAGCCGGCCAACAACATTAAAACCATTCGTTCCATATCACCAAGCGGTAAATGTCTCCTTAAAGGCATAATTTTCGTATAATTACTGTTCAAGTCTAAAACTATCCAAACTTTACACAAAAATGTGTTTAATTAGTAACACTACAAAACCGACTGTTTTAAAGAATGGCAAGAAACACTCAATATCGCAGGGTGACCCAAACAAAATAAAAATCCTCAATTTAACCGTGCAGTTATGCACGATTAACTGTGTTCTACATGTACCCTATACACCCATGTATACTTGTACTTCAATGGAAAAATAATCAATACGTGTACTGTTTTAAAATAATGGTATGAAATAGTGGTCCTTAAATTTTTTTGAGGAGTGTATAAAGATTGCATATTGTAAAACCACAACTAGAATGTAATGTATTTCTATAAAAGTAAAATAAACGTGTATGTTACTGGTTTGTAAGCATAATCCAATGCTTGAATTGTACATGATTATTAAGGCATTTTAAGCGATAAGCATGTGAAACACGACGGTAAGCAAGCACTCTTCTGTGTTCCTTGCTTTTGCGTCCTTTCTATTAACAAAAAAATGATATTAAATCAAATTCCTGTAAAGAATTATCGAATCGACCTATTTTGAGTGCGATCGTCTACCCTAAATAGATTGATTGAAGTCTGCCTTATACATTTTGAACAGATAAAACACCCGTTTACATAAATTAAGTTGAGTTGCATGTTTACGATACGCAGTAGTCGAACTATCTTCCTGATTGCTTTGGTCTGAATCAATACAAAACACCCACTCAAGTAAACGTGCACGCGATCGTATAATGAAATACAAGGCCATTGATCATCGAAGACGTTGAATATTTTAAAGCAGACCATTAAGTTTGAAATAATGAAACTCCCTCTTATTCAATGTTGATGCTTTTAAACATTGCAATTCTTAAGTCAAAGTCCAACAAAAGTTGTATTAATGACAAATTGATGGATTCATTGCTTACAAATTTCCATCAAATATACAGAAACGACAATTGGAGGCTTATATAAATTATGGCCCTTGAACATTTTGTTTGTTTATTTTAGATTTTATTTCAATTTCCTTTGAAAGGCACATTTTTATATTCTTAAACACATTTTCATAAAGGGAAAACAATTTATTTGAATGACTTGTGTCATTGTTCGGGCGGGCTGATGGGAGGGCAGCATCAAAGTCACCTTATGTATCGAATAATTTTAATTAGGTTTTACATAAAGAGACCAAACTTGGTATATACGAAGAGTTTATGGAGACATTTTAGGGGAATGCGTTTGTAACAGTGACCTTGATCCTAAGGGCCCCAAACGATCAAGGTCAATGTTACTATTAATAGAAAAATGGCTGGTATTGAAGAACTTAAGTAAGGGTCTACATATTGTGACCAAACTTGGTATATAGGAAGAGTTCATAGAGACCTTTCCTGAGATTATGTTTTGGGCCCCGAAAGCTATGGTCTAGGTCAAGGTCATTGTTGCTAAAAAAGAAAAAAAATGGTTAGTACTGAATAACTCAAGTAAGGGTTGTCATAGTGTGACCAAACTTGGTATATATGACAAGTTTATACAACTTGTTTGGTAAAATATATTCTAAACCTGTAGAAGCGGGGCCTTAATGCATATTGGTATGTTGAAATATGTTGTGACACATGTCCTTATTTATATTTCGTTCCAGTATTATTTTTTTTAAAGATAAATGATATGAAGTATCGTGTCATTTTTAAGCGCGCAAGGTGTGGTTATATGCGTCGCTAAATAATCATTCTATATGCGTCTCAATTGCGTAATTTGCAGTCAATACCGCGTTGCATTGAACTACTCCAATAATCAGTGTTTAGATTGCCGATATTGATTTAAAGTCTCAGTAAACATGGGTATTCCAATTTTGAACTTATATAAGCACATGAAAACGAATGTAGTCTGTTTTTAGTAGTTGCTTCTTTACGGATTGACACGAATTGCTTTATATCAAACAGGATATTCACACATTCTGAAGAGAAAAGGTATATAGTTTGGTATTGTTTATGTAATACAGTCGTACATTTATTTATTTCATGTTCAGTTCTTTATCAACATTTGTCTGTATCAGAATTGTTTCAGTTGGTTTAATATAATGATCACCAATTTTGTCGTGTGTTGCAATGAATAATTCGATAAATGTTTAGAGTATTTTTTCGTGAAAGGAAGAGGTCATAATTTGAAAAAGGGTAGAGAAACTATTCCAATAAAGGGTGGGGGTGCTAATTCGAGAAATGGAGATGGTTTTTAGAGATAGAGAGTGTGAAGGTACTTATTTAAAATCAAAAAATGGCGAGGGTACTATTAAAAATGAATGAGGGTACTGATTCACAAAAAGGTTGAGGGTACTAATTAAAAGGTTGAGGGTACTATTTTAAAAAGATTGAAGGTGCTAATTAAAAAAGGCTGAGTGTGCCAATTCAAAAAAGGTTGAAGGTACTAATTTAAATAAGGATGAGGGTACTATTTCAAAAGAGGTTGAGGGTATTAATTTAAAAAAGGTTGAGGCTACTGATTTACAATTCTGATGAGGGTATTAATCAAAAAAGAGTGAGTGTGATAATTTAAAAAGGGTGAGTCTTCTGATTCACAAAAAGGGTGAGATTACTAATTCAAAAGAGGTTGTGGTAACTAACTCAAATAGGGTTGAGGTTTCTTATTTAAAAAGGGTTGAGGGTACTATTTAAAAAGGTGATGGTACTAATTTAAAAAAAAGGTTGAGGGTACTAAACAAAAAGGGTGATGGTACTGATTTAAAAAAGGTTTAGGGTAATAATTAAAAAGGGTGATGGTACTGATTTAAAAAAAGTGTTAGGGTACTAATTTGAAAAAAAGGTAAGGATTCTAATTCAAAAAAGGTTGATGGTTCTACTTAAAAAAATGGGTGAGGGTACTAATTTGAGAAAGGATTTGGTTCTTCTAAATTGTTTCGGTTTTCACCTTACAACCAATAGGGTGTTTGATCTCAATGGTGATGTTCTTGATACTATGGAAACATATTCAAATAGGGTTAATATTTCTTCCTTAATATTAAGCGAGCTACGAGATATTAAATAGGTCTTTTTCATACTTTAAATGTTAATTGATATATAAAATGTGTAAGGAATGAACAATTTATGTGAAATGCTTCAAATGCTGCAAACCAAATACATATCAATCCTTAAAACGTATAACCTCACCACTGTGTATGTAATTAACGTATTATTTACATCGTTTTGTAGATAATGACATCGCATTCGAGTTATATGTTCGGCTCTTCGGCAGCAACATCGTCAACATCTGACACTATCGTTATTTATTGCGAACGAGACTGCCTGGAATGTCAATTTTACGACTATAAGCGAAAACAGATTCAAAAGGTCGATAACTATAAAGGTAAACGTTATGACTTAGGCATATATTGAATAGTGCGTCGTATAAGTCGTGGTTATGCAGGGCTCTTTTTGGCCAACAGCTTTGTTGGAACAAACAAGGCTATGTTTTTAACCCATTCTAAGGGCCTTACTACAATGCCCAAGTCGTATGGGCCAATAGCAACCATATATCTTTTCTTTATGCAAATTTCAACTATTTCGTTGGACATGATTCGTGTTCTATACTCGAAAAAGGGATAAAATCAATATAGACTCGAAGAGTATCCAATATATTCGACAAGGGGTGGTAAGTGATTAATGGAATTATTGGTTTAATGATTTATTATGTTTTAAGCCGAAACACATTTGACATAAAGTAAATTTAATATTGAAATGATATAGCTAAATTATACTTGGCATCTTATTATCTCAATATAAAATAGTGTTATCACATAATGCTAAATTCTCAATTACAGGCATATGCTTCTGGGCTTAAAAATACAGTTGGTAAACATGAAGTTTACACTTGTAAGCTAATATAGGATTGCACTTCTTGGAGCTTATTCCAAATGGAGTACCATTTTCATATCAAAATCAACACAGGCTTTGCCTACTTAAAAGTGACCCTGTTTCAACTCAGTTGTCTTATGAAAATCGTATGAACATATGTATACATCTCGTGCATTTAAATCTCTATTAATCGGTGTAAATGCAAATGTCGACAAAGCGATGATTTAATGCTATGAAACGAAAACACTAACCGTTGACCCGAGGGACTTTAAATAAATCAGTCTAAGTACCTATAGAAACACATTTTGAATTTCAGTGAACCTTAGCGATCAATAAGTGGTGTAAATGAATAGGCCGTTGGCTCATGTTCATTTTTATAAAGCTGTAAATAGCTATTTTTAAAAGAAGTAATAAGCCTTATGCTCTTGGTGTTAAACGAGTAGATCATTAGGTGCCTGTGACTTTCAGTAAACACAATTCAGTGATATTGTAGCAATCTTTACAGATAGGTACACGAGCCCAAATATGTTTGATAATTCGAGCGCTATGAGGCTTCCGTCCCAAATACTCCTGACTGACTGCAAAAGGTTTCAAGACACAGCTACAATTATCAGCTTCCTTTCTCTCGATTTTAATGCCAAACGCGTCTCTGGGCCTCTTTGGCTAAGCTTCGAAGAGATTATATGCCTCCTGTCAATGTTTGAGAAACTTTGGACCTAAATGACTAAGATACTAGCCGCTTGTATATGATGGTCGCACGAAACGCAATGCTTCACCGATCATAATTTGCAGGGTCGCATGTGTTCGATATTATTTTTTTTCAAACCTTTTTGAACATCTTTTGTTAATTATTGCTTTTGTTTTGTTTTTTAGTTATCACAAATTAGCTATCAATAGGCTGTCAGAATATTTTACTAATTATCATTCACGAATATTGTTGACTTCCTTTATGCTATCCGCAAATTCTGAAATTAACTTCCACAATAAATCTGCTCCTTTCATATTTTTTGTTGGCTTGTTAAGTTTATTAAAAAGACTAATAGCGGTCTAATAATCGTGACAAATTACCACCAGCTTCCCTTGTCAGTGTAATAATAACATTTGTTAAAATAAGAAAACACAGGCGTTAATATATAAAATATAGTTTTAGCATTTCATAAACAAAGGGGAACTCAATTTTATCTCTTAGTCAATTTATTACATTTTTCACCGAGAGCCAGATGAATTGGAAATTAACGATTAGCACCGAATTTATACATAACGTTTTATAGAATAGCATTACTGGGACTAGACGAAGTTCCATGTGTCAACTTTACCTTCGGGATTAGAGCACACATTTTATGAGTGACTCACTTTCCTATGGTTATCAACATCTTTGTAAAAAAACACATTTCCTTACTAAATAATTAAAAAGATGTCGCAACAAATTAGTGTTATAAACTCCATATTGTATACTGTTGAACTTTGAGATAAGGGCACAATGTATGTGCGAAATATTTACACACAGTGTTCTGCCAACAAATAGTGTACCACATGTTACGTTTGAATGCATTCCAATGACATTTTCAAAAGATATGGCTAAGACACAAATTAGTGTTAAAATAGCACCGATTAATTGTCACCGTGTTCTTTCAGCTAAGTACAAAGATTTTAGCGGAAAACACATACGTTTGGTACTCTACATGTTTTTTCAAGCTTATGTCAAGTAATTGATAAGACAAAAATGCAACGGGTAAAAACGTACGGACGAACGGACGGACGGACACACAGTGAACGTACATCGTGATGCTATATATCACATTCAGATACAAATTGCCAGGTACGTTCCAGACCAACGAAACGATCAACGACCAGCACTATGCTTGCCAAACTGATTATTTCTATACATTGGTACTTCTCGAATCATCTTCTTACCTGTCCGCCTTCTTTGCAACTTCCCCGCTCTATTTCCGTCTCCTTTATTTTACCCACGTCAAACTCAATCAATTCCTATAACAAAACCTTGCCTTAAACTTTTAAACGTATCCAACGTTTTAGTGCATGTGACTACTAACTAAAATATGGAATTCGCTTACAAAGTTTGATGTTTTAATGCAGTCCGTATACGTACATAAGTACATATTTAAAAACCATTACAGCTTTTACCCCACTATTATAGGCTTGAAAGAGTGACAATTCATCAAAAAGGTTTGAAACAAAATAAACTTGAGAGCTATAAACAAGATATGTATTTCAAGCTCTGCATATTTGCTTATTTGCGTTTTTACTATTTAATTACAAATGATATTTATTAGAACGTACATGAATTAGTAAGTTTGTATCGTGACAATATTTGATCAATATTAATTTTCCTGGCAAATAGTTTTATGAAATTATGAATCTAAGTTCAAAAGGCCTCGGATTAGGCAGACATACAATTAATTTTTAGTTTATCAGTTTTGAACCAAAGTTCTGGAAGAAAAAAAGGCTATTTCAACTTCTTTCATCCATAGTTCACGAGCTCCTCAAGTTCTCGAACACAGGTTTCACCAATCTAGGTTATTAAATAAACAGTTGTTCATTTAATAATTAGTTAGATCTTGAATTGTCCTTTAAGGGATTATTTAAAAGTATATAAAAGAACCAAATGACAATGCAATATTAGGTATAATTAGCCATTAATGTCCATTTGCCTCCTACTTGTACAAATACCCCCGACAAACAAGTATATTCATGAATATTCTTTGTCGAAGAGATTCATAATCAGAGCAAGGAGTACATTATCCGAAATTTGGGGAATAGCTGTTTGAATGAGTACCAAACCACTAAAGAACAAAACTTATGAAGTTCGCATGTTAATAATTACCCGCCTCGAATTGAGTTATGCTTTGATAGCATGACACCAACAGGCATTTTTAAAACAATCTGTAGCTTGGATCAGGCGGTAATGTGAATTGTTAATGGTCGATGCCCTAAAGTTCATGAAAACATCTAATTAAACATATTTGTGTGCTTATTTCAATCCCTCTCTATTTATTTTCACATTTTAGTTGAAATATATATATATATATATATATATATATATATATATATATATATATATATATATATATATATATATATATATATATATATACATATAAAGCACTTTTTATATATTTTTTAACATATTAAAATATCATATTTTTCCCGATTTGCATAAACAACACACTTCAATTTTGACATGCTTGTAAGATGCCTCCTATGTGAAAATACTACAATTCGAGATAACAGTCATGCTTAATGCTTATATCACTCGTCGGGTTGTTTTGTGTAGCAGTTTATATATATATGAAAAACTCAAAACTTTCATATCTCGAAATCGTGAATGTTTAATTGAAACCTTAATCATATTGTTTTAAATCATAATGTTACGGCAGATAAATCATAGCACTGCGTCATTTAGCCAAAATGTTCGTTCTGCTACACAATAGTTACATTGCAGTAATAAATATTATCACATTGACACAGTTTAAAAGGCAAAATAATGTGACCGTTTTCAAGTTAAAGGCCTGCATTAAAGTTTTATTTACATATTGGTCATTGAAAAATACCTTATCTTAGCAGTAAATAAAACTCAACTCGCTATCTTTATAGATATATAAGTCCACTGTAAAAATTCTACGAATAACAACAGATGGTGAAATTGTGTTAAATATGTTGTGACAAAGTCTATTTCTTTCAGAAATAATTCCAAATGCGTTAATACACACTGTGGAAAAATGCCAGCATGATTTAATCAAATTGCAGCCTGTTACATCCATTTTTCGACACGATTTCGTTATCTTTGGTGCGTGTGATGGCAAATGGTATTCAGTTGAAAAGAACACCGAATGTATTTTAGTTCAGCGAGGTACAAGGGAGGAGGTGTTTAAATTCATTTGTGGCAAAGAAAGGATCTCGAAGGTTTCCTGCAGTCAAGTTGCTAAAGCGCATTCAGTAGTACGTTTGCTCATGGATTGGCTTTTTAAGAACGAAACGGAAAAAGGGTACAGCCTTTTATACGAAAATTGCCAGACCTTCGCTATAAGAGCCTTCGAATTCTTGCAACGCTGTAAGTATTAACGTTATTATATTTTGACTACTGAATACTGTATCATGACCAAAAACATTTTAAAACAAAGAAAAATCTTAGTTGGAACTTGCCGGTGTCGTAAATTTGATATGCCCTGTCAACTTTAAGGATATTTTCGTGCAATAACTGCTATGTTTTGGAATCAAGAAAGGTAAATCAAAGCTCATGCATTAATGTTCATTATTGTTTTAAAATAAAAAAGAGTAAACAAAAAAAACTATAAAAACACTCTTACGAGAACTTGTTATCCAAGAACCGAAAATAGAAAATGACCGCTACGTCATCAACTGTTAATTCTGGGCGAGGAGCGTCCCACAGATAACGGTATAGTTATCACCCTTTTCAATATTGGTGTATTTAGGAAAACAAAATAATTTACAAATAAACTTCGAAAATGAGCATTTAAGAAACGGAAAATCCTTTTCTAATCGCATTCGTTAAATACAATACGACCTTTCGCTAAAATCAACAAGTATCCTGAATTTATGACATTCAATTAAGTAAAGCAGTTTTCAATCTTTATATTATTGCTTTACATAATTAAATTTCTAGAAAGTCTGACAGTTTTTTTTTGTACTTTATCTACATATTACTGTATTAAGTTTACTTCAACTCCAGTTGTGTTATTGTCACCTTCAAGCTTCGAGACGATTTGTAATCTTCTTTCAAATTAAATATAGTTTTTGAGAGTGAGTTCCTTCGAAACAAAAGCAAAGAACATTGTGCTGCTAATTCTTTTAACAATTTCTTCGATTATTTAATAATTTATATAAATATGTATAGTTATAAAATTTAAAAGTGGCTATGCATTACATTTGGTTGTTACAAGGTAAAAAACAACACATTAAAACCTGACACTTAAATACATAACTAACCATTTTATACCAATCTTGTTTTTCATTATATAATTATTATAATACTTAATTTACATTTAATCTATGAACTGCGTTTGTAGCTTACCTTTCATCTGGTCAAAAAAGCCAAAAACCGATCTAGTTAATTTTGTTACAGGCACTGACTTTACAGAATTTAATCATGTATCATAACTTAATATATTATTCATTAATACGCCATAAACATAATATACATCTCATCACCACAATGAGATCATCAGATTTGCAATAAACGTTTCAAGGTGGCAAGCTATACATGTCGTAAGGTTAAGGAGCTAAGGGTTTTACATCAATAAGGATGACCTATATTACCATCTCTGCGTATTAGCCAAAAACACTCGACATAGACAACTTTCAATCTTTGCATTTTCAGGTCTATCTGATGTAGCAAAGGAAATACGTGCTCGACCTTCACTTTGGTTATCTGTCATTTACCTCTTCGCAAAAAGGTATATTCTAATAATCAAAATTTAGATGTTTTGTTTTTCTGATATATTTTGGCAGATGTGGCAAATTCATTTTCACTAAATAGATCATACATTCATCCTTTCATTTAAATTAATCTGTTTCTTTTTTACCCTTATAGTTTAATAGTTTAACAGTCCATTGTTTGCTTTTGATTAATTAAAAATGAAATGCAATTATTGGTTTGAAGGCTTTATCAATCATATTTCCAGACCAGCACAAATTGCTGCAAAACAAGCGTCGAAATCATAAAAAAAGGTACGGAATACACGTTAATATTGTAAAGTTTAAAAAATTGATGAAAAGGTAAGGGCAATATTGAACGTATTAATTATGTCGCGATTATTACCGTTAAAAGTATACACTATATGTTTCTAGGATTCAACTTCTCTTTTTAGTCTCTGCCAACCCCACAAGAAGCATGTATTACTGGCAAAGGATCTGCAAGAGGGAGTCTTTAATAATGAGAGATACATGAGATACCTTGAAAATAATGCATGGTCATGACTAATCCTCCAGCTATATTTCCCAAGGATGAGGGAACCTTAAATACCGTGGCAATACCCTGACAATAGCACGAACTGTATTCAAATGCTTCAGAATGGAAGCAATCCAATCTTGATCATACGAACCATCATAATCTTCCCGCTTAATGAAAAATAATAGGAATTAAAACTACAAAAGGCTGCTTACAAACTGAAAATTTGAAATTACGGACACTTGCGGCAATTTAAAACTATTGCAATGACAACGAGTCCGGATTTTCATGCATACGCTAACCGAGTTGTTACTACATGGTATACTTATTTCTTTTATATGTGTATTCTAAGTTAACATCAGCTGATAATGCAGATCACCAATCATTTAATATTTTTGCGCTTTCTGCTTTTAAATTCACGCTTACAATCTTCTTGTCAGTAGTTCATATTTTGCATAAATGCATTATTTAGTAAGTAGTTAATGTTAATCAGTCAAATTTTCTGTTTGTAATTCATGTGTATGTATTGATTTTGAATAAGAGTGTCACTTTAAATACACTCAAAGGAATAACATATTATTTATACTTGTAGATTATACAAATCAATTGTTGAATATATATATATATAATTTCTTTGATACTTGATATTCCCTGTTAAATTTATGCATCTACTCTTAAATCAAAGGTTCCATGGTTTGAAAGTTTTCTTGGTGTTCGTCAAGGGGAATGTTTAAGCCCGTTTATTTTTCTTATGTACCTAAATGACTTAGAAGATGAATTTTTTTTAATGGAGCCAAAGGAATAGATATTGATACAATCAAGTTATTTCTATTGATGTATGCAGATGATATTGTAATATTTGCCAAAACAAGTGAGGAAATGCAACGTAATTTAAACATTTTACATGACTACTGTAACAGATGGAATCTATCTGTAAATAAGAATAAGACTAAAGTTGTTGTATTTAGGAAAGGCGGTAGACTACCTCAAAATTATGGTGACGCAGAAATAGATGTTGTATCAAGATATTGTTATTTAGGTATTGTTTTCATATCTTTTATGGAATGTTATAAAACACTATCAGGTCCGGCAAATAAGGCTATTTTTTAACTAAAAAGGTATCTTCAGAGTTTTGCCAACATATCAACTGAACATGTGTTAGATCTTTTTGATAAATTAGTTAAGCCCATCTTATTTTATGGTTTTGAGGTCTGGGGATTTTCCAGTGCCAACAATATAGAAATAATTCATACAATGCTTTGTAAGAACTTATTAAGGGTTAAAACTTCGACACAAAATGATTTCGTATACGGTGAATAAGGAAGAACAGATTTGTTTTCTATGCGATTGACGTACATTTTAAAATACTGGTTTAAAATATTAGATTGCTGTGACAGAAAGTATTCAAAGGTTATGTATAAAACGATGTTAAATGAAATTGAAAATAACCCAAGAAAAATTAAGTGGGCAGTAAATGTTAAAAATATGTTGTGCAATTATGGTTTTTATGAAGTCTGGATTGCCCAAGGGTAGGGGAACACAAAAACATTTATCAGTATTTTTCAGCATCGAGTAAAGGATATCTTTATCCAAAATTGGTACAGCAGACTAGAAAACTCAACTAGAGCGTCGTTCTATAAAGTGTTTGCAAATTTGGAGTTTCAGTCATATATGAAGAATGTAAACATTAATAAATATAAAATAGCATTAACTAAATTACGATTATCATCACATCGGCTCTCGGTTGAGACTGGAAGATGGACAAATATTCCTAGAAATGATCGCTTATGTAGAGCATGCAATAAGTTAGAAAATGAGTACCACCTGTTATTTGAATGTCTTTTGTACAACGACATACGATGTAAATACATTAAGAAATATTAGAGGGAGAGGCCGAGCATGTGTAAGGCAGTTTCGTTGCTAAAGTCTGAAAATGCAAACATCTTAAAAAATTTAGCTGTATATATATTTAATGCATTTGAAATAAGGAAAACGTATGTTCACGCATAGATTTATAATGAGTAGAAACTATGTGTGGTCTCAGCTTTATAACATTTTCTTTGAAATCACAATGCATTTTATTTGGTAAGCAAAACAATACTAAGATCGACATAGCTTTTCCCTGTAAACCCTCCTAATATTTCGTTTTCGCTCTCTTTAGTGGGGGTGGGAATGGGACATATTCATTTAAGTTAGACACGTTTGTACTTCTAAGAATATAACGCACAAGTAGTATATTTTGTAAAATAATTAAACTTCTAATTTAAAACATATCATATGCATGTTGTATTATTGTATTTTGTAGACACTGTTGTTAATACTATGATATAAATATAATATTTCATAGTTAAGATCATTTATGTATTTATGACAGGTACAGCTGCTATTTATTTGATACAATTATACTTGTTTACTTGTTCGCTATTTAAATTTGAATTTGTATACGTAAGCTATTGTATTCGATGAATTTGATCACGGGTCATGTTGGCCTATTTCAAATGTATATTGTGTGTTATATTTCCTTGAATAAACTTTCTTCTTCTTCATGCAATAAGTAGCCTGCATATAAATAAGAACAATATTATCATGTACACTTGCTTATCATTGCACGGAAAGCTTGGACGTAAATATTTACTTTGTTACAAAACACTTTTTGCACTACAGGTAGACAGAACTCGAACGAGTTTTATATAATTTCAATAACGAGAATAAACGGTGTTTGGTAACAATAATATTTTATTTATTTTCATTAAAATGTATTGGCTGTCGAACTATATGTCCAAGTGAAATTAAATGTTAATCTGTCTAAAATTTTGTTAGTGCAAACAGTTATTCCCAAAGAAAGTGTGTTTCTTATTTTAAAGTGCACATCAGGCTTATTGGTTTTCTTTTGTTGTAAAAACAACATAGAGGTGGACGAGTATTCAGCTTTTTTTAAGTCAGCCCCCGAACATGAAAACCTGCATGGCCTTGCCTATCCTTTTAATGTCATATAAACCTTTTTGGTGTGCACTCTGTTTTAAGTAGGGTTCCACAATTGCTTTATTTACGCTTTTGTCCTTTTTCAAGTACGAGCCTACCGATTTCAGAACTCATAATATTGTCTGTGAATTGACTAAAGGCATTCGCTCGTATTGCTCGTGTAGTATACAGTTCGGACTTTTTGCCCTCCTTAATCATCATTTTGAAAAAGACTTCCCAGGATTAGTGTTTATTAATAAACAGACTACACAGCTGGTATAAAAAAAAAACATGTTTCTGATAACAGAGCTGTATATCGTATTTTCACTTGTTTTCATTGTTTAGCACATTTAATTACATTAAGAATAATTGATTTCTTTTGTTGAAGAATTTATTTTGATATATGTTATCATAATTTCATTAACAGTTAAAAATTAAATACTGTTCTGACATGTATTACGTAGTGCTTTCATGAAATAAAGTAAATATTGAATTATTAAGAATTGGTGGAGTGAGGATCACGAAATTGTTTGTCTTAATTATTAAGATATTAATTCAGGTCATCTAAATGACTTCGAAAACAACTACATTGGCCGACAAACTGTGCACTAAAAAATCTGGATGAGTGGCAGTAGGCGGACCTTTAACCGATTCCGAATTTGATATTCTACATAATTAGGCCTAATGCTTTATGATTGCCTTGCAATTTAAGGTATTAGCCATGTAATACAACTCGGGAAACATCGGATAACATCGACACATTTCGCCACTCTCCGTTACAAATCGTGCCGAACATCGTACGTATTCGGCCTATACTGGATGTTACTATTTTTAGTAACGGAAGGTATTTCCTCGCGTTAATAATAATGTTATTGGAATTTTCAAGATGGCGGAACGAGACGAACGCGGCCGCTTTTATAAACGTAAATCACCAAAAAAAGTCGTTAAACGTGATAAGAAAGTTTTATTTGACCACAACTATACAAATACATTTAATTGCGATGCCGGGGATTGTATAAAAAGCCAGTGTAATGCCGACGGTCACATTGATTTGCCGCAAAACGTGGATAGAAGTGGGTGGAGAATTGGACGAAGACTAGTTGAAGTTGGATTTTTACTGGAACAATTACAATATTGCTGTGAATGCCGACTGGGGCCTGTACCTTTAACATTCGACAATGTGGTTGGTGAGCTAAAGAAGGGATTAGGAGGCTATTTGTATGTCAGATGTCAAAATCATGACTGTCTTGCCATCAACCGTGTTCCCTATGGAAAAAACACACAGAGTTAAGAAAAGGGGAATGCCATGCTTTGCTGCAAATACAAAACTTGGTACAGGTCGGTGTTCAAGTCTTTAATATGTATTAAGTTGTTGTTTAAAGTGTAATATGTTAAAAATATTATGTATGAAAAAAACTTCCTGACAGTACACTTTTCATTTGATACAGTTTTAATAGTATAAAGCAATATAAATATTTGTATATATATGTTTACAGCAGCCTTGTAATAGGGATATGAATGCTACAGTAGCTTTACCTTTTTAAAATATTTTCAGCAATGATTGATGGTTTGGGTGGATCCAGCAAGGTCAACAATATGTTGTCAACATTAAACATAAAACCAGTCCATAGGAATAACCTGCAGGCAATTGAAAGGCGAGCGGGATCGTATGTTGAAAATGTAGCAGCCAAGTCTACCAGGAAAGCAGCAAATGAGGCTTTTGTGTCAGAGATGAAGTAAGCTCTTAGGATGTACTGAACATGTATTCATACATATATCTTAGTGTTATGATTTCAAGGTAACCAATGATTATCAGACATCTTTTTTTCCCAGAATTACAATTTCATTAAATTGTATCTTTCAAGATATGCAGAAATAGGGTTTTTTTATTATTGTTTTGCAAGTTTGATTTGTTAGTACTCATATTGACCAATTTAATACTTGTTAGAGATGTTGCTGAGGAGGAATCTGCAACAGCCATGAAGACCATGGACAACTATGTTGAATTCCTTGGAGTTGGTCTATTGCCAGATTCATCACCTTCAACAAGGTATTAATTTAGTATTTAGTACAAAATGAATTGTTTTATAGTCCAGTTTTGAAAAGAAGAATCCATGAGTGGACACAGGAAATAAGCTTCAATCAAAGTATACAGGTACTGTTAGGTTATTTTGGATGTTTTTCCTCCCAATGTCAGAAGTTTTACTCATTACAGTAGTAGTTATATGATTTCAAAATTGCCGAGTTATTTTGACTCAGACCAAAACTCCTGATCTCTGACAAATAACTCGACCATCTTAAAACCACCTAATTAATAACATTATAATAATTATATGACAAGTAATGAAAATTTTTAAAGCAGTATGTTTTCATGCTATTTCTGTCCTAAACAGAACAAGGATTGAACAGGCCTGGTCAACAGCACCTGATGATGGCTGGACAGACATTGACGAGGAACATGGCGGGATTCCAATTAGACCACACAGAAAGAATACATGTAGACGGTATAAACATATGTTTTTAAAAATAATGCTTTTACAATATCACTTTTTACTTCTTTTAAGATAAAAGAACAGCTTACGTGTTGAGTTCAGTCTAAGATTATAGATAAAAGAACTTGTTGAGTGCGTATAAAATAATATTATATTTCACAGTCCCATGAAGCATTTTGCTACTTGTGAAATTCCTCTAATGTTCATGACAAAAAGGCTGTTTTTACAAATAAGTAATGGTGACAGGCATAACCATGGTCGGTGACAGGGAAATGATGGTGGATGGTAGACCTGTGACCCCAAGTTCATGGAAATCAGCCTCCATCGACTTCCTAAACTGGCTCAAGAAGCATAAAAACGCATTTCTTGTTGCTCACAATGGGAGGCGTTTTGATTTTCCAGTCATCATGTCAGCCTATACTAGTGTTCATCAGTGTGATTTTTTGCTGGAACATACACATGGAATGATTGATTCATTGCCCTTATTCAGGAAAGTGTTCCCAAAGAGATCCTCCTATAAACAAGAGGATATTGTCCACGATATTCTCGGTATTGAATACAAGGCACACAATGCGGAAGAAGATGTAAAAAGTTTAGCCAGCCTTGTTTCTAAAGTCGTAAATGATCATGGAGATAAAAGCGTACTGGAAAATAGTTTTCCAGCAAAAGCTGCATACTGCATATAGTTTTTTATCTTGTAAAGAACGTGCCAAGAACATGCCAAGTTTATCCAGATTGGTAGCATCTGGTGTAATGAAATCATCAACTGCTGAAAATATAGCTGGATCTGGTCTAAATGTTCCACATTTAAAAAAAATATATGATAGATCAGGTGAAGATGGACTTTTAAGCATATTTACAATGAAAAACTCAGAAGGACAACCACGTGTTACAAATACCAAAAGAACTCTGGAAGTTGTTATTCCAAAACTGGTACAATATTTTGAAAAAGAAAAGTAATTTTCAAATATATGCATAGTTAAAGGGACTATACACCAGAATGAAAAAAATACGAAAAAAATGTGAAAAATAAATTTATTGTAAACTATTTGGTACTTCAGTTAGTATGTTCCAATGCATTGTACACATCAATACCAAGTTTATGTCAGTTTTCAACAATTTTCTTTTTTTTCACTGTTTTATCATACAGTCCCTTTAATGTTACATATTTTTGCATGATAACAACTGTTTAAAAGATTCCTGCATGAAACTATCATATTTGTTGTAATCATAATTAAGAAAACAAAAAACAATAACTAAAATAAAATCACACTGGTTCCATTATTTGAATTTCCCTCGATGTTGCTTAGCGGTTGTATTTCTAAGCCGAGAACTTATTTTTTCCAACATATTCTGGTTTTTATTCCACCAGTTCTGTTTAAAGAATGTAATCTGATTTAATTTCTTGGGTAAAATACATTAATTTGTAATAAAACACATAACATTTGTAGTAACTTAAGATTTACACTATGTAACAAGATTTGAGTTGATTTTTTAGCATTTTTATTGGCTGTAAAATGTATGGTTACTTGACATATTGTATATTTTCTTCCAAAGTACATGGTAAACTATCAAAAAATAACTTTTAAATTGTTCTGTAGACATCAAAGAAAATATTTAAAATATTTTCACCAGCTGTTCTTATATTTTACTATTTATTATGAATTTAGTAAAATTGCTGTATTTTTTTTTTAATCAGAAAATGCTATTTTATGAATAGTGCAAAGATAAGTAAAAGTGTTTTTTTTTTCTTTTTTTTTCAATACAATTGTCATTGAAACATTATTTTCCTGTTAGCAAATGTCTATATCACCATGCAATTATGTTTTTAAGTCACAATCTCTGATTTTGAGATAATAATTAAAAAAAAGTTAAAAAATGTACATATCGTTCTGTGTTGTTATGAAGTTTAGGGGGTGGACACAAAAAAACACAAATAACTTTTTAATTCATGGTGAAAAAATCTTCAAAATTTGGATATAAGTCCCATAGTGTATCATGATTGTAACTATGTTGATTATTTTAGCTTTTAAAAAAGTGAGTATTACATGGCTAATACCTTAAGTAGCTGAAAATGTGGGTTGTACCTAAGAAATGAGTACTAGAGCTATCACTGAATGTGATGAATATCCCCGCATGCTGAAGTGATGAAATTGTATTAACACAAGCTATTATTAGAATTGCTGATGTAGCAAAACATACAAGAGACGGCCGGCTTATATTTGAACAACAGAATTACAACGCTGTATAAATATCGCACTTAAATCTCGTGAAAATTGCTTTTTATTCAGCGTGTACATACACAATGTTGAGGTTTATATATCCATTTAGAGCATTTGAATGATGGTGCGTCTAAAAATAAGTGACAAAGTAGATGGACTAGTGCTTGGACTTTTGAAGGCAAGGCGTACCTGAATATTTGAAATGAGTTAAAATCAATGGGATATGCGATTTCCTTGCGCTCTATTAAGAATATTAATTTAGAGCATTTGAAAGATGGTGCGTCTAAAATTAAGTGACAAAGTAGAAGGACTAGTGCTTGGACTTTTGAAGGCAAAGCGTACCTGAATATTTGAAATGAGTTAAAATCAATGGGATATGCGATTTCCTTGCGCTCTATTAAGAATATTCGTGATAATGTTGGTCAAAGGAGCAATGCTTGGCTTCCTGCACAAAAGATTAAAAAAACATGTGGTCACACCTAACGTCATAAGTAAAGTATAGTTTATTATCTCAAGGCCAATCCATCCACGGAAAGAATGGTGCAATCGAAGTTATGCATCTTATTACGTTTAGTGGTTTATAACCAGTATTGAGAGACACGCCGAAGAACACCTGGTATTTCAAACACAAACTTTTACTTGAGGAGATCCGTTGTGAATATGTGTACATGGCAACGTATTTTGTTCAAGGGTTCTAATATACGTTTTACTGTTACGTAGCAAATCTTTATGCGCGTGCGTTAATTGACTCAATAAAGTATTTATTCATAAGCACACAAGTTTAGTGAAGTCATTCGAAATTAAGATTGTTTCCGAACAAGGTGCCAATAGCGTCTAAATAATGTCACAGATGCAAAGCAATTTTCAGGGGTCAAACTACGTTTTGAGTACGAACCGGTCGAGTTTGAATCAGTTTTATAAAACTGACTAGAATAATATGTAAAGGACAAGAACAAAGAAAACGTATTCAGAGAATTGACAGCTACCTTAATTATCATTTATTCACAACACTTCACAACTCCGCGTATCGCGGTGACTCGACGCGGTGGAACGCGGGGGGAATTATAAATATGAACGCGATGGGCACTTTGCTTTAATCGCGTCGTAAAACGTAAATTAGATGAAAAAGATAACGTCCGCGGTAAAAAAAATATCGGCGATGTGCTAAATGTGCTAAAACGCGTGGTTGGAAGTGTAAACAGGGAACAGTTAAATAATTGTTGTAATTTTTAAATACAAAGATGTTGCTAAGTCAACGACCGTGCTTTTATCGTTCATCTCAAATTTTAGAAATTTTACAATAATGCGTTCGTAACATGATATCCTCAGCTGAACATCAGCTTATTACGTACACGAGAAAATGTAGAAGTAATATGAATATGAAGAAGACTTAGAGGTTATTTAATACATCTCCCAAAATATATAGTCTTAACTAGACGTTCGAATCGTTATAACTGCGGCTGTGGTTATTTTTGTCTTTAACTTTAGATAGTTACCTTCATTATATTTTATATTTACTGGTAGAGGAGAATTTGAATTAATAAACGCTACCAATATTTATGTGTAGAAGTTTATTCAAAACTTTAAGTATTAATAATCTAATGAATAGGAAGGTATGCATTACTTCGTATAAACCAAAACTTCCTTATTCAACAAAAGAGTATCTCATATTTAAGTCTAACATGTTACTTCAGTAATTGGATATATTCATGTATTCATTGCTTTTTATTAAATCTGCGCTTTCTGTTTACGGTTTAAATATTTAAGGGGAATGAATGCAATGTATCGTCATGCAAGGAAATGTTGTAAGTTATCATTCTTTTACCATTTACATATTTTAAACACATTTTTCATTTAGTTCCACAGCGTTTAAGATTGATAATTATTGACCAATTTATTTTTAACGAAATCAAGCAGTGTTACAATTACCATAATGCATTGATCCTACAGGTCTTTTTATCATTCCATCTATGCTGAAAAGCAATTGCTGAAAAAGTTTAAAAACAATAATGGTATTAACATTTAACGCAGGTTCCGTAAGGAGTAATAGGATGTTTTATTTTTCTGACGTTTATAATTTGGCAATTAAAGTGGTAATTATGACACACGTTAAGCAGCGGTTACGTTCCCTTACAGTTGCACATATTGCGCAGGATAGTGAATCCATTTTAACAAACCGGTTTAACATTTAGGCAAAACGACTACCGTTAAAACGGAAAAAAATACTAAGCAAAACGGCTAACGTAAAAACCGGTCAAAATAGTCATAAGAACGTTACGCCCGATTAAGTTTTGTTAACCGTACCGATACGAATAGCTGTTTGGTTTTATGTCGTATAGGCGAATTTTTAAGTGTACTTCTGAAAATCAGATCATTTACATTGTATAAAACTATTACAATATATCTTAAGGAAATAAACTACACACTCGATAAGTATTTAGGTTATACAATAAAGTCAGATGAAATGTCCCTGCAATATGGCCGGTTTCTTTTTTCACCTCTTTTTGTTATACAAACTGTCAATACATCAAGGCTATACATCTTTGCGTCTCGAGCGAGTTGAGTATAATAAGGATAACAAGTGCAGTAACTATGACTTGTTCATGATGTCTGTCTAAAATGCTGTAAATCGAAGGTAGACAAAAGCATGTACACAGTTTATGGCAGACATCTAGTTGGATTATAATAGAAGATTTAAGAAGATCGCAAATAGAAACCACTCCTTGGACTGTTGTGAAACTTGGTCGGGAAGAATGGGCAATGCCTTTTCGAAATGGGTTCGGCGTGTCCAACTTTCTTCACCTTTCGTTATAGGGTCATATACAGAAACTTCTTTTTCGACCATGTTCTCAGAGTTAAGGTTTCCGCACTACGATCGGGAAGATGGCTAACCTAGGTATTCTATTACGCAGGTAATACGTTCTCTTTTAAATTTTGTGACACGCATTCATCTTAATATCTTCCTGTGTGATTCGGCTCAATACAAAAAAACTGTGAAAGACTGCAGAGTACTTTCAGAGTGGCGTATACACTTATTATATTAAAAGTATCACACGCGATAGTATTTACGATCGAAATTAAGAACATCTAGCACTGATGGAATTCGTGTGTAAAATGTAAAATGTCATTTATAATATTGAATCTTCCTTGTTGAGTTTAATTATCATGCCAATAGTTTAAAGTCATGATATAAAACTAAATTGAGAATCAGCACAGGTTTTTAATTCAAGTTATGGCTGACACACGAATCATGGCTATAGAGCATATGCTGTATATTTTGTTAATATTGGTAGCCCGTTCCCCCTTATTCTTCGCGTCACCTTCGGTGATATTTTATTCAACATTGCTGCCAAGATGGTCGCCACTAGGTTCATTAAACAATGAATACCCATATGTGCATGGAAAATGCGGGTTCGTCGTAAAACAATATATTTATTTGTTTTTAAATATGAAATCAACAACATAAAACGGATGTAAACTTTATTAAGAAGTTGTTTTGTTTTGTTTTACCTATGATATATATATTTAAAATGACGCTAGAGATAGTCAACTAGTGAACGACAAAAATTGTAGATCATTGTTTTCAAATTGCTTAAGGATATTTTTTATAAAATGTTACTGCCTTGCATAAAACTTTATTAAGCATTACATAAAAAATAACACACTCACTATCAAAATTGTGCTTCAGATAGCCGCCAAAATGTATCCAAATATGAATCTCTTTCAAAGGGTTGCATTTGCTATGTTGTTTTGTCAGATATCAACATAGGGTTTTTGTTTAGACTAAACAAGTACATTTTAATGTAATAATTAATAATATCAAGCTCAACGTTATTTTTATAAGCTGTACTGCTGACACCACAGCTAATGGAAAATCATCTCGCCATTGATCCTGCATCGCAATTAATTCAATTATCTTTATCCTTCTCCACAGTTAGAATATATAGTATGTTGTTTTTTTCAACTCGGTTCGGTTTCCGTAAGATATCAAAAACATTAATAAAATTGCCGAAATAATAACAACTCATTCGTATTTTATTATGTTGAAAGCTATGTTATTTCAAACTAGCATAAGTGGCATGTCTCATCACTGGACGAACACATGCCATTAAAGTCATGCTTAAATGAGAAATATGAGTTTATTAGTGAAACTATCATCAATCATATTATCTTATTCACTAGACGCTTTGCAATTCGTTTAAATATGTTAATGACACTCGTTAAAAAAATACGATCTTCCGCTGAAATCCACAAGTACCCATCTTTTCTCAAAGTTTTAAAAACCAATATAACCGCTGTGCACGGTAAGTTCGACGTAACTCTGATGTTCCTTATATGTATTTCGTAATACTGGGCTTCACCTGGATGAGCTCAATTGACACAGTTGCTTAGTAAAGACCTTCCGAAGAATCTAACAATTATTCTGACGAAAATGGATGAACTCCATTTCTGAAATACTCAATTTTCAGCTTTGCTGTTACTATTTGCAGAATTGGTATTGAATATTCTAGCTAATAATTTCCCGCTTAATTAAAAAAAAAAGATTAAATAAAGCACAAGAACATAAATTAGTTTCACCAGACATAAACCAATGTCAATGACATTCCAATAGCATTATGGACACGCATATTGTTAGAATGGAAATCATTCGTAAGTTACTTAACACATATAAGGTGAATGCTCATATATATGGATGTTAAATGCATAATCTTTATGAATTCAAGCCTCATTGCTAAAATGTACATCATGTAAGGAAAAAAAAAACACGTCAATAGTGCTGGCTTATAAGTATAAGTAACATTATTATATTTTAAACAAAATATTTTGGGAAAATTGTTTGAACTGACCTCAAACCTGTCTTATTCATTTTTCTGCTTTTCGTTAAGCTGACGCATTTAGCTATGTGTGTCTGTGGATGTTCGCACAGGAACCTTTACTTTATCATTTAAATATTTCACAATTTTCTTGTATTTGGATTGGGGTTTCTTACAAAATTGCGTCATTCTCAGAGATAAAATATTAATTATAATAATGCTTAGCAAAAGCTTATTATTTTGGACTGCCAAGATTCAAATGCTTTGTTTAAAGCAGTTTAAACGCTCTATAACATGCTGATATGAAAATTGGCCGCTTTGCTTTATACAGTGCACTCACAGTTGGGTCAAAAGCGTAGTGACGTCATTCTCGATATGGCGTTACGTTAACACTAGTAAAGAAAAAAGATAGCATTTTTCAAATGATATAAAATAGCATGTCATTCGAAATGAGCTGTTATAATGTTTATGAAATAAAATCGATAACACTGAAAGCGACAATTAACCTCTTTATAATACTGCTAATTACATAAATGTTTAGGACAGTCACTTATCCATTGACAAGTCGCAACGGCAATTAAAACGACGATGGTTGTCATTCGACCACCTAAATGACAACGAAATGGATTATATTTCGTCAATAAAAATAGCGCATGGTTGTATAATTCAACGTATTACTATGACTTCCTCTGAGAAATAACCCCCGACAAGTGACTAGATGGCGAGAGACTTCAATTCGCGTCTTGTTAATTAATGCAACTTGTCAGTAAAGGTTTGTTTGATTATGCATTTAATAATGCAACCATCAATTGCTATTTATTCATAAAATGGTACCGCGTATATCAAGATAACATTAATAGATCCTGATTTGAATTTCGTAATAAAAACAGTTGCTTAGCCTGTATTTTATCAGAAATTGTTTGTTTTATTAATGTTTCAAATGTAAATTACAACACGTTGCGCACAGTCAAACATTATGCTGCTGGATGGGTCCATGTAGTGTACATTGTCGTATAAAATAAAAGTATTAGTCTGATATCATAAACAATATCCTTTTGTGAATGTATCATTTGTTTTTTGTTTTTTGGGGAGATACTGTTCTTATGCATGTCGTCCTGGAACACTGAAAAACACTTGCTTCTCAAACTGATAATAATTTTTAATATTATTAATCGTCAAAACCGGTTGAATTGTACTTTAAATGGTTCACTGCTTTAAAAAGTTAGTTTATAATGTTGCAATGAGTCAATATCCATTCCAATGTTATACCGAAAAACATAAAACAATAGAACACAATAAGTGTCTCGCAAGGTGATGAAGCTTTCATGACGAAATGATATTTATGAGACGTAAAGAACCATCTTAACGTATCAGTTGAACAAAATTATCCCATGAAAACAGGCAAATTTCCGAATGATGCATTGACAAGGGGAATAATTGGTGCTATACTGGTGCTGGCTGCTGCTCTCGATGTAACCATCTTGGTCAGACGAAGTGTTTAGTATTTCTATTTTGGCACGATTTGCTCAAGTGTGAACACACAAGTTAATTTCGGTGTCCGTTTATTTGCAAGTATCATGCTAGACATACACCTGTATCATCAGATACCAATATATCAATTATTGTAAAATATTTCACTGCAATAGTCCCAGTGTAGTTTGTATTTGCTGAACTGATCTCAAGATCACAATAAGTCCGGATTTTATTCTTACGCAAATATGAAGGGACATAAATGACAACATCGGTTAGGAGAAAACACATGTCACGATATAACAACATGTGTCAAGAAATGGAAACATCCTTCATATTGCAAACCTCTCCGAGGTTCGTCTATTTCGAGGCACTAGACTACAATACCCTGAAAAAACGATCATTATTAAACAGTTGTTATGACATCAACATATACGGTTAGATGATTCTTGACTGCGAAATATCTCAAATTCAATGACTTCTTGGTGGTCGAACAACACGTTAATACATCATGATAAACCAAAATGCACGGTCATTTCAAACTGCTATCAATCTGAACATATAACATATTTGTCGTTGCTTAGGAATACTGCAACAATTTGCCAAGTTAATAGTGTTGATGTTGTTATTGATAATTATTTGAAAGAACATATTAATACAGCTTGTCTAAAAATGAATTTATTTATATGTATTGTACATTTTCCTTAGAAACCTAAAGAGAATAATAAATTTTGAAAACGAAACGATTTACTATCTAACTTACTTATTTGAAGCCTATTTCCCCTTTTCATTAATAAACTCTGCTTTGTCTTTGATACCGTAATAGTTTTGACATGCATCAATGATAACGACAATGCACAGATATATAAATAAAGCCACATGCACTGTACATTCTAGGAAGCATATATTGTCGTAGTTACTTTGGAAATCCATTCAGTGTGATTATTCTGATTTTAATACATAATGATTATTTTAGATAAAATTTCAACGGGCTTCCGCACTTTTTTCAGTCGATGTTCCTCATATTACTGTCTAATTTGACGTTATTGGGAATATCATCTATTTTTTGTTATAATCTTAACACTGACTTTAAGTTTTTGGCTTAATTACTTAATTTAAGGTCCAAGTTTATAAAAATACGTTTGTACCGAACTGAGTTAATGAAAATACATATTCATATTCTCTACTATAGGGTGTGACTCTACGATTAAGGCCATGTTGATTGTATCTTTGTTACAATAAGTAAAGTTTATACAAATTAAGTTAAATATGTGTCAACTGATATGTGTAGGAAAGATGAAGGTAAACGTTTCGATTACGAAAGTCATATATTTAAGAATATGAAAAGTGTTGTGCTCTTTTCGTTTAATTTTAATCAAATGCAGTAAAGAACTATTGTTTGTTTCAATGAAAGACGGTTATTTATTTCGCCACGGCATATATGTATTTCACGACTGGCATAGCGACGATTGAATTAATAACGTTTGGATTTCACAAGGTGAAATACATTTTAAACCTTCTCAACAGTAAACTACTGGTCACTTTATTTCATGCATGTTATTCGTTAAAAAAATAGTTGATTGGCATTAACATAGAATTGATCCTTCTCATGTATTATTTCTAGTTTATCATTATTTTTTTCAAGAGTGATCTTATCTGTATATAGCCTGTGAAAAAGTCTTACAATTCGTTCTGTAAGACGTAACGGAACAAACGGGAATAATACATTCAAGAAATGATATGAAATATTTTTGAATGGACGGGGGAGACATTATTTATAGCATATCTTATTAAAGATTTCCGATTTCTGAATATTTGTTTATACAATAAATATCGCTGATATTAAACGATTTATATGCCAAAATTGACTTTTTGGTCGATATTTGTAAACATATATAAGTAAATAATGGGTTAGTATCAGTGTGTGTGTGTGTGTGTGTGTGTGCGTGTGTGTGTGTGTGTGTTTAAATCAGGAAGAATACAAAGTCATTGCTTGTATCGCTTCTGCTACGTTTGTCATTATGCCGAGTATCGAAAAAATCGCACAATCCTACCAATATAGTTTTAAAGTTTATAGTCAACAAATGCATTGATAACTTCGTTCTAACTAAGATATATATTATTCCATGGCTTCCTATGTATAAGAAATGTTATTTAATAGTGTGTGTGTATCGATAACATTTAATCTACTTTATGATGTATTTCGATGTATATGTTGTACTCTGTGTTTGAATATCTGGTTTTCTCTCTTGAACTGTTTTCCTGACGATAAAACAAAACAAAACTTGTTTCACGTTTAAACACTTTTGAATAATTTCATAGTCATATGCCTTATAATTGGCAAACCACACAACCAAACTACTGTCATTTAGTATGAGTTTTCTACTGTAATTTTGAACAGATGCAGATTAAGCCGAGGAAAAATCTTCCTGTTAGCGTCAACTTCTGATTATCTTCGGTACTTTTAAATACATATGTTAAACGAAACAAAGTTCTCTTAGTTTACTTCCGTATATAATATCACACTTTGGCGTACCACTAGCGGGGAGAAGATGGGGGCATTTCCAACCATTATCCGAAATAGTCGTACTTATTTTCTTTTTTCCGTAAAATTTATTGAACGTGAATATAATCGGCTTGAAATGATATATAACTTCAATGGGTTTTATCTGGGGTTTTTTACAGAGAAAATGTACAACTTTTAACCAAGATGTATTGACAGTCTAGACCACTACATAAAGTTAATCCTTGAACTCAATACAAACTACTGGTTTAAATCTAATCGCACTGTAAGAGGCATAAAACAGATTCGGTATTTCTGATTATTTTACTTCCTAGTCCATCACAGCTAAACTATTCATTGCGAATGAAACTTTAAGCAGTAAAACATAATAATGGTGTATGTTTAAGGTTTTATCAAAATTGGAGTTATATCATTTATCTTTATAGTTAACTTCAACATAACAATTTTACCATAATGCTTATCATGTATATGATATTATTTTTAATAAATGTCATGCTTTGTAAAAGTTGTCCACCTACATATGGTGGCCGCTGTGAAACGTGCAACACGCAGTCGTTATGTGTTAAGTGTAAAGTGGGATATTGGAACCCTACTGTGGGTTGTTCCAACACTTGCGATTCACCAACATGTAGGTGTACCGACTATTATAATTGTATCTCTTGTAAAGATGGATATTATGGAATAGAATACAGATGCAATAAGACGTGCTCTGCTGGGTGCGATGAAGAAACCTGTAACAACGACGGGACGTGTTTGTGTAAGCCTAATTTTTCTGGAAATAAATGTGACTCGTGTATAGACGGCAATTATGGAGAAAATTGCTCTTTGCAATGCAGCCAAGGTTGTGAAGGGAGAATTTGTATTTCTATTGATGGAGCATGCAACTGCAGTAGAAAGTTTATTGAGGAGTGTGAAAACTGTATTCCAGGTTGGTATGGAGATAAATGTTCCAATACTTGTAGTTCGGGCTGCTTACAAAATAGTTGCTCTTCTGATAATGGAAAGTGTGATTGTAAAGACTTTTACACTGGAGATAAATGTGAAGTTTGTGAAGACGGGCGGTACGGCGAAAGTAACTGTGATCAGACATGTTCTTCTGGCTGCAATAGCGTAACATGTAATCCAAACGGAACATGTTTTTGTAAGCCTGAATTTACTGGAGATAAATGTAACTCTTGTGTTGCTGGCAAGTATGGAGCAAACTGCTCTACGAAATGCAACCGCGGTTGTGAAGGGAACAATTGCAGCTCATCAGACGGAACATGCAGCTGCAGGAGTAATTATATTGGTGAACAATGTGAAAAATGTATTGCAGGTCGGTATGGAGAAGACCGTTCCAAACAATGTAGTCTAGGCTGCTTAGACAACACTTGCTCCCCTACTGATGGAAAGTGTGATTGCAGGGAGTTCTACACAGGAGATAAATGTGACGTTTGCAAAGACGGGCTTTATGGAGAAAATGACTGTAATCAGAAATGTTCTTCTGATTGCAATAGCGTAACATGTTACCCTAACGGAACATGTATATGTAAGCCTGATGTTACTAGAAAAACATGTAACACTTGTGTTGCTGGCAAGTATGGCGCAAACTGCTCTACGAAATGCAGTCGGGGTTGCGAGGGGAACACTTGCAGCTCATCAGACGGAACATGCAGCTGCAGGAGAAATTATAGTGGTAAGCAATGTGAAAACTGTACTGCAAGTCGGTATGGAGAAGACTGTTCAAAACTATGTAGTCTTGGATGCTTGAACAGCACTTGTTCGTCTACGGATGGACAGTGTGATTGCAGGGAATTGTACACAGGAGCTAAATGTGACGTGTGTGACGGTTGTTTGAATGCATGTAAGTTCTGCTATTCATGTTATATAAGAAAGAGCTGATTATCTCCTACAATCTGTTATGATACTAGATTACATTGATTATTTAAGACTAGGAGGTGTGATAAAACAATGAACATAAGGTAAACGTACATTTATTTTCTTTGAAAACAGATGAAAAGGTAATCATGTCATCATTTTTATTTTCCTTTTTATTATGCAGTTAAATGAAAATGTAATAATAAAGATACCCTTTAACATTCCTTGTTTACTGTTTCGTTTCTGTAAATTAAGGTAATAAAATTAATAAAAGTGTTTTTTAATATTCGCACGTCATTTTTTATGCATTATTAAATTAGAATATATTATGACTTACCCGACAAAAAAGCCAAACATGTTCTTTGACATTTATATTTAGCTGACTGGAATAAACCGACAGAGAGAGATAAACAAAACTATGGTGCAGCTGTTGGGGGAGCAATTGGTGCTCTTCTTGTAGCAGCAGCAGTGGCTATATTTGCTGTCATCATTCTAAAACGAAGGTATAGTGCAAATATGTCAATTTATAACGAAACATATTCATATTTGGTTCTTACAAACTTGCATATTGAACAAAATAATTAAACTTGATAATGTATGCAGTTACTATTAAATTCGTAATATCGTGTCGAATATTTTTTTTCATGTTTGCATTTCAAAGAAATGAGTTATGCTGCAAAAAGCCACGAGATGAAGAACTCAGCGAAGAATCACCTGAGCCAGTTGTGTACGCTACAGTGCAAAACAGAAGTAATGTGATATTGTCCTTTTAGTAATACATATTCAACTCATCATTAATATAATTATGTTTAAGTTTTGCAATAACACCATTTAAAAAACTACGTAGTTGCCATTGGCAAAGATCTAATGAGCGTCGTTTTTTGAAACCAGTTTTATAGTCTAAAATCCTGTGCTCAATCTGTTTTTCCAGGACACACACCCGATCTCGCTCTACAAAGGGAGTCAAGTCATTATGGCCGTCAGGCACAACAACCTCACACTTCATTTACTGAGCACCATGCTGAAACTGGTAAAATATTCAAACTTAAAATTATTTGTTGGTAGTTAAGCTCGACTGTAAAGAAAGTTATACGCTGAGGCATTGTTCTGGGTATATATTAGTGCCGATGTACTGTCTTTGTGAGACCGTACCTTGATGGGGCTCGAATCCACGACATTTGGGTGAGAGTAAGGTACTTAATCATTAAAATACAATCTCGTATGATAAACCTGACCGGTAACATTTTTCAACAACTACATATCCCGTATTCTATGTGTTTAAGATATGAGCAATGTCAACATGTATTTACCTTGAAGGAAACAACTTATACGAAGACATTTCAAAAGCAACTAATGATTCAAACATCGAACAAGAAGCACGACACAGAGTTAACATACGAACACAACACGTTGAAATGGTGATGATAGAGGAAACTACTGAAGATGATTGCCTTGAGATTGGTATTCTTTACAATGTACAATAGTTTATTATGTGTTTCATTGTGCAAAGAATATGCTGTCACTTTTTTAATGTTCGCTTTCTGATGTGTGTATTTTTTTTTGCTCGGCTTAAAAATGTCAGAAATAAGTAAGTGTTTTTTAGACAAAAAACATACATCCTTAAAGACGTACACTTGTACAGTGTGAACTTGTTCACTGTTATAATAATTCCATAAACATCCTTTAGATGAGGACGACCAAATAGCTCGAGCACTAGCAATGAAGTTTGAAGAGAAGGGCGCTAAATATTACAACAACGCTGATACAATGAATAAACAAAAAGTCGCTGTTTTCAGCTTAACGAAATACCTGATCGAGAAAACTGACATAGATATTGAAGAAGAATTTGAGGTAAAAAACATTTTTGTGCACTGAAAACTATCCTTCATTCTTTAAATATTTTATAAATGTGTTAAATCATTGTTTTCCGAATTAAAAATCCCCAAAACATTAGACAACTGCATAGCACACTGAAGTAAATTAGAATGTTTAAAATTGACAGACAAAGTGCATAGTTATGACTGTTGCAGTTTTCTTGCAGAAATTTCCTTATGGATTGACAAAACCATACGCCGTGTCGCAGAAGCACGAACATATTCAACGAAACAGATATAAAGGGATTTATCCATGTATGGTTTGCCTTTTAATAGCATTTGGCGTTAAGGAAAATTAACATAAAAATGCATTTGGTTGGACATGTTTATCTCTTCCTGTAATCGTGCTGCATGTCTACAAATATCCCATGTTTTATGCTTCGATGTATATACGAGTCATATGCTATTCTAGTTTCAATATTTATTTATATGAATTGATCAAAATATAGATTCATCAATCATGAGAATGTTTATGTGTATTGTCATTGAACACACAATAGTATCTTTTTACAGACGACGACACAAGGGTCAAGCTACGCGACTTTGAGACAGATTACATTAATGCTAGTTTCATAGACGTAAGTGAGCCGTAATTTGTGATTCGTGTGTGTTGCCCATATATCTTCATTTTATATAAGGTGAACGATGCTTATTTTAAACATTAATTTAATGACATATTCAATATACAGTATTTTAGTATCTAACAGTGTTTTTGTCACATAGAAGGTGAAAATTGTCAGGTACTTGACTTAACTCAAACAATATACGTTTATTTCAGGGCTATAATAAACGACATGCGTACATTGCAGCCCTAGGTAAAATATGCGCTTTCATTTATTTCAAATGTTTGACTCATAACATATTATAGTTTAGACAATTAAAAAGTCACTATTCGCCAACATGATCAAACGAGTTTTAACTGTGAAAATATGTTTACAAGTAGGTAATTTTGTCCTTTAAAGATTCTTAAAACTGCCTAAAGTGTGCCTTACAAATAATTACATCATTGAGTACATGCCTTCTTCAAGGCAGCTTGTTATCAACATTTCTGTATATATACTTGAAGGTCCCATGTCAAAGCAGCTCGGGGATTTCAGTCCATTTTGGCAGATGATCTGGCAAGAGAAAGTGGAAAAAATTGTCATGTTGACCAACCTTGTAGAAGATGGAGTAAGATGTTTGCACAACACATACACTTTAAAGATTCATTTGAAATCATCAGTTTAAATCCTTGTTTTAATCGCGATAATATTCAACAGATATGGCATGAAAGGACCCTTTATTAAAACATCAAGTACACCCTATGTTTTATTGCTAATGCCTATCAATTAAAGCCCATAAACGTTAACTAAAATTTTGCATTGTTTGCAGAAAGACAAATGCGAGCAATATTGGCCACATCCTGGAACCAGTAAACACTACGGAATGCATTCTGTTTCCTGTCTGAACGAGGATGAGTATGCCGACTATAAAAGGAGGGAATTCACTATTTCAAAGGTTTTGCTATTGAAACTAACGACAGTATTTTTATTATATGATTATGTTATTATAAATTATAGCTTAGCAGTTCTGCACTATTTGTAAAAGAATCATCAAATGTAATCACAATCCTACATAGAATAAACGCAACACTTTTCGATGTCTTCTACCATAGACATATTGGCTGACAGTTAATTTCAGTAAAAAACTCATTTTGTTTAAAAAGATAAAACCGCCCATCCGCTTATATTAAGTTTTGTTACGTTTAAAATTCATACGAACGAGAAATATCTTCCTTGTTGTGGGACTAAATCGATACAATACACATAGTCAAGATAACTTCAGTTTGAAAAGAGTTTAAATAAAACTTCCTTATTCCATGTTCATGCTGTAAAACATATCCTACATTCAAATTCTTAAGTTAAAGTTTAACAAACAATTGCAATGTGTTAAAAAGCGACAAAACGATGGTTTCATTGCTTATGAAATAACATTAACAGAAACGTGTCCCCCGGAGCTTTCTATAGAATCATTATTACCGTCATAAAAACGTATCATCTGAAATGTCAATGCATTATTAATTTGATTTGTCAACTCGAGCTGCGAAACACATATTGCATATACATCTATCATTTAGTGACAATTATGTCAACAATAAAGGTTACACGCATAATAAGTGCTTGTTTATTGCAAATTGTCAAAGGGTGTCGAGACCAGAGAACTTCATCACCTTCACTTTACTTGCTGGCCTGACAAAGATGTGCCGGAGGAGGTGACAGGAATCGTTGAGTTCAGACAGAGAGTGCAAAATATACCTTGCCAATTTGATGGTCCTGAGCTCGTTCACTGCAGGTAAAATATGTCTTATTTGGACTAACTTCAATGTTAACATATATTAGTAGCATAACGCAACCGTTTCGAGCCAACTTGGCCTCCATATGTTTTCTTCTATTTAAATAGTTTTAAAACTTTTTTTACGAAATAATAATTGTTAGTATGTTAAAGGGTATGTTTGATATGACAGTGCATTCGTATTACAAGCAAACGCACTTGTAAATGAAATAATGTATTTTGAACAAAATTTCACTATTGTCAAAAAACAACATTTGTCATTTGCTCATTCAGTGCTGGAGTTGGAAGAACTGGAACATACATCGCTCTAGATATTTTGACAAAGGAGGGAGAGAGTGAGGGGTCAATACACATCCCTGGCTGTGTGATTAACATGAGACACGATAGGGCCAACATGATACAGACCACGGTGCGTTATGAAATTATATGTATTGTTCAGTGCTTAGATTATGTTGCCATTGCCCTTAGTGCCAGTCATGATATGTGTGATAAGAAGTAGATGTTATATTTTTGTTGTATAATGTAACATATCTCTAATAGTTGTCTCGCTGAGGCTGAACAAACCATTTATTATACAATCAAGTTGGCATTCTTTCATAATTATCTAAATTGCCTTTGAACTATATACGTATATACCTTCAAACTGGAATCCGGTATAACTACTGAGTTACTAATAGCGTTTTCATATTTTTAACGTCTACTGAAAGTGTCTAAACAACAAATTTTTAGTTTTTTTAGGCCCTTTATGTTATTGTCGCTGTTTACTGTTTGAAATGTGATTTCCGCCCCCTCCAAATATTTGTGTGTGTTCATTAACAGTTATTTCTCTATTAAAAGACCCCAAAACCATTACATCTTATTGAATTCTGCTTAAATCTGTGAACTTATTTTGAGTATAACAAATATCTAGTTCGTGGTGAATGTTTTTATTTAGAACCAGTACAAGTTCTTACATAGAGCGCCCGTCTGCTCACTGAGCGATATCAGCAAACCAATAAGAGGGAAATATTTTCGTCAATACATGGGGCAGATGAGTGATGAAGACTTCAATGGACAGTTTCAGGTTAGTTGTTTTTTTTACCCTGTTTGATACTTACTAGCATTGTTATTCTCGTTATAAATATTCAAATGCATTCCCGGTAAATGAAACACTATTGTTCGTTTCTTTGCTCACTTCCCTGATTTAGTACAAAACCAGATAAACGTAAAACGTTTTAAAGGGGCTGTACTCCGTATGATAAAATAGCGAAAAAAAAGAAAATTGTCGAAAACTGACATAAACTTGGCATCGATGTGTACAATGTATTGAAACTTACTAACTGAAGTACCACATAACTTACAATTTATTTAAGTTTATCAGTTATTTCGTATTTTTCCATTAAAAAAGATTACTGGGTATCAATTCAATTCAAATCATTTATTTGATAAAGGCCACCGGCCCAAAACAATCAGTATATACAAACAAACACAAATGAAACAATTTACAGGTGAATGGTGAACACAAGTTACATGTGAAAATTATTTGGCATAGAATATATGTAGTGATAAATGTGCATATAATACCATGTACAAAGTAGAACAACCTTATATATAGTTATGAATAAATATATATCAGTATGGTGTTTTTCAACACTGTTATGGTAAATTATTATTTACAAATTCTTCCCGCAATTTTAAGGCATAGAAGATAAACATTGCTAAGTTATTAACAGTGCTATCTGTTGTTGTGTTCAGTAAGAGATGAAATTTATGCATGTTCGGATTATTGTAATACTTGCTGGGGAGATATTTGATCCTCAGATCATTGAAAGTAGTGCATTTCATTATGAAATGGTACTCAGTCTCAACCTCTAATTGACATATTTTACTAATTCTATGTTCATAGGGGGTATTATAATATCTGCCTGATTCAACTTCTAAATTATGGGCGGACACCTAAGCTTAGCTAAAGCACTTTGGAACTTTCTTAATTTTACATTATTTAAGTATGGTGCATGTCTATAATCCGTGTTCAGATTTCGGAATAGGCTAAGTTTATGAGATTCTGATATTAACCTTGTCCAATCTTGCATGTATTGGTCTTTAAGTCTTTGCACAATGTTGATCAAGAATATATTTTTATTTTGGACCAGTTGATCTATCCATACATAGCTATACCCCGTCACATTTAATATATGTTTAACCCGTGTTGTCCAGTTACTGTGCCCAAGTTCGTCCATATATTTGAGCATATTATAAACAAGACGCACAAATAAATCATTTGGCATATGTAGTATCTTAAGCCAATATTTTATTACTTTTTTCATAGTTTGTATATACATCGGAAATCTTCCACAATCACCAAGAACTGCTATGTTGTTTTCTGAGGGACACACATATATCTTTTACACGCGTATATTTGGACAGATTCAATTGTGTTACGTTTTTCAGTACCCCATAATTCTGAACCATATGTTAATATTGGCGCATTTTTGTATCAAAAATCTTAAAATACGATTTTTGGTTAAGTTGGCCAAATTTGTGTAGTTTTGATAGCAACGAAATAAGTACTCGCTTCCCAGTAGTTGCCTGTTCATTTGCCATTCTTGGGAATGATAGTTGTTGTGAAAGGATAACACCAACATATGGGAATCCGTTTACAACTTCCAATCGTTCCTTATTAAATTACCACTTTTCAGTCTTCGAAAGTGTGCCCCCATTTTTGTAGACCATGGCTTTTGTTTTCTTAGTATTGACTGTAAGGTAAAACTCCTGTGTAAAATCTGATAGTTTGTTAAGTATTCGTTGAAGGCCTACTACAGTGTCAGCCATTAAAGCTAAATCGTCTGCGAATAGTAGGCATAATATTTCTCGCCAATCATGGAAGAGCTGAATCCCTTTTAGTTCGCTATTCTCTATATGTTTAACAAACTCATTGACAAAGAATACGAACAATATCGGAGAGCAGAGGCAACCTTGTTTTAAACCGGTTGGGCAATCAAATTCATTTGAATTGATGTTATTATTAGATCGGACTCTGGCTCTGACTTTAGTATACATTGCTGTTAGGGATTTATATTATCTACCGTATACAAGATTAGATGAAGGGATTTCAAATCGACATATGCTACGTACATTTTACCCCCCTTTCTGCTCAATTTATTTTCAATTAAACTCTGTAAAATAAACGCGTTATCAGTTGTACAGTACCCGTCTCTAAAATCAGCTTGTGGCTCTCTTATTTTGTCAAAAATATTCGCAAAAAAAGTCAATCGTCTATTAATAATACTTGTATAAATTTTCCCTAACACGTTGAGTAATGATATACCTCTATAATTGCCGGGGGATGTGCGCTCCCCCATTCTTGTATATAGGTACGATTATTGATTCACACCATTGATCTGGGAACTGGCCCTCCGTAAATAATTTGTTAAAAATTGTCCGTATAATCGGTAAAATTAAATTAATTGAATGAATATAGTACTCTGGGATTAATAAATCATTTCCACCGCTTTTACCCCGTTTTAGGTTTTTTACTGCTCGTAATATTTCATCATCAGTAATTTCATCATTAAACAAAGTATCTGCTATATCATTGCTGAACTCAAGATTGGTTGGTTCAGGCAAGACATTTTCTTCATTTATATTACTTTTAAATAGGTTTTCAAAGTGCTCTTCCCATTGTTGTATTGATATTGGGTTACCACATTCGGTCTGAGTTGTCATTCGTTTAAGTTTTACCAAAAAGTACTTTGACCATCGCATGTCGATATAAGTTCATTTAATTCTTTATCATAGAATGTTTGTTTTTTCTTGTCGCATGTATTTCTAAACGCCCGTTTTGCTTCTAAGTATTTATTTAGATTTGCAATTGTGTTATTTCTTCTGAATAATCGCAATGCTTTATTTTTAAGGTATTTCATGGATACACATTCGTAATCAAACCATTGGGGTTGTTTAGTATTTCGTTTAACAAGCTTTTTTTGCACAAACCTCGCCGCATCTTTTGAGATCAGCATTAAAATCGTTTATTACCCTAGATATGTTTTTATTCCCGTTATTAATTTCATGTATATATTGTTGGGTATAATCTTGATTAAAGCAATTTGTAATCTGATTTCTAAATTCTACTGTGTTACCCTCACTAAAGTTGAACTTCTTAAATGGTGTAGAGTCTATGTTGACCTCTTGTATATATGCCTCACATTTAAATGAGAACATCAGCGGCATATGGGCTGAATTACTCTGTTCACTTGTATAGAAATTTCTAATAGTGTTAAAAATGTCGTCAGAACAAATAACGTTATCGATAACACTGCATCCATTTGGACCAATGTATGTGTAATCTCCCTTGAATTTATCAGCAAACAGTCTACCGTTGATTATCTTTAAACGAAACGTTTTGCAAAATTCTATCAATTTAAGGCCAAAGTAATTAGTCTTAGAATCTAGTGAAGATCTAGCAGGAATGTGTGAATCATCTAAAATATCTTCATATGGTTCTAAAATGTTAATATGTGGGTTAAAATTTAGTGTTTCAGTTAACGAACCAGTACGTTCATTTAAGTCTCCCGAAATAATGAAGTTATTACCAATGTCAATGTTATACTCTTAAAGAGTTTGTTCTAACATATCTATACCTTTGTTAAATTTGCCTTGGTAATAATTTGACTGCTCTAGTGGTAGGTATGCAAAACATATTATCATGTCAGTATTCCTATTAATGACTGTTTTATCTATCTTTATAAATATAGCAAAATCGCAAGTATCGAATATTTTTGAAACATATTTTGAAACTCTCTGATTAATATATACCACAATACCTGACATTGCTCTACCAAACACAGATCTTCTTATAGCTTTACAAAAAAGACAATCAAAATTTGTAAACAGTTTTGGTAAGTTATCCTCTGATTCTATCCAGGTCTCTAAAAATGCAAAGATATCTAAGCTAACTAAAAACTTAAATAAATCGTTGTCAAAAACAGTGTTGGATAAACCATCTATATTCCAAACAACTATCTGTAAGTCTCTTTTATGCGGGCCTTGACCTTCTTCCAATTTAGTCAGATCTGGTTTATCAGGCACAGTTTGAGCGTCTGTGATGACTATAGTGTCCATGTCCTTTTCCTGATTCTGTGTGTCATGCTCATCTGCTTCCAGGTTTGCTGTCCCATTCAGTGGTCTGCGTGCTGTCTGTCTGTCTAACTGCTGTCTTAATTACGCGTTCGCTCTGTTTAGTCTGATGCGTGTATGTTTCGTCGACGAATTTCAATTCACCCTTGTAGAATAAGCCTTTTGGCCTTGTCTGCGAAGAGCGTTCAGTTTTATTCGCTGCTTTTTCGTAAGATCGTTACCAATACGAATGTTGTCAGGCCGAAGGTTACTTCGACCCCTGAAAACCCTCACCTTGTCGTCATCCTGTCGTAGAGTAACAATTGTCAGTGGTTGCCTACCCTCTTTTACCTCGCCTACCCACTTAACGTACTTTATATCATCGTCATACCATTTCTCGTCCGGGCATGCCACTTTTAAAATATTATCTTTAAGAAATCAACCAGGTAGAATTCATTCCATATGAGTGCTTGGCTGAGATTCGTTACGAAAAAAAAACTTTTTTTGGTGCCAATCTGGTTTACAGTCCCTTTAACATATTTGTGATAACAATGGAAAAAACAACAAACAGTTCTTCTAATGTGGTTATGCAGGAGATGCAAACCGTTTTTGGAAAAACATCAGATAATGAACTGCATGCCGTTGAGGAGAAAAAGAGAATGAAAGGCAATTACAGACCATTTTCTGATATACCAGGTACATTGTTGTTTCTTAATATAGATAATACACACCCATTTTTCAGTGGTCAAGTTTAAGCGGTAACTTCAATATTGAAGATGATGTATAATCATCAATATATTTGACTGAAGATATGTACCAATTATGTACCAATTATCTTAATACATATGTATTTCAAAAATCTTCCTGAACATTTTGAGATAATTACCTCAGATGTTTTTCTGACTTTTGGATGCTTATATATTCAAATTATGCAGAACAGGCTATAACATGCTCAAATTCTAGTACTTTTACTAGTTCTATTTTTTTTTACTTTTGGGTTTTACGGTTCTTATTTGTACACATGCACCAACCAAAGGAACACTGCGATGCTTCTATAATGTATATTTGTATCGACAAAAAAAGGTAAAACAAACTAATTTGGTGCAGAAACGGGACTCATCTCAGCTGCATATATCAAATCGGCATGCAATGATTTTTCTTAATTCTTGGGTAATATTTGTGAAGTATATTAACATCTTATAAATTTTAAAGACTTTGAAAAACATTGATTCACATTTGTCAACATTGTTATAAAACATGTTGTTCTCATATTAAAAATACTCGTATAAAACTGAACAAAGTAGCCTTTAATCAAATACCTAAATTTATGGTTCAACGTTAACGTATTGGGCCTGATAAATGTATATGAAACCATCATTTTTATTCATTCTACATTCCTCTCGTGAAATGATGCTGTATTTGCCGTTAAAATTTTAATTTGGTCAAAGTAAATCATACTATACATATTTAAGCTGCATTAATGGTATATATTGCAGGAGATCGCAACAGACCCTGTCTGTTCCTCAAGAATCCACCAGGAGCTTCTGGATATATGAATGCAGTTTACATCGATGTGAGTAGCATTCACTCTTTAATTTCCTTACATGAATGCATGTTATATACCAAGTGTGCGTAAAGTTTACACTCTAAACTAAAGGTACACGACAACAAGAACTAAAGTGTATAAAAAAGGCTAATAATAAATAATGCAGGGCATCTTTATATGTTATTGACAGTATCTATCAGCCAGTCAATGATGTTCTTTCTTTTTTCAGAGCTTGAAAGCTAGAAATCGCTTTTTGGTTGTACAAAGTCCTACGAAGGATAATGTGATTGACTTTTTGACACTACTGTACCAGGAAAATTGTATATGTGTCGTAAGCTTTGAACTTCAACAGACAAACAAAAAGTATGGTCTACTTACATGACGATAAAAATTAATGGTTACACGTGTTTTCATTTACACAACACAATACAAGTAGTTATTTATTTTTATGAACTTAAATTATTCTAAATTATTCTACTGTTGTCCTATGAGTCCGACCTCATATGATAATAAATGAAATGCTTTTTTTCAGAAACCAAATGTCGGATCGTATTATCCTGCCGACAAGCACATTTTGAAACAGGGAATGTTTCAAGTCAGCTGTTCGATTAAAGAAAACAAAGGCTATTGTACAAAAAGACTCCTAACAGTCAAACAAAATGACACTAATGGGGTAACTATTACTTAATTGTTATTTTTATCAGCGAAGTTGGAAAATGTTACAGATGTTTAACCTAAGATTGATTACTTACACAACATCATTACCAACATTTTTATGAGTCTAAAAACTAAACTTTTAAACAGCAGCGTTCCGTGACTCACTTTGAATTCAATGCATGGGATAATACCAGGAATATCCCAAGGTCAGCTAAGGATTACCTTGACCTTATTCGAAGCGTTGATGCCAACTTAAGAGAATCTTCTAACCGAGGCCCGGTTCTTGTTCACTGTTTGTGAGTATAACATTTAACTTATGAATTTATCTTCACACCTACACACGCCTTAAAATCAAAACTTTTCAACAAGCATTTTGTGTTTTAACGTTATAATTTCTATTCTTCAACAATGTGACAAGGTGAATTTTGACAAAAAACTACCCCTTGAGCCTTTTAAATGAGTCTGTAGTGTTTCAAATACCTTTACTGTCAAAGCAGATTCTCAACGAAACGCAGACTGGCGTAACCATTCTTTATGTGCACTCGAAATATATCTTTTTCAGTGTTTTTGGGAACCATTATATTAATTTTAACATCCTCTGCGTATAAGCATGTATTAATGTATTGGTAACTACAGAGAAAGATTGCAGATATTTAACTCACTATGATCTTGGCAAAAGGTTTAACGACGAAGACAAAATTATTGTTGCAAAGCAATTTTGCCAGTCAAAGCTTAAAATGACCCTGATCAGTTATCATCAAGATTTATAAATACTTGTGTATTATTTTATTTAGTATATTCTTTGTCTAATCTTATACCATTTCATTGCAGAGACGGGGCGGGCAAAAGCGCCTTGTTTTGTGTTGTTTCAATTCTGTTGGAAAAAATGGACATATACCAGGAGGTCAGCGTTGTTAACACAATTAGGAAAGTCAAGTCAAGACGGAAATCAGCAATTCCTAACAAGGTAATGTTTAGAACTATTGATGATAAATATAATTAGGCAATACGTCTAAAACATACTTTACCATTCTTTGATCTGGTATGCTGGATGAGTCGGGGACCAACTCAAAGGTTCTCCTTTCTAGACGTTTGTAATCTGACATTTTAACAATATATTTGGTTTATTGATATATTATATAGCAAGTTATATTAATTATCTGTAACTAGTTGATGGCGTACACGCATTTAAGGAGGTTATCCATTTTGTTCGGTTGACACAACTACAAGTATCTATGACGTATCTTCGTACCTCTTTTGTAGTCCTCAGTACCTGTTTTGAAATATTCCTACACTCGTTTACACGAATGTTGTTATTTATCTCCAGGAACAGTTTGAATTCTGCCACGAATGCGTGTTGTCCTGCATGAAGTCATTTGAATACAGCAAATATGCAAATTTCACTACTAGTATGTCAAGTGCACCAGATGCTTAAACAAATTGAACAAGCAAGAGAAAAATCGACAACAGGCGAAATGAGATTGTGTTATTATTGTAACCAATATATGAAAAAACCTGCGTTAACTGTTCATGAGAAAGGCTGATCCACTGATTCTTTTTCTAAGAATGGGACAAATTCATTCAAAACGATTGCCAATACTTGTACATAAGTAGTATTTCGTGCCTGGATGTAATTAGATATATGATGGGATTTCTATCGTTTGACATCACAGTTTGATAGTGAACTCCTAATATAAATATTCCTATATAATTCAATTGAATCGATAAACGCTGTATTTAGATAAGCATGAATTTCGACAAACTGGATGACAGTGTGAGCTATCTTTTACCTACTTTATCACAATGTTTGCCTATATGTAAGCCGGACAAGTTGGCCGGCTTAAAGGACGTTGAAAATGAAAATATACCCCTTTGACATTTCATAAGATTTTTTTTATGATTTTTATTATGTTATTTTTTGTTTGTAAATGATAATATTTTTGTAGAAGGTATGACCTTTCTTGTAACAATGTGAGGTGTTCTAATGTAGATGTGAAACCCAGATTGTATGTACTGCACTAGTTCCATAAATTACCTTCCCGGTGCCATAAAACACAACATTGGTACATAATACTAACATGGAGCTCCTTCCTGTTTTTGGCGGGTTCCCCAACATTAATTAACGCACTTATTATACCTGTCTTTGTTGTGGCATTGTTTTATCTCTGTGCGTGTTATTGGTCTGATCTAGGATGTATGTCTACCGGACTTGTTCCTGTAGTTTCTTACTTTCACCCTGCCTTTGCATAATTATAGTCAGTAAACTTTAAACGATAAATTATCGTATTTATTGAACACAGACATGACGCGTTTGTCTGTGATACATTTCTGTCTGTATCCCTTTATTATAGTTTGGATCACATTATTTCAGAACATATAAATACGGCCCTACGAAACCGTCTTAGGACTCGACATTCAAAGGAAACATGCCGAAGGGTAGATACCGAGGCAAACATCAATGTACAAATACATGTATGACACGTGACTGTCAATCGTGATAATTATTCATTATAGGCACAACATAGAATATGTTAATATTGATTCTTTTATATAAACTTACATGTATTTATATAATCAGGCGATGTAAGGGTCCTTATGGGAAAGTAAAGAGTCTGTAATATACAAGTCTATGTATTATTCTGTTTTGAGTTAAATTATCTAATATTACATAATTAAAAATGACTTTTGTTAGTCTCTTACATGTTTCCTGTAAGTTGACGATACAAGAGCGCGGATTAAAGGCAGAGAGTAATATTTCAACTGTGGAAGTTTGGATGTACACCATTTTGATTATTCATATTTGTTCAAATGCTTTTATTTGTATTTACAAATTCATCTCTCTTCCTGTTTCACTAAACAATTCACTCTTCAAAGGATAGGAACACAAAAGGAAACTTGCGAACAATGAAACATAATATAAGGAAGATCAGGAAGTATGTGTATATCATATGATGTTTTAACAACTGAAACAAAAAATAAACCTTAAATATTTACTTCTGCCTTCATTACATGTATAATATAATATAAAGGGTTTGCTTAAAATGAATCGTTTATAGTTTTTAAATGATAATATAGTTAATGTTTGTGTTAAATACTTACTTGAATTGAATTATTTTCATTTAAGTCTTGCTAAGTGTAAGCAAATGTTATGGTTACAATTGCTTTGGTTAATAATCCGCTAACAGGGGGTGTATGCTCTTGAAATTTTCCAATAAAGTTATTAGTATATTGAAATGTGTTTTGACACTTTGCATCATTTATATTTCGTTGTAAGAAATTAAATTTATTTTTTAAGACAGGGACAGGTATCTTTGGCTAACGTTGCATGTATTTATTCAAATAACTGGGCTATTGGAACCTTTTGTTTAGAAAAGGGATAAACGTGTCGATTGCAGCTTCAACAAAGAAGGTAACGATGTATGTATTTTCGAAATATAAATGATATCAGTAGTCGCCCAACCCTGGTGTCAGTCAGACTTATGACAATATAAACGTGTCGCGCTGCGCGAGAAGGAAATAAATCATACCTTATTGACAATGAGGGTATTATATTATATAAGGTCAACTTACATATTTTCAATTAGGAGGATGTTAAAATCTGGATGTATTTAAACTGCCGCATGATTTTCTTTTTATACGATTTGCCTTATTGCATTTGACTACATTTAATAACAAAACCAAGATGACAAGGTATTTTGTTAAAATTATTTTGAAAAAATACCTTTATAAATAGTACCTTCGATGACGGCTGTACAAAACACCAGGAACTAAATTTGCAACCTTCAGGTTAATATATGGATGCTACCATATACTATTTTTAAGTGTTGTCTTAAAGTGTATCGTGGCAAGATCATATGTGGTCGCAATGATACAATGAATTAAACCCCTTTGACTTGAATGAAGTACTGTATTGCTCAGGGTTCATTGAACAAAGCTGCACTATCTACACTTTATGTGCTGACTCGAGAGGAATGTTCCCGATGATGTCATATCCATAAATGATGTCAGGAATGCGATGTCGAACAAAAACAAAACAAGAAGTCATAATGAAGATACTAACACAAGCATTATACGGTATGGAGGTTGCTGATTTAAATTATCAAAATGCGGACATTAATGATATGAAACGTGTTTTTATAATTACCAGCATGTGCCATTGATATTATTCAAGTAGCAAGTACTTTGCAATGTGTATGTTGCATATGTTCACGATACGTAATATTAATACTGGATAAAAAGGAAAGTGCCACTATGGCGTTACATGTTTACGGAAATGCAATGTATTTAATCACAGTCTGAAAGTAGATCAACATCATTGTGATAGTATAAATGTCCAGCTGGCTTAAGGGTCCATTTGGTTCGGTATTATATTACACAGCATTTGTTTTTGGATGTATACAGAGATAGCTTCATCGTCATTTGCGAATCATGGTAAATGTGCGCATGTTTTCATATCAGTTTCTAAACATTTTTATATTTTTTAAAGGAATCCATAAATATACATAAAACAAATATTTGAACCAGGGTATCAATGACAGTATCGAAACAATGCATTCAAGACAGCTACACAAAAACAAACAGTCAAACGAAACAAATAAAAAACTAGAACTGTAAGGGGAAACTCGAGCAGTTTACGGATATTGCAATATTTATAACCTAAATGTACCAAAAGGTATTGCTGAATTAAATGAAATCATAAAGACCAAACACTGACTATCCAATATTCCATCAGTCCTTTTATTAATACGTTGTTTCAACTTTCATTTTTCTTTTAATGATCAATCTTCACAGAGTTGTAGAATTCGATGGGCAGGTGGGTTTTGCATAACAATAAAGCTCTCATCTCAAGGTCATTGTTGCGTGCTAGCAAAACTAGCCATAATCTGTGTCTTAGCCATACCTCTGTAACGCGAGTTTTTAGTGTAGATAATTTGTGTTCTTATCTCAGTGGTGAGAGTATATCTTGCAGGTCACTTTTGTAATATTTGAATTGATATGACCGACCGCCCTCGATGATCATATTCCTTCTTTAAGGGGTATATTAATCAAAGTGACTACCAAATACCTCAATTGGTTTAAAATTATGAATATTTATATCAGGGTTGATTGGTCTTATGTCAATTTCATAGTCAAATAATTATTACTATGTGTACAATACACATATATTAGCTATAAATGACGGTATCCTAGCTTAGATTGTTTCCTTTAATGAACAAAAATACTCTTATTAGTATTGACCATATATTATAAAAAAGCAGGCATAAGGTTAATATAATTGTTCTGGAAAGCAATCACTTAATATAAATATGCGCTACATAAAATGATGGCAATTGCAATTGTGGACGAAAGAAAAGAGGAATTTCCCGTGGAATATATGTTTATGTTTCTCAGTTTTGTTATACATGATGTGTACTGTGGTCTTGATGATAATCCATTAAGGATATAGAGGATATTTGTTTATTTCAGTGTAAGATCGTATTTTATTTCACAAGTGTCACAGAAAAACATATTTTCACGAGTGGCGAAGCCACGAGTAAAAACGTAATTTTTCTATGATCACGAGTGTAATAAAATACAATCTTACACTGAAATAAACACACTTTCTCTTTCTGTTATGCTTTTTGGAGTTTTATTAGTTTTTTAATTATTTCCTAATAACCCCCTTTTTGAAAAGTGTGTTTTTTACGTAAATTGTTGTGTGAATTATCAGGGAAGCTCATATTAAGAATTACACGGCAAACAGTTGAAAATACATTTAAACGATGATATAAAATTATATTAACGTTCGAATAGTTGTTTTCGTCAGTAATTATTTTGGTATGAAAGCAAATGTTCGAACGTTTAGCTTCAAGATCAAGAAAAAGTTTGAAAATCGGGATAACCGGTATTAAACGGTAAGTTGTTAATTTCAAAATATATATTTATTGAAATTTATAAAACATTTCTTTAATTTCTAAACATTTTTGCCAACATCTACTGGTTCAAAGTGAAGTGTTCTGTTTTGATCAAGGCAAGTATTAAGCTACAAAGGAATTTTAAAGTGGTTCTGAAACTTGATATTTTCACTCATTATTTTGCAGTGAAAATATCAAACTGATATGTTCACTGTTGTTATTTCACTGTTAAAACCCCATATTTCATTAAAAAGCATGAAAGAAACAGCCTTGTTTATTGATATGGTGAGCAAATTCAACTTGTGTTAACGGTGTTAAACTACTTTGAGATAAAGCGTTTGGCTTCAAACATCTACGTAAGAATATTTGAAGAGTTGAATCCTTCAGCACCATTGCATTTTCAAGAGGTCCGAGGAAAACTATACATACCATGTTACAATAATCTAGCAAAACCAATTAACGCTTATCACGTGTGTAAGGTGCATGCATAGAATTGAACCGCAAGAAGCAGAAATGGGTCTTATAGTAAGTATGACTTACAAACAATATGACGTTATTATCAGTTTCATGTGCGATAAATGACATCATCGCTGAAGAAAAGACAACACACGTATGATCACTTCCTATAACAACAATATTTGTTTACTGGTCAATGGGCCTCAATTTTAAGACACTATACTACAATACCAAAAAGAACAAACCTTGACTAATCTACGGTTATAGTGATTAAAATTACGAGCAAGACACCCTCATGTTAACACGTTAACAATGAATTTGTTTCAGATATAAAAAAATCAAACTGTTAAATAAAGTTTTTTACATTGTATAAAACTATTGCAATATATCATACGGAAATAAACTACACAATCGATTAATATTTAGATTTCTTAATACAGTCAGTTGTAATGTCGGTGCAGTTAGGGCCGTTTTCTTTTATGTTTTATCACCTCTATTTGTTAAACATTTAGGAAGGTCGCAAATAAAAACCACTATTTGCACTTTTGTGAAACTGGGTCTGGAGGAATGGGCATTGCCCTTTCTCTTTCCGAAATGGGTTCGTCATGTCCAACTATTTATTTTCTTTGCTCCAGCTTATTTTCTAACTGTACAAAACACTCACAGTGGATATAATTAGATTGTAACGCTAAATTTCGTTATTGGATCATATACAAAAAATTCGTTCTCACCCATGTTCTTAGAGCTGAGGTAGCCCCTAAACGATCAGGCAGACAGCTTGTCTAAACTGCTATCATATTGAAACCTAAGTATTGGCTATCCTAGGTATTCTATTACGCATGTAATATGTTTTCTTTTTGAATTTTGTGACACACATTCATCTTAATATCTTCCTGTGGCCATTATATGCTCTCCTGTACTATGATACATTTTGAGACCTTTCATTATGTAGGAGAGGCTTAAAATAAATAAATAAATACTTATTCCCAAGTATCTAACCAAACTTCCATAACTTGAAAGTGTCGCTTGCTTGGAGTGCATCATTTCTTAATGAAAAATCCTTAAACAAATAATTTATGGATAAGACTGGTGTTACTTGAACGAAATGTTTTCAAATAGGGCCTTCTTACTCGAAAATATTGTTTGTAAGATTTTCTTTTAAGGCCAAAATTCTCCTACATATTATAAGTAAAAGATATTGTTGTTGACTCAAAGCTTTGTCATAAAAATAGTTTTGCCTGTCTGTTTTCCATTCATATTCGTATAACCTAAATAGTATTTATAAAAAAACATGTGATGGCTCCCGTCATATCCCATAGAACGATCTAGACTAATATTCTGGTGGGACGGCTGTTTGATTTGGCGTATTGTGTTAAATACGGAGTGAAAATCAGGCCATAGCAATTGAATCCTGCGCTAAAATGCTGCCGAACACTACCATAATTTATTGTTGGGTTATTTAGAGCCCAAAACGTTAAGTACATAACATAACTCTAGTTTGTGCTACTATGTTTTTAATTTGGATAAAATCGAATAAACATCAATAAGTCAATCAATTCAATACGACGGTGACTACATCTTTCATTGTGACTTTGCTTGATATTATAAGTAGAAATGGTTTAAGAATGGTTTAACATGGCTGTGTTTAGAAGAAAATGAAATAAGATTATAGGACTAATAGACTGAACAGGAAGTCTTTTAAAATTTCCGCATTATAAATTACAAATTCGTTTACTTTCGCTGTGAAATTTAGTACAGGTAAAATTTTCGCTTTAGCATCTTCTTAACATTATGTGTATAGAAGGTAATGCACTCTAGATAGACTGATCCACATTCATTTGGTTGAACGTAGAACAATACAAACTATCAACATAAAGCACTCTTTGTTTATTTAAAATTATTTTAAGATTAATAGTGCATGGTTTCAGAATTGTTAAACAACTCGATACTTCCGTATACTTATTATATTACTCAATGGATAAGCAACATTCTCCGAGACGGGTTTGGCATGCCCTGCTACTGTTTGATCTACCTCCATCCTAGTTTATTCGTATAAATTATTAAAAGATAATGGAATGATCTTGACGTAATGATATATACAAGCTTATGTTGTTGTGTATTACTTATTGCAATTGTCTGTTATAATGATGTAATACATAAAATGAAGATCTTTCAACCAATATATAATGACATTTTATACGCTGTATAGAAGTTAATATTCTACAACCTACTGGTTGATATCTTATTACATATTAGGGAGCATTAGTCAGGTAGTCGATATCTCCAATTATTTTACTTCCGTGTCTTAACAGCTTAAACATTGGTTTTGATTATCCATTTAAGTAGTAAAATTCTACTGCACGGTAATGAATGAAGAATGTTTCTGGTCTTTGTTAAATCGGAGTAATTTTTAATATTTTTATAGTTAACTTGAACGTGAAATATACATACACGGGTTATTATGTATATACTATTATTTTTGATTAATTTCGTGGTTTGTAAAATCTGTCCAACTGAATATGGTGGCCGCTGTGAAAATTGCAATACGCAGTCGATTTGTGTTGAGTGCAAAGCACGATTTTGGAACATTACTTCGAAATGTATATTTAGTTGTGTTACAACAACGTGTACGTGTACCAACTACTATGACTGTCTGTCTTGTAAAGACGGATATTACGGTATTGGAAATAACTGTAATAGGACATGCTCATCTGGTTGCGATGGCCAATCATGTAACAACAATGGAACGTGTTTGTGCAAGCCTAATTTTACTGGAAAAACATGTGACTCGTGTGTAGACGGTAGGTACGGAGCAAATTGCTCAATGCAATGCAGCCGGGGTTGTGAGGGGAATAATTGCAGTCCAATCGATGGATCATGTACATGTAGAGAATATTATAATGGAGTGAAATGTGAAAACTGTATCACAGGTCGGTATGGAGAAGACTGTTCAAAACCATGTAGTCTTGGTTGCTTAGAGAACACTTGCTCCCATACTGATGGAAAGTGTGACTGCAGAGAGTTTTACAGAGGTGATAAATGTGACGTTTGTGAAGACGGGCGGTACGGTGAAATTGACTGTCATCAGGAATGTTCTTTTGGTTGCCATAAGGTAACATGTAACCCTAACGGTACGTGTCTATGTAAGCATGACTTTATTGGCAATACATGTAATTTATGTGTTGCTGGCAAGTATGGAGCAAACTGCTCTATGAAATGCCGCGGAGGTTGCGAGGGGAACACTTGCAGCTCACAGGACGGAACATGCAGCTGCAGGAGAAATTATAGTGGTGAACAATGTGAAAACTGTTCTACAAGTCGGTATGGAGAAGACTGTTCAAAACCATGTAGTCTTGGTTGCTTAGACAACACTTGCTTTTCTACTGATGGAAGTTGTGATTGCACGGAGTATTACACAGGAGCTAAATGTGACGTGTGTGTAGACGGGCGGTACGGTGACGGTTGTATGAATACATGTAAGTTCTGCTTTTCATATAATATTATATTTTTTTAAGTAGACAGGTTTTTGTTTCTCATACACTGTCTGATACTATTAGTTTACATTGGTTTAAATGTGATATAAGCCAAGCAAGTTCGTTTCAAAAATGAACAAAAGGCAAACGTGCATTTATATTCTTTGAAACATGATTGATAATGTTAACTTTAAAAAACATTCATATTATCAATTTATTATGGATATGTAATCACTAATTATAAACACCTCACCACAAACTTGTATTTGCATTTACTCACGAATTATTATTCCTGTTTCACTAAACTTTCCACTGTCAATAATAATAATGTGTATAAGTGGTACAAGAGGGATATGCGAAGAATGTATCAGAGATCAGAAAGTGTTTGTTTTCTATATTTATGTTTTAATTTTGACAAAATATACCTAAACTATTTGTGTCTGCCTACAAGTTCACATGATATACCATTTTTGTTTAAGCGATGAACATGTGTATAAACGTTTTTTCTGCTTTAAAGAGATGATTTAAGCTTCTAATGTTCAGGAAAGCGTACCTTTGAAGTGTGTAAAGTATACTTTTATTAAAAAAACACACAAAAAACACAACATCATATTACATCATAAAGTAGGAATATAAAAATCTCATTAAAATCGGTAAGGCTGAACGTTTAATTTAGGCATAAAATATTGTTTATATATATCTTTGCCTATATGATTATTTTTAACCATTGTGGGAGAGTCTAGAATTGCATCTGTAAAGTTTATTGCAAATGTTAGTTTTAACAATACATGTAAAGTTTACACATAATTTGTACCCTTGGATCGTTTTCACATCAGATCGGGATTCGTTAGCACTTATCTACCACAGCTCCACGGCAAAAACATTGTTGTTTTCGCAAGAATGCTTAAAAATTACTTGCTCGTTACAGACAGGAAGTTTGGTTGTAGAGTTTGCTGTTTAAATAAATTTGACATCTGATGTAACTTACTTTTTTGTTGGATCCAATCAACGTTTCAGAAGTAACCTTGAAATGTTCATACTTAATAGCGGTGATAGTAGTTGTCCTTAAAGTTCTTTAACACGTTAAACATACTGCACTAAGCGTTCTTGTCTATCTAACATGTCACCTCTGCATTAAATTGACAAAGTGCATTATGTTTTGACGTCATTTAAATGAAGATCACTGAAATTGAGGTGTAGAATATTCCCGCAGAGACCGTCTCACTTGCGTGTATACATATTGCACTGACGTCTGAGCATAGTCGCAACGCCATATGGCCTTTCTGCATTTTAAATTAATTATTGAACCACCACATTAGATCATTAACGTAAAGTACGTTAAGATAAAGATGTTAAGATAAGGTCATGTGCACAGTTTATGTTAAAAATATTACTTGGGTCAATATGTTTTAAATATGTTTTCCATTAGATCAGAATAATTGTAGAATGCATTATTTGAAAATGATAACGGTACTAGATAAAAAATCCAATCTACAAAATCAAATAAGGAATTAATCTTAAATAATAAAACCAATCGTTATGAGAATTAAATGTTAATTATTTATTGCAAACAGACGTGACATTCAGTGACATATATTGTAAACTGTTGTCGAAACAACTCCTCAAACAAAAGCACGAAAACGAGTATATGTATATATGTGTGTGTGTTACATATCAAAGACTATTGATTCAGAAGAGAAAAAAAACACTAAGCGTAAGTATCGTGTATCAATCAAGGGTTCTGTTGATACAATAACTATGATTTGTTGTTATGATAAATTGCACGTACATAATTTAAATACGACTTATGTATTTAGTAAAATCTATTGATTGTTTTATGAACTACAACTAGGTCAAGCTTATAAGAAAGAATATCTCCAGTAAAGGAAAATACTATTATACTAGAACTAATCGAATAAAGTCGTATGACTTCCTGGTTATTTTGTTTTAAATGTTTGCTTTGTATAAGGAATGTTATTAGTGTTGACTTAGTTTAAAACATAACAAAAACTACTTTTTTAATGTATTACAGTACTAAATCAAAGATGAAAAACGTTATTGACATGTTATTTGTTTCTTTAAATATGAGAAAAATTCATTGATATAAATAAACATTATCATTCATGTTTATTTCACTGTAATAAGCTTTGACTTAGTTATTAAGATTGAGGTTTGTTAGAGTTGTTAATGTTGAAACTTTGCTGCTAGCTGTCAGTGTACTCATCCGAATTGTTTTTGCATTTCTCAATCAAACGGTACTTAGTCGCAACATGTATATGCCTCTTGTGAAGCAAAGATGGAACTTGAAAGCAACTTGAGAGTTGTTCTTCTGGATTGAGTAGAAATAGATGGACACTAAAGTGACAACCCTTGTAGCCAACAAGTAAACAAATACCCAGTTTAAAGACTCTAGCATACTTGCATTGAACAAAGTCATACACGCATAAACCTTAATGCATTATTATACCAATGTTTGAAAAGTATTCAATAGGTGGACAGCGAGTCATTAAATTGTTTAAAGGCGATGCATTATGCGATGTCTGTGTTCAAGACGAATGCTTAGGACATAACAGTTCTGAATTATATTGTATATCGGATCTGATTGTAAAGACAATTATGGGGATAATATATGCTGTTGTTGATGATTGGTTTGGCGACGGGTATTTGCTTAAACCAATCACTGTGTACACACCTAGGTTGCTAAGAATAACATAGCCACTAATTTCTGTACGATTTTGATCATGTTTATCGTGCAATTGTTGGACGAGGTAAAACAATCAAATTTAGTTAATAACATAACGTTTTTTACTGACAAGTGTAGTGAAGATAAAGGTTAAATACGCGATTGACTAAATGACAAACTTTAGCACATGAAACGTTACTTTTATATATCTTGTGATTGAAATTAATCACAGTATAGCGTTTTCACAGAGGATACTGTTTTGTTTAAGTTAAATACATATCTCGCCAAGAATCCAACTAAAATTGGACCAGAAAATAAGTGAACTGTAAATGTTTTGTTGTCATAATATGAAATATAATGCTATTGTTTACGCTAAAATTCAACTGCTCATTTTATTGTATGCTTGGTATTAATAAAAAATGAGACAAACCTGATATTTAATTGAGAAACTGTTCCTTATTCTGGCGTAATGATGTCAGAATTTATACCTTGCGCCGAGTACGACTACGCGTGTTAAGCAAAACACTTAACAAGTCGGAACACTGTAAATGATATTTTTACTATTTCAAATCGTTAGTTGATGAAGTTGCAGTAATTCGCTTTTCTGAGTAAAACGCCAACACAAATAAATGAAAATCAATTATTGAATATATCAGATTCTCAATATTGCTTGAAGACCTCCCGCTATGAACCCAGTGGGGTACAGAAACTAACATCACCAAATGATTGTAATAATGTTGTCGTTAAAAACCGTATCTATATTTCAGCTGAGCAGAATCATCTGGACGAATTAGACACCTTTCAAACTGGTGCACTTACCGGAGGAATTGTTGGTGGTGTAGTAGTGCTAATGGGTGCTGTCGCTTTAATTGTTTGGGTTAAACGAAGGTTTGTCGTAATAACAATATTGCTAAATTTTAACGTTTTGTGTCCTACTACATTTTAGCTCCATTCGATCATATTGGATTTCATACAAGTTGATTTCGGTATGTGTTTATTTCCATTGATCGTGTTTAGTCATATTCCAATATTATCATTTGCAGATATGCTCGAGTCCAACTTTCTTTCTTTTTTGTTGTTGAAATTATGGTAAGAAGTTTATACCTTTGATGCTGTTTAATTGCAAATGACACATCAATATTTGTTTGAACTTGTTTAAAATCAAACTTCAGATTATCACAAAAGGAAGCACAAGATTATGAAAACAAACAAGAAACTACAACTCATGGTAAAACATATACTTCAAATTTTATTTTTTATACTTTATTAAAAAAGTAAAACAGAAGCATTAGTATGAATCTAGTCAATACACTTGAATGAACATTTAAGAAGTTTTTTGTTTTATTTTTTTAATGCTTTATTAATTTTAATTTGTTTAAAATGACGATTTTAGCATTGTTATAGGCGGAAATGCAACTCAACCAGGACCATACGAAACATTAAATACCGGCCGCATTGAGAAAAATGACAGAAAGGATACCTACACCAGTTTGTTCACGACAGGACAAGTTGGAATGACAAAAGATGCAAGCCTTAACAGAAGCACAGTGCGTCTTTTGAATGCTGTTGGTGTTGAAAGAGACAAATCTGGACCGTATGAAATGTTAAATGCAACCCATTTGAAAGTAAATGAGATGAGTGATACCTACAATAGTCTTTTCACAACAGGACAAGCTGGAGGTACAGACAATGACAATTTTGAAAATATTTCATGGATCATCTAACAATAAGTCCGGATTTTCACTCATACTCAAACACGTTGCTAAGGCAATGACAACATCATCGAGGAAATTCCAACACAAGCCAAAATATGAAATTACGGGTGAAGAAATGACCACACAAGTCAAGAATGACAACACAGGTAAAAACATAATAAAACTATTGGATTATTGTTCAAGGTGTTTATCTTTCGAAGCACAATACTTTTATTAACACAATTTTCTAGTTCAGAGAATTATACAGTTATACTGACATTAATTTGTACAATAGCGGATTTTGGGTAGATAGCTGTCGACTGTGGTAATATTGTTAGAAATGTTTGTGTCTATATCTTCGTAGAGCTTTTGATCTTGTCAAATTTAGTATACTTTTACAGGAAATATATATGTATCACTTTTTCCAGCTGTGGGCAATGTGTTATTTGGTGGTGACAAACATCTGCATTGCAATATGTTAAAAGTAATGATCCACAAACATCCGTTATGCAACCATATTCCTTTTGATTAATATCAATAGTTTAAACCTGTTTTTCGGTATTTACCTCTTGTTTGATGATTCTGCTTGCATAAATCTGGATATAGCGTTAAAGATATTCAACTATCTTTGCTAAAGGTTTGGGATACAGTGAGAGTTATAAAAAATAATTACTCTATGTCAGGAAAGTATAATAGTACACAATTCAGTATATTTCCCGAATGGTGAATGGTCATATTTAATGATGAATGTCCGGCAGTTGCATTATGATGATTGTTGATACTAATAATGGCATGTTTGTGTAAATGAGGGATGATTTGTTTCCATATAATAATAAATAATTGTAAATCCATGAACATTGTACAGTCCACATTTTGTCATACTTGACATCTACATTATATACCAAGAAAAATAAAGTCATAGTGAAAACCATGAGCAGGACAAACGTATTGTTATACGTACATCATTGTTGGGGTACTGTGAATAATAAAATAATTCAAAGAAATGAACGATCGACTTTAACAACCAAAATAAACGGGTTACAAAGATCCCTTTTCAACAATAACGTATTTCATTTGAATGTTATGTTTATTTTCTGCAGATCGTTTCTTTCAGAACTGATTGTTCCATAATTGAACAGAAGTAAACAAACTGTCCTTCATGATTTGCAATTTTCGTAATATATCATAAGAATAAAGTAGGGATGCAAACGAATATTCGAATATTAATATGAATAAGAAAATCATCTGATTGAAACTTCTTGTTTTCATTAATATCGTTATTGTATGTACATACTGATTTTAGTAATTTTTATTGAGCATAACAGTAAAATGTTTGATAATGAATCATATCTCGACTTGGTCGGCCAATCCCCGATATAATAACACGTAACTTACACGTGAATACTTTTTGACATAGCAGGCATCGCATGTGCAACGGGCTTTATCAAAAGAGCAGCAGTGCGGATTAAAAGATTGCTGTTGTAAATATATCTACAACTTATTGGCTTATAATATTATACTTAATAGTCAACAAATGAGGTCATTCAATAAAGGGTATGGCAAAGAAGTTATCACATGTGTTTTTAATATGGTAGACGAAAGTTAAAATGTGCCTGTAGAATGTAAATAAGTTAGTACGAACTAGGTAGTTTGAGCATATGTGTACAAGATTACACCAGTACTGTTTTATTGAAAAGAGAGGCTGCGAAAACGAAAACGCACGCACGCACGCACGCACGCACGCTAGCACGCACGCACGCACGCACACACACACACATACACCTGGATGACTTAGTGCACTAGCAATAAACCCTACACGTACACTTATCTATATGACAAAATGCACAGAAAGACAAGTACCTTAATGACTTAATGACTTCACGTGCACGTACCTGTATGGCAAAGTGCACAACACGTACACGTACCTGTATGACAAAATGCAGAACACGTACACGTACCTGTTTAGCATAGTGACATCATGTACACGTACCTGTATGACAAAATGCACATCAATTAACGTACCTTAATGACATAGTGACATCAAATACACGTACCTGTATGACATAGTTAAATCATTTAAACGTACTTTATGGAAAAATGCACATCAATACACGTACTTTAATGACATAGTGATATCACGTACACATACCTGTATGACATAGGGATATCACGTACACATACCTTAACGATATAGTGATATCACGTACACGTACCTGTATGACATAATGCACAACTCGTTCACGTACCTGTATGACATAATATCTCACCTCCTACATGAATGACGCTTTCCGATTGGCCTAGAGCGGTCACGTGAGCGAGGTGTATAATCCATATTCCCCTGTAATTTCCAGTTTGTTTCATACCACCCCTGTAACTTTCATACTCCGCAGAAGACGTAACAAAATGGCGGCCGAAATTTTCTCTCTCGGCTTATCTTTTCACTGTAAGGGAAGTATCTCATGAACGTTATTTTTTTTGAAAATCCATTTTATTCAAGCAATCTGTTGAGTGTAACCGACTGTTTACATGAGTCATACAACACGTACACGTACTTGTATGACATAGTTATTATTACGTACACGTGCCTTTATTACATTGCGCACATCACGAACACATACCTGTATGACGAAGTGCACAACACTTACACATACGTTTATGACATAATGTACGTCACGTACACATACCTGTATAGCATAGTGCACAACAGTTACATGTTGCCAAGCACGTACACGTTCCCGTAAACGTATTAATTCCACTTCTCCCATATGATGGTCAACACAAATCTTTTAAATCCGTTTATGTTCAAACTTAGACAATACAATACTTACTTATGATTTAAAATGAAACTAGTTTAGGTCTCATTATATATAGCTTTATTTTGGATTTGTAACAAACTATTCAACACGAAAACATGACGAATATTTATATTTAAAAGGTGCGAGCATTAGTATCTTATTTATCATTCAAAGATAATTCAGTTAAATGTTGGCATTTATCAAGACTTGATTCAGTCGAAGGGGCCAAACCGTTCTATAACTAACTACTAACTTCCGTGTGGATGGCAACGATATTTACTCTTGCCGTATGCTATTTATTGGGCGTTGTCCTTGACAACATGATGAAGGATAGTTATGTCATCCGTAGTCCTTATAATTGAAATTGGTGTTTTGGGTGGTGTAAAAAACGTATTACAAAATGCCTGTAAAAAGGAATATGTTGAAATAATTATGAATTCTATTTTATGAAAGGTCAAGTGGCAGCCTATAAAAAGAAATATAAAAGTTCTTATGACCTATCCGGTGATAATTTTAATAGCAGTCGAACCCCGTTGGCTCAAACCCAAGTCTACAGCAAAAAATACCTCGAGCCTCGGGAAATTCGAGCCAAGCGGGATGTTTTACATTCAGTTGAAACAAACTGTCCTTAACACCCAGTTTTAGCGTGAGGAGGAAATCGAACCAAGTGGGTTCGAGCCAACGGGGCGAGATTTGTAGTTGAATAAATTAAAACCTTTTCAATATGATCATTTTTTTCAAGGAAAACCTCCTTCAAAATAAAATGAGACACACGATCAAGATATAATGTAGTTCGATACAGTTTGACCGAAGATTGAAATAGTGATAACAACCTAGATATTTTAGTGACAGGATCAATCGGAAGAACGTACAGGGTTTAATAACCTACTCATATAATGTCCTCGTTTATCTTTATTGTCGAAGTGTAAAAGGAGGCGGTAGACCAGGAAGAAAAATAGCTGTTATCAGTGATACTATTGAAGGCCATAAAACGCTTACCTGTACTGTGATTCATTTCGAGACCTTTCATGATGTAGGAAAGGCTGTAAATAAATAAATAAACACAACATTGTCAGTACCTATCCAGACTTCAACTAAATGAATGTATCTCTTGCTTGGAGTGCCGTCATTTCTTTATGATAAACGCTAAAACAAATATTATACGTATATGGGTAGGACTGGTGTTATCTGAACGATATGTTTTTAATACTGGACTTACGTACTCGAATATGTCGTATGTTGATTGCTAATCTTGCCTCTTAAGGTCGATTTTAGGTGACTATAAGGTATCGCTATTTCGCTTACTGAAACGCGCCCTTGATGACTCTTTAAATAACAAACTCTTATGGTTGTCGTAAGTTAAAAATGGTAAACGACTTGATCAACTTCCGCGTATAATAATACTTTTTTGGCGTAGCACTGGGTGGAAAGGTGCCCAGACATTCTCTGAAACAGTTTGGGCATGCCCAACTACTTAATAAAACTGTTCTGCCCTATCCAATTTTTTTACTCCTATATTCAGATATTCGGTATTTCTGATTATTTTACTTCCTTTTCTTTACAGCTAAAACATTAGTTTCGATAGCCAGTTTAAGAAGTTAATATCTTCTGCGCGTTTATGAATGCAGAATGTTTCAGCAGTGTGTTGATTTTGAGTATTATCTAATGTCGTTATTATTTACTTGAACATAAAATAAGTACTACAATGGTTATTATGTATATATTATTATTAATAGTTTATTTCGTGGTTTGTAAAGCCTGTCCATCTGAATATCTTGATCGCTGTGAAAATTGCAGTATGAATTCGATTTGTGTTAAGTGCAAAGCAGGATATTGGAACGTTACTGGGGCTTGTGCCTATACATGTGTTACACCAACGTGTACGTGTACGAAGCACCTTGAGTGTCTCTCTTGTAAAGAAGGATATTACGATATTGGAAATCATTGTGATCAGAAATGCTCATCTGGTTGCGATGGCCAATCATGTAACAACAATGGAACGTGTTTGTGCAAGCCTAATTTTACTGGAAAAACATGTGACTCGTGTGTCGACGGCATGTATGGAGCAAATTGCTCAATGCAATGTAGCCGAGGTTGTGAGGGAAATAAATGCAGTCAAACCGATGGATCATGCACCTGTAGGGAATATTATAGTGGTGACAAATGTGAAAACTGTATCACAGATCGGTATGGGGAAGACTGTTCCAAACCGTGTAGTCTGGGTTGTTTAGAGAACACATGCTCTTCTACCAACGGAAAATGTGATTGTAAAGACTTTTACACAGGGGACGAATGTGACGTTTGTGAAGATGGGCGTTACGGGGACAGTTGTTTGAATGCATGTGAGTTCCGCTATATATGTAGCATATTAAATAAAGAGCTAATTATCTCTTACCCTCTCTTATGATATTAGATTACATTTATATTTATATAGTTTAAGACTAGGAGGTTCGTTTAAACAATGAACATACGACAAACATGCATTTATTGTCTTTGAAAAACAGATGCTAAGGCAATCATTTACTAGTCACTTTACTTTTTGCATTTTTCATTTCTTTTTTTATCACTCAGTCGAATGAAAATGTGATAATAAAGACACCCAATAACATTCAGACATACAATTGATTTTTTATATGTTTTATTATAGTCGAATGAAAATATATAAATAATAATTACACACTATAACATACATCGTTTACTGTTTTGTTTCTGTAAATTAAAGTCATGAAAAGAACTAACATTTTTTTTTAACTATTCGAACGTGATATGTGTTATTAAATTAGGGAACATTATGACTAACCAGATGAACAAATAATTTGACTACATATGTATTTAGCAGCAAGGAATGAACAGACAGAGACAGATAAACCAAACGTTGGTGCGGCTGTCGGTGGGGTAATTGGTGCTGTTCTTGTAGTTGCAGCGGTTGTCGTTGCTGTGATCATTCTTAAACGAAGGTATACAGTACAGACAATAATTTAGAACAAAGCCTTTACAATTTTGGTTATTCAGAATTTTCATTTTTTACAAATAATTAATCTAAATAATGTACTTAGTATACAATTATGATTAAATATTTAATATCGATTTTGTCTTGTTTGCATTTTCAAAGAAATGAGTTATGCTACAAAAAGCCACGAGGTGAAGAACAACACAGCGAAGAAATACATTCACCTCAGCCAGTTGTCTACGCTACAGTGGAGAAAAATAGTAATGTGATTTTGTCGTATCTGTTATAACGCTTCATCTCATAGTAGACATAATTATGTTTTTATGTTGGGTTTTTCGTAAATATAATTTGAGATCTTGGTGTATACCTTAAAACGGAAATCATTGGCAAAAACAATAACACAAAAACAAATAAGCGTCGTTATTTCATATTCCTAAAGCCTGTGCTCAATCTGTTTATTTTAGGACACTCATCTGTTTCCGCTCAGCAAATGGAGCCCAGTCGTGTCAATCAGGCACATCACCCTCACACTTCATTAGCCGAGCACCTTGCTGAAAATGGTAAAGCAATCAAACTTTGACGTTTGTTTTTAAGCTCGATTATAAAGACAGTTATAAGCTGCTTTACATCATTTTTGAATAAGAGCTCTGGGTAGACAATGTTAACGATGTCCTGTGTGAGAATGAAGCCTTTGTGGGGCTCGAACCCAAGACCCTTTTGATTACAGGAAGACACCAATGCATTAGAACAGTCAGCCTAGAAATGACTTACCTGTAATGTTATACCAATTATTTTTCGATAACTACATATCCAGTATTATAAATGTTTAATATAGGAGCAACATCTATTTGCCTTATAGGAAACAAACTATACGAAGACATATCAAATGGAACTGATCATTCAGGCATCATTCAAGAGAACGCCGAACAAGAAGGGGGGCACAGAGTAAACATACAAACACAACACGTTGAACTGGTGATGACCGACGAAACTACTAAAGATGATGGGCTTGAAATTGGTATACGTTTGAATATACAATATTTCATTATTTATGCGAATAGCTACATAAACAAGCTCAGTAACAAAAAGGTTAAACATAAACCCGGTTTAATGGTACTGGGTAAACGCCAGAGACATAGAACATAAAATCACAAACAAAAAAAGATGAAAGAACAGCACAAAACTCCACAAACAGCACAGTGCATACATATACTATATATAGAAAACTAGGTATGTTTATCAAGGATTCTTAGGTACCGCCTTGGAACGGTCAGTAAAATCTAAATTTACAGGTATTGCATTGTCATAAGATATGCTTTCATGTTTTTACTGATTATTATTTTTTGTGCGTGTATATTAATTCGCATTAGGAATGTGTTAAAAAAGGCGAAAATAAATAGTATACACTGTAATAGTACATTTATACAATAATTTAAATGTGTACTGTCCACTGTTATAATAATGTTATAATAATACCATAATCATCCTTCAGATGAAGATGACCAAATTGCTCGAGCAGCAGCAATCGAATTTGAAGAGAAGGGCGGTATATATTACAACAACGCTGATAAAATCAATAAACAAAAAGTCGCTGTTAACAGCTTAATGAAATACGTCATAGAGAAGACTGACATAGTGGTTGAAGAAGAATTCGAGGTAAAAACGTTGTCCTTTTCCATGAAGTAATTGCTCACCACCCCTGTTTAGTACTTTTCCCGTAATTGTAAATAAAAAGTCAAGTGAATACAATTGTAGAATGAATAAGAGTGTCTGTAATTGTAAAACAGGCAGATATTATGATAGTACAATTTGGTTTGCAGAAATTTCCTTACGGCCTGACGAAATCATACGACGACTCCCAAAAGCAAGGACATATTCAACGGAACAGATATAAAGGAATATATCCATGTATGTTTTGAATTAGTATTCGGTATTTATTTGCATTGATATTTTGGTTCGTCCAATTTTTGGGGAAAAAATCGGGGTATTGTAGTGGTTTCGGGGAAAATATATACACATGTTACAAGAGGATATACTACCAGAACAGAAGGGCTCACTATTATGGTTAAAATAAGTGTTAAGTAATGCCCTCATTGATAAAAAACAACAACAGATTCTTCAAGGACATGTCAAATATACTTTGCCAGATAAATTGTAAAATGTCTTTTCAGACGACGATACCAGGGTCAAGCTCCTCGACTGTGAGACGGATTACATAAATGCTAGTTTCATAGACGTAAGTTAGCGTAGATGTGTTGCATTTAAGCAATCGACTGCGATTAAGTGGACGACTCAGCTTTCAAATTTTATTAATACTACAAAATTATAAGATACAGAATTTTTATTTTTTTTAAATAGTGATCAGAGCAGCACTTTTCTGATAAAAGATGGATGAATAAGATATACTTAACTCATATCATATATGTTTATTTCAGGGTTATATAAAACGACATGTGTACATTGCAGCACTAGGTAATACATGCTTCTTAAAATATCTAAATAATGGCTATGTTAATAGCTTAAACAATTGATAATTACAAGCCACGACCGTGATCATAGGTTTACAAACTAAGCTATTATTTTTTACTTCGAAAATATAATTCAGTGGAGACGGTAGAGTAATATATCTAGCGGAATATTGTTTTACATGAAATTAGCTACAGTTTGCCGTTCTGATACTGAGTACGCAATGACCACATATGGATAAAACCAACAATTAAAAGCTTAAAGTATACATTAGATAATTATCGATGTGATCTCACGATTAAAGATAAATGCTTAAGCAATTTCAGTTGTAATTATACTTGAAGGTCCCATGTCAAAGCAACTCGGGGATTTTAGTCCATTTTGGCAGATGATTTGGCAAGAGAAAGGGGAGAAAATTGTCATGTTGACCAACCTTGTTGAAAAAGGAGTAAGAACAATTATATTCACATTTCTTTCAATTTGTAGATTAGTTCCAGTCATATCGTTTTAGTCTTATAATAAAAAAGAATCAATTATATATGCTTCATATGTTATCCCCACCCTCGTTCTATATATACAATTGTAGAAAGACAAGTGCGAGCAATATTGGCCAGACCTTGGGACAAGTAAAGTCTACGGCAAGGTCCATGTTTCATCCCAGAGCGAAGATGAATATGCCGAGTTTACGAGGAGAGAATACACAATTTCAAAGGTGTCGTGATTGAAACATGTTTGTTTTATCGTCTTATATATTATTTAGTTAAATGGCGTTTAGCAGACATTATTTCTTGATTAATCTGTAACGTATACAAACAATTTATTTCAATGACGAAAAAATCCCTATGAAGAATATATTGTACCTAAGCAACATTGGTTTTTATGAAAAACCCTATTTCTACTGAATCTACTGAATAATATTTTGTCAACCGGTATTGTTTATTATTAATTTTATGACAAGCATTCATCTAATAACTTCCTGTATGATTTGTATAAGAATGATCAATACAATGCACCAAGTCAATGACTGCAGACTACTTTGTGAGCGACGTGAACATTTCTTTTATTCAAACAATCGATCTTTAACACGAGATCGTATTTATGATTACATTTAATGACATGAAACACTCGTTCAAATGTGAAACGCAAACAAGAATTTACAAATGAAAACTTCCTTGTTTAATTTAACTGTCATGCTTTTAGAAAGAAATATGATTTGATTTATGATTTTGTGGTATTAAACTCATTTATTCTAACAAAAATGCGGACACATTATTTAGAAGTCCTGACTAATGAAATATCTTAATATATGTAAATTTAAATATAAACTATTCACGATGGCATCGAATATTACACCAAATATGATAAAATCATACAAAAATTCAATGTACGCGTTGTGGGATTTTAAGCCATTGTTAGCCCGATTCTTGTTTTGTTCACATCCTACCGTTTAGAAAATGGTAAATTAAACTTTTAGATACTCACACCATAACCTAATTGCAACCTTAGCCGTCGTAAAAAGACTCAAACATCCAAATGTATCCTGTATTTACACCCGAGTTTAACGATTGTATTTGTTACCGTTTGTGTACCATGAGATTGACAATTCCATAAGGCAGCTCCGCCAGTAGCGCTTAAAGCACATATTCAGAAAGTTAGTGGTTCGAGTCTCATACGCGACACATACATTTTGTATAGGTACAATGGTATACGAAACCCATTCGTAAATGTATAAGCTATTGCAAGAATTGGTCAACTGCATAGACAGTGGAAAGTGAGTATACTGCTTTATTTGGTGGTAATATACACAATTAAAGAAGAGGTTTTACAGGGTATCTAGAATAACATAACCTTATGTTTCCATCAGTACGCATTTTAACCTAGTCCGGTACGTTTTAAACTTCATTTCTTAGAAAATGCATCAGCGATAAAATAACGTAAAATCACAACTAGAAATGAACACATTCCTATAAAAATACAATATATATATATATATATATATATATATATATATATATATATATATATATATATATATATATATATATATATATATATATATACGTGTACGTAACTTGTTTGTTAGCATATCCTGATATGTGAATTGTACATTTTCAACAGAGACAAACCTACGAAGTCCAAAATGATCATCTAACATTTAAAACGCGGTCAAAATCTCAAAAAATAACTTTGATAGCAATTGATATTGTTTTTAGATAAAAATCAAGAAATAATTCCTGTTTTAAAAAAGGTCTTTGTCTGAATGACCATTGCTTTGACCATTTTTTTTTCAGCAAAATGTAACTACTGTAAATGTAGAGACTCACTTCCCATACATAATTATGAAATTATGTCAGTAAATTGTTATGTAAAAAGGTTATATCAGCACTTTCAATGCTCATATAATTCCGCCATAATCTCATTTCAATACTATTTTCACGAGCATCAAAATTCGCTTGTCAATAAGTCCGCCATGGCTCAGTTAACAGGTACACACTTATTTATGCAAACAGTAGAAGTATTTGTGAGAATATAAACTAGCTAGTAAGTTAAATATAGAATTGACTAGGATCACTTTACGAACAACATTAAAGTAACGAAGCAGGGTTAAGCGACTGGTTTTCAATTGTACTACTGTTTCTTGTTTTAAGAGATAAGCATGTAAAACACGATAATAAACAAACACACCTTTTCCTCTTGTTGTTAACAATAAATATAAAATAGTACTGTTGTAAATAATATTCGGAACATCTACTCAAACCAAGCTCGTGTACCTTAAGCAGATGTATTAAAGCAAAACCTAGATATTTCTTTTGAACAGATAAACCGCCCGTCTGCTATTATGCAGTTTAGTTACATTTCATATCCACTATATTCAGAAGGCAAATATCTTCCTTGTTTATTCGGACTAAATCAATAAAAGACACCCAATAAAGTGAACTTCAGTTTAATAATCGGTGATCGGTGTAGTATATAAGGCAGAATAAAAACTTCCTTGTTTAATGTTTATGTTTTTTTGTAAAACAAATTAATTTAGTTTAAATTAAATAAAAAGTTTTATTTTTTTAGACATTGACAAAATGACGTTATTGTTCAATGCTTTCTGAAATACTATGTGTAGAAACAAGACCTGTAGCCTTCTCAAAGTAAATAATTTAAAGGCATGCAGATCAAGGCCCCACATAAAAAGTTTTTGTTTGATATATTCTTTGTTTCAATATTGATATCCAACGTCGGTCCAATGATAACAAACATTCATTACACACAGAGAATGATTTAATCACGGAATATGTTATGTATACGCTAAAAGTAGTTTTAAACTAAGATGATTGTATGAACTTCAATGATTTAATAGAAAAGGCTTTCACAGCCGGTGTATTTACTTGTACTTGAAGTTATATTGTACATATAATTCCTTCATATTTTATCATGACACAACTACGGGTAACAAGAATTATTAGTTTTGAGCCCTGCTATATTTCACAGGGAAGTGAAACCAGACAGCTTCATCATTTTCACTTTACCCGCTGGCCAGACAATGGTGTGCCGGATGATGTCATAGGAATCATTGAGTTCAGACAAAGAGTTCTGAACATACCTGGCCAATTTGATGGTCCTGTTCTTGTTCACTGCAGGTACGTTTAGTGCTATTGTTAGCATATAAAAGTCGCACAACATAAACCATTCAGACTTCTAAATACGCTCACATTGACCTTCAGATGTCTTCTTTGTTTTAATAATATTTAACAAATCGAACACGTTACGTGTTTTCAAGACCTTGAAATATATCAAAACGTTTTGGAGTTACGCCTTCATAATAAGATAAATAATCAAAAATACGAAAGAATTAACGTCAACATCATACACTGTATAATAACGGTACGTCGTATAACGGCAAAACGTATACCATTAATAGAAATAGAAATAAGAAGTGTATGAGATGGTATACAAACATATTAACATTAAAGTATACTGGATCACAGGTCATACAATAGTCTATAAACCTATTTTTAACTTTCTTAAAGGAATGTACAATCTTAAAACGTAGTTTTATAGGATCAAAACACAATATTTTAATCTCGTTTTATGGTGGCATATCAAGTGAGCAAAATACATGTTTAGTCCAATTTACCGAAAATAAAAATGCGTTTTGTCCAAAAAATATTTGCATCTTGCAACAGTGTTGCAAATGAGGCAAGGTTCCAATAGCTAAAACATTCTACCTATCTAATCAACAATGCATTGTGGAGATTGTTCCTATAAAGACATTTTTGCAATTGGGTAACCAGAAGGTGAATTTTAGTCAGTAGTTTTGGCTACCTTATTCAACTATTTCTATTTGAAAGAATAATCACCAAGATGTCACTATACAGCATTGATTAGATAAATTTTGATATTTTGAAAAAAAATATATTCAATTGAGGTTCCCATAAAAACTGCAAGCCAATTTAAACAAAACTCTGATAAAACATTTTTTGAACATTTTGACTACAGTTGATAAGGTTTTGTCACTATACGCATGACTACAACATTCAACATTTGAATTTATTTATTTTACACAAAAATGGCACTCCTCTAGTTTGTTCACAATTTCTATAAAACAATAAGGCTTGCTCATTTGCATTTACGCATTTCAAACTATTTGTCATTGGCTCTTTCAGTGCTGGTGTTGGTAGAACAGGAACATACATTGCTCTAGATATTTTGACAAAGGAGGGAGAGGGTGAGGGGTCAATACACATCCCTGGGTGTGTGATTAACATGAGACACGATAGGGCCAACATGATACAGACCACGGTGCGTTAGTAGCAAGTTATTGTATCAGGGGTGATTTGAATGCCTTAGTGGTGTATATAGTGCACTTAGCTCGAGTAATAATATTTGTGATTCTAGTAGTATAATCCTTATTTGAGTCGTTAAATGTATCTTACATATCCATAACATTAAAAATGCAAATGATGTGTATACTATATATGATATGAATAGATTTGCATTCATGTTGTATTATATAGATTGTTTTCGTTGTATTTAATTGCTCTTTAACAAACAGTTGTGCATGTTACTTTCTAGAGCCAGTACGAGTTCTTACATAGAGCACTTGTCTGCTCGCTGAGTGATATCAGCAAACCAATCAGAGGCACACATTTTCGCCAGTACATTAATCAGATGGGGAGAGAAGGATTCAATCGACAGTTTCAGGTTTGACATTATGTCATACGTGTTAATAGTGTTTTTTATCCAGATATACTTATTCACATTGCATTCTCTTTAACTGTAATAACATTTCATCTTCTTCCTAGGTTACTAATTCAGTCAATATTAATACAAGAAACGCGTAAATATGATAATATATAATAAACAAGTTTATATAATTATGCAGGAGATGCAAACAATTTTAGAAAAGCCGCCAGGTTATGAAATGCAGACCACGGCGAGGAATAACAGAATAAAAGGTAGGAACAGACCATTGACAGACATACCATTCTGAATATATAAGGTATTTGTGTTTTTGTAGGGAACACCTAATCACTTTCTAGACATTAAAAGGCATTTAATTATCATTTGCGAACATAGATATATACATGTATGTTGTTTTAATATTGAAAATATTCTTCAACAGTTTTAAAGTTCTTATATGTTTCAACTACTACACACATTTGTGTTTATACATTTCTTTCATGCCTTTTTGTTAAAGCCAGATCTTTAAATCTTAGAGTAAATCAACTTTAGCTCTTGCATGATTTTCAATATTGTTTCTACCGAGTTTATTGTTCTGAAGAATAAAGGTTATTGCGTTTGAAATCTGAGATTTCGTCTGCCATTTCATTTAAATTTTGTAAAGATCGATCAAAACTGACATGGTATTTGATACCTTAAAAACAACAACTGCCTTTTTAATATAATTATATTGCAGGAGATCGCAACAGACCTTACAGGTTCCTTAATAGCCCACCTGGAGCTTCTGAATGTATAAATGCAGTTTACATCGACGTAGGTAGCATTTACTTCCCGGTTTATTTAAGTATATACATGTAAGTTACCACTTTGGTGTGGACTTTGGTACATGACTACAATTAACTAATGTTTAATTTATTGGACTTCAATGATCAAAACAAAATTGTAGTGTACTGATTAAAATATGTTAGCGATAGTATTAGCTGCGAACATTTTGGCCACAGAGCTATTTATAAAAATAACTAAAGGCTAATAATTTGTATCTGTACACAAGTCATATGCTCTTTACTTATTATCATAAAATTCATATGAGTCAATGAGAGCATAATAATGCATTTAATTAAAAAAAGTCTTATCGTCATAAAGTGTGCATATTTTATTATATATATTTTTATTATATGATTGACAAAATCAATTTGCGAAGTGTATCGGCATCAACTAGTCAGCCAATTATGTGATCCTTTTTTAGAGCTTGAAAGCAAGGACTAGCTTTTTGGTTGTTCAAAGTCCCATGAAAGAGAATGTGATCGACTTTCTGACACTGCTGTCCCAGGAAAAGTGTACTTGTGTCGTAAGCTTTGAACCTTACACAGACAAACAAAAGGTTTGTTCTTCTTAAATTACAGTTTTTCTGTACGATTTAGTCATGTTTGAGTTGTTCGCACATTAGACCAAATTTATATGATAACTAAACAACTGTTTGCTATTTCCAGAAACAAAATGTCGGATTGTATTTTCCTGCTGGAGACCACAATTTGAAACAGGGCATGTTTCAAGTCAGGTGTGCAAAACAAGAAAACCACGGCTATTTCACAAAAAGACTCCTAACGATCAAACACAATGAACACAATGAGGTAACTTAAAATTTAAAATATAAACTTGCTGTTTAAAGGTGGTGATAAAAAACTTTAAGAACAACCTTTTTGTTAATACTATTTGTGTTAGGGTGTCATTTCGTTTAGAACATGTTGATACCAGCGAAGTTGGAAGGTATTTTAGTTTTTTGTAACTTCGTACAAAGTCTTCATCCTTATCCACCTTTTGCATAGTCTTTAAACTTATATTTTAAACAGCAAAGTTCTGAAAGGGAAGTCACTCACTTTGAATTCAATGCATGGGATTATACCAGTGACGTCCCGAAGTCGAGTAAGGATTTCCTTGATTTCATCAAAAGCGTTGATGCCAACTTAAGAGAAACGTCTAACCGAGGCCCGCTTCTTGTTCACTGTTTGTAAGTACAGGTGTACTTTATTCATTAATCAACAAAAAAAATGCTTTCGGGATCATTGAATATGATCAGTTCGTAGGGGTTTCTTGATCTTTAGCCAGTGAAGGTTTATTTTGCATGACAAAAGTTGTTGTGGACATAACTTGTCTTAGCGTGTGCTCCCGGAAGATCTCTTTTTCCAATGTTTTTTGAAACGCGTACACATTTTGAAAACAAATGATCAAATCCTTTGCATATTGACGTGTATGGGTAAGCTGGACAATAAAGAGGCAAACCGCCGAACTGAAATTTACCAGTCATGGTGTATATGGACCTCATCAGTTATCATAAATATTATCAACAACTTCTTGTGTTTTTTTACCTATCTTTACGATATCATTACAGGGACGGGACTGGAAAAAGCGCCTTGTTCTGTGTTGTTTCAATTTTGGTTGAAAAGATGAAAATAGATCAAGAAGTCAGCATTGTTAATACCATAAGGAAAATCAGGTCCATGCGTACATCAGCAATCCCAAACATGGTAATCTTTATTAAACATCGATAATAAACAGAATCTAACAATACATCCAATACATGCTTTGCCATTCTTTTACCTGGTATGCTGGAAGATTTTGAGACCAACTAAAAGTTGTCATTTTCGGGCGCTTTTAATCACAAATATAGTACTATATATTTCAAATTTGTTTAATGTTATATCATTTATCAAGTTTACATTTCCTTTATTATCTGTAAAAAGTACACGCATTTAAGTGTTTTCTATATTCTGGTTAAGACAACAATTGTAATACAAGTATTAATAACGTTGCCTAGTACCTTAGTTTGAAATATACGTACACTTGTTTATTAGAATATTTTTCTTTTTCTTCAGGCACAGTTTGAATTCTGCCACGAATGCGTGTTGTCCTACATAAAGTCATTTGATTACAGTCAATATTCAAATTTCACTGGTAGTGTTACTAGTGCACCTACTGCTTAGACGGATTGTTGGTCATGCTAGATCAACAACAGCTAAACAGAGAATGTATTCTTATGAATACCAAAATATGATATTTTCACGATATGTTCAATGTTTCGGAAATTTAGAAAAGGCTGATCCTTTCAGTGTTCTTAAGAATAAGATTCATTTATACAAAAAGTTTGCCATTACTTGTACAAAACTGTTGTTTTGCCTAAACGTAGTTAAAAAATGAATATACCTTCATATGACATACTTTAATAAAGGTAAAAGTCTTGTTAGACGAAAAAATAAACGTAACTTAATTTTTCATCATTATATTTAACTTTTTTGACTTTAACGATGAAAACAAATAGAGCGTAAGATTTGTGAACAGATTAAATTTTATAAGCCTTTATAAATGGGGCTTTCAATTTATAGCTACGTGACCACATTTTCCAGTAAAAAGCGCCAAAATCATTAAAATTAATACGGTTCTTTTGGGCATCTATGTAGGTCTTAATATAAGGTCTTTTATACGCACATCAAGTACCATTTCCATATCTAAAGCCCCATATCACCCGCTACCGATGTTCCCCACCGTTACTGAACCGGAGAACATAATTAACAACAGCGAGAGTATCGGCGAAAGTCCGTAAAAAATACTTTGGCCGTATCAATTCCGATGAGGAACCGGCGTCAGAGCCGATGTGCTATCGAATACCACTTTTTTGCCAACGATGTTATACAGAGACGCCGCCGTTGTTCTAACAATGTGCCACCGCTGATCGGAGCTATAGCGGAGTGATACTGATGTGCGGTATAAGTACGGTAGTACTACAGTTCGACATCGCTTAGAACGGTAGTACGTTGTTAGTATATCGGCAGAACTATGGTATCACATCTGTACCAGTAAGAAATACATTGACGCAACCGAGAACCGTTGATCCATAACAGGACATTACCGGTTTTCTACCGACATTGAGAAACCATATCAGAAGAATGCCATTATTTTACCGTTGTGATCCCGTTGCTGGCTCCAGCATATAGGGTATAATCCTCTTGACTGTTTGCAGTCAAAGAGGTCCCGGGATCTATTCCTTCCGTAGGCGCAATTTATATGTATTTTTTATTCTATGTTTGTAATCTTTTTATAAAATAAAATTTTCATGTTAAGCTTATCAAAACTGAGGGAGGTTTTTCAGAAATAGTTTACTTTCGATTTCATCATAACTGCAGCTACAGAGCCTTTAACATACTTTGATTATACAATTAAACAGGAAATTGTTATGTCAGTAAACCAAGCGTTAAGCTTGAATATGTTTACATTTAAGTTTTCGTCAACGTCCTGAAGGAATATGGATAGTTTTAAGGTATTGTAAATGTATATACATATTTTGAAAATTCAAATAAGTTTGAATTTTATTAATATACAACAGCTAATGCTAAAATACGTATATACATAATATGTCAGTAAACATGTTAATGATAAGGTAATGTGATTCAATATATCAAAACAATGGTAAAACGTAATTAACGAATTTTACCAAAAATCTATCACGCCCTGGTATGAAATTAAGAACCCTATATTGTTAAAGTAAAAACGTTTTTAGTGCAATAAGCATTAAATATATTACTTGTCTTATATGTTGATTGATATAGTAAATTTTGTTCCAATCAGCTGTTAGTGATTTCGTTCATGCCGCCACCACTTTAATCCCGTATTGTTTTGATTTAGATATAGTTGATAAATCCCCTGACGACCGCTAAGCTAACGTGTTTCCATTGTGTGAGCATATTTATTGCCTTTGTAGCACTGATTACGTTTAGTGGTTTATAACCTGTATTGACAGACTCGCCAAAGAACTTTGGTATTTCAAACACAAACTATTACTTGAGGAGATCCGTTGTGAATATGTTTACATGGCAACGTTTTTTGTTCAAGGGTATTAATATTTGTTATATTGTAGCAAATCTTTATGCGCGTGCGTGAATTGACTCAATAAAGTTTTTATTCACAAGCACACAAGTTTAGTGAGGGCATTCAAAATTAAGAGTGTTTTCGAACAAGGTGCCAATGGCGTCTGAATACTGTCACAGATGCAAAGCTTAATTTTCAGGGGTAAAACTACGTTTTGAGTACGAACCGAGATTTGTAGATTACGGGTCGAGATTGTATCAGTTTTATTAAACTGACTAGAATAATATGTATAGGGCGGGAACAAAGATTTTTTTTTCAGAGAATTGACAGCTACCTTAATTACAGTTCATTCACAACACTTCACAACTCCGCGTATCGCGGTGACTCGACGCGGTGGAACGCATGGGGATTATGAATATGAACGCGATGGGCATTATGCTTCAACTGCGGCGTAAAACGAAAATTAGATGAAATTAATAACTTCCGCGGTAAGGAAAAATATCGGCGATGTGCTAAATGTGCAAAAACGCGTGGTTGGTAGTGTAAATAGAGAAAATTTAAAATATTCATCTTGTCACATTTTCGTTTCAAACTTAATAATTCAATTCGATAAAACATCGGTTTGAAATGTTTTTGTTTTGTTTTTGAAAACGAACAAACAGCATGTACAGGGAAATAGTTCTAGATATTATACAAACCATGTTACTAGGCCATTTTATTGAACACTCAGTTAAATTTCCCCATGTACATTGTCAAGTTAAATCTCATGTCTAAGCCATTCCACCTTTATCATCGATAAATAACACATCGTATGTCTTACTATTGCATCTTCCCTCGAACTACCTCAGTATACGCTGACATTGTGTCACCAATATGACGTCACCGGACTATTCATTCAATGAAGTATGTCAAGATATAATGTGGTTTTATAAAGTCATTGAATGTCATTGGTTCATCCGAAAAATATTAGAGGTCGATAAAAACTACTTATAACAGTATATTTTGGAAAAGAAGGTTTAAACAGTAAGTCATGTTTAGAACCTTTACTTTATTTGGAAAATAGTCGACAGATCAGGTCACGATAAAGTTAATATACTTTTAGTCATAGAACCCAGACTCTGTTTGGACACATGTCCGCAGAACCGGTCACGTTAAAAACCCACACTTTGTTAAAAACAGTCGGCATATCAAGTCAGGTTAAGAATCCAGACTATGTTTGTAAATTTCTCCGCAGAACAGGTTAGGTTAAGAACTCAGACTATGTATAGAAATTAGGCAATAGAACAGGTCAGGTTAAAAACCCAGACTATGTAGAGAAATTAGGCCGCGTATCAGGTCAGGTTAAGAACTCAGACTATGTTTAGAATTAAGTCCACAGAACAGATCGGGTTAAGAAACCAGACTATGGTTTGAATTTAGTCCGCAGAAGTGGTCAGGTTAAGAACCCAGACTATGTAGAGCAATTCGTCCGTATAACAGGTCAGGTTAAGAACCCAGACTGTGTATATAAATTTCTCCGCAGAACAAGTCAGGTTGAGAACCCAAACTATGTATAGAAATTTGGCCTTAGAACAGGTCAGGTTAAAAACCCAGACTATATATAGAAATTAGGCCGCAGATCAGGTCGGGTTAAGAACCCAGCCTATGTTTAGAATTTAGTCCGCAGACGAGGTCAGGTTAAGAACCCAGACTATGTTTAGAATTTAGTCCGTATAACAGTTCAGGTTAAGAACCCAGACTATGTATGGAAATTAGTCCGCAGAACAGGCCACTTTAAGAACCTAGAATGTATTTGGAAATAGTCTGCTGAGCAGAACACGTTGAGAAGCAGGACTATATTTGGAAAGCTGTCCGCAGATCAGGTCACGTTACAAACCATGGCTATGTTTGCAAAATAGTCCGCGGAATAGCTCACGTTTAGAAGCAGGGCTATATCAGGAAAGAAGTCCGCAGAACAGGTCACGTTAAGAACCTAGATTATAAATGGAAAGTTGTCCGAAGAACAGGCCGCATTGTTAACCCAGACTATATATTTGGAATATAAACTGGACAACAAGTCATGTTAAAAAACTGACCAGAGCAGAGTAAAAGCATAGACATTGAGCTAAATACAAACTGTGTCCATATTCACAGCGTTCTTATTTTGAGTTTGGACTCAATACGCAAAACTGTATAAATATTCTCATTTTGTTGTAGAATTGGTCTACAAAAGCAATATTTCTACAGTCATGACCAAAATTTTGTCTTAAATAGGTATAGAAAAAAATGTTTTAACATCTTGTTAAAGTCGCATTTCTGGGTATTAGTATTAAACTCAGATTCAAAACAATTGTGAATATGTGCTCAGGGCTATCTTGAAATACAGTGGCTTTTGAAAAGTTGACTTATGCCTTCGCATGGATACAACTTTCCTATTCAAATGTTCCATCGGTTGCGACGAAGCATGATACGCAACGGTTACCGTGGACATTCGACAAGACCTAAAACGAAACGAAAATAAACAAGAGATAATCATGGACTGTTTTCAAACTAATGTTTGAGGTCCTGTAAATTTATTGCGCACAGATTTAGTTGTGCAAGGACATTACAACTGATGGGTAGATTTAATTAAATGCAGTTAGGACAATTTTAATGAATTTTATTCCACTCCATCCATTTTAATGTACCTGTTTACTGAAAAAGTATTTTTGTCATTTCTGATTCACATATTTCATGTGTAGACATCATTTCAAGGAAATTGACCTTTACACAGACTCGCTTAAACACATTGAGAATGAAATCAAATAACTTTTAGGTTAAATGTCATTACGCTTTACTGGCCATATGACACCAACGCAAGAGTTCATTCCCTTCAAACAATTTTGGCTTTAAACTGTACACTTGCATGCAATGGCGTGTTTTGTCATTTCCGAAATGTGGTTCATGTTGTTTTGATGCAGTATCGGCCATTATGCAAAAACAAAATCCATAATAAATATATATTATTTGATCAATTGTGTCATTTGAAAATATAAAAAAGTGTCTTCCACTTTTTCGTGAGTGTCATATATGCAAAATTCAGTTGTTCTAAGGGTTTAAAGTAATTTGAAAAAAGGAAAGTAATTTATTATTATTTTTTATCGAAAAGCGGGCAATTTCTTCCAATAAAGCAAAACTACATCATGTTACGATTTTATTAGATGCATTAAAAAGCTAAATAATAAGTGTACTGGAAATGGGCACGATTAACTCGATTCGCTGACAGGACCACTATCTGCACTTACTAAAAATCCTAATGACAAAAGTTATTTTTCACGACGTTAGGAGACGTCGTCTTTACCCCACATTAAAGTAAAAGAAGAAGCACCTTTGCTTTCAAATGTAATCAATTTATATCCTTACTTTGGTATAACTCAAGTCAAATTAAAATACAGTGAGTAATAAATGTTTTACACAAACACACTTGGTAACTATTGACGTGCTTTTTTAACTTTTATCATTAACTGTTTGAACAAAATCATACGCCAAATATGAGTTATATGATGCGTCGTATAGTTATACCCATAGCTTTCATAATAAGTCCTCATTTTATACCATATAAATATTTGATATCTGTTTAAATTTCCCGGTGACAATTTTTTTATCGTTGCGGGAAGCGTGAAATAAAATGTTCTTATTATATTATTTCATATTCTGTTTGTATTCATGGTGCTTTTAATAGGTATGTATTACAAAAAAACTTTATACTCTTAAACTTATACAATTAGTTCATAAATTAACTAATGCATTCATTCATTCATTCATTCATTCATTCATTCATTCATTCATTCATTCATTCATTCATTCATTCATTCATTCATTCATTCATTCATTCATTCATTCATTCATTCATTCATTCATTCATTCATTCATTCATTCATTCATTCATTCATTCATTCATTCATTCATTCATTCATTCATTCATTCATTCATTCATTCATTCATGCATGCATTCATTCATTCATTCATTCATACATTCATTCATCCATGCCTCTATCCATTCTCACATTGAAAAAATTAGTCATTTTATGTCCATATATTGATTATATCTCTAATTGAGTTTTAAAACCATTCAGTCATACCTATTAACTAAGTAAACATTATATTGCTTGTTCACATATACATGTATACATAGGCTTAAAAGCTGTATTTTTGTCATCATGCTTGTCCCTGTAGTTTTCACTGTTGTCCTTGTTGCATATATGTTTTCATTTATAAAAACGGTATGTTTTCATATTTGTACAAGGTGTGAAATATATGAATGTCTTTATTATATTATCGGCGAAAATGTCGTCAAATCAGTTGAATACGATTTTTTAACTAGACTCAGCTAAATGCGACTCATACCCTGATCGATGCTAGTGCTGCCTGACTGACAGTTGTGAAGATGACTCAAATGGCTGGCACCAGGTATGTTTGGATGGCTGTAAAGATGGATATTTCCAGCCTCGCTGCATGTGGCTGTGTCCAGAAAACTGTCGGACTTGTCGCCAAGCTGACGGTGTGTGTCTAACATGTAAACCGGGATTTTACGGAACATCTAGCAAGTGTTCAAACGCATGTGCCTACAAAAACTGCGCCTGTGTTGAAAGTATATGTGATTATTGCCTTGATGGATTTTACGATGTTGGCCAACATTGCAATTTAGTTTGTTCAAAAGGTTGTAGTGAAGACAAATGCAATAATGATGGCACATGCGAATGTAACGCAAATTTTGAAGGAAATAGATGTGACATGTGCGTCCTAGGAAAATATGGAGAGCTTTACAATAATAATTGTAACAACGATAACTGCGGATGCACAAACGCGACAAATTGTATTTTCTGCAAGCCTGGCCATTTTGACTTTTCTACATTTTGTTCGAAACCGTGTTCCGTAGGCTGCAAGGATATTTGTAATAATGAAGGCCATTGTACATGCTTTCAACAATTTTTAGGACAAACATGTGTAAACTGTATACCTGGATATTATGGCGACAAATGCATCATACCGTGCTCAAAAGGTTGTTTTGATGGTTCATGCAATAGAGATGGCACGTGCAAGTGTATTCAATACTTTATGAGTAACACATGTGATGTTTGCGATCAGGGACGTTTTGGAGAATTATGCGAGCAAACATGTAGTGTAGGTTGTGCGAATAATACATGTGACAGAAGCGATGGGTCATGCGATATATGTATTGAGGGTTATACATCATCAACTTGTCATGACAACTATAACTATGCTTGCCAATCATGTCCTCAAGACAACGCCTCTCACTGCTTATCATGCTTTAAGAGTTTTTATGTCGATTCGAATATGTCAGGTTGCACTCCCTGTGAACAGTCGTGTCTTGCAAACACATGTGAACAGCCGAATGGGTTTTGTACATACGGATGCCAAGAAAGATACTGGGGCCGCAACTGCAATAATTCATGCCATCCTACGTGCAAAACCTGCCTTCGAGAGAATGGCATCTGTACACAATGTGTTAACAACTCTTTGACTAGTGTTGGAAATTACTGTGCCAGAACATGTAGTGACACCTGTGTCAATAAGGAATGTGATGTTGTGACAGGCCGATGCCTACGAGGCTGTGTTCGCAACTTCTACGCAGACATGTGCGATATAGAGTGCCCAGCTACATGCGTTTCCGTAACAAATACAACAAGATGCGATTACTTTGGTCGTTGTCGACGTGGTTGTATCGCTGGATACAAAGGGATTACCTGCGCAAATGGTACATAAAGTTTTATGAAAGAATTTGTATAAAACGGAAAACCCTATGGTATCCAAAGTGTCACCAGGCTCTAACTGTGTTCTTTTAGCTCATATAGAATGATGTTCAATACGTTTGCTGGGTATGCAAGTAGCTTTAGATAATAATGATTATAACTCTACTGCTGATCGAAATTACAATGTAAACAAAAATATTATTGAAAGGTTGGACATTGGAAATATCTGTCTTATATCTAAATTAACTTTCAGCAACGCCAACTTCTAAACCAGAATCTTCATCATGCGGGGGAATCATTGGGGGAACTGTTGGTGGTGCAATCGCTATGTTTTGTGTTATTGCCACCATCCACCTAGTTCTGTTTCTTCGAAGGTATGTCACACATATAATTATAAAATCAGTACATGCTTTCAATTGCAAAATTCAAAGTTAAGATAAACAAATTAAGCCTGTCAATGTGGAAAAATGAAGAAAAACAATCAACAATGTAATGCTAACATTTGTACAATAATATCCTTACAATTCATAGATTACTCACACTTCAATTGATAACTTTTCATAAAGGAGACAACACAAGAAGAGGAACTCCTCTGAAAGAAACCGAGAGCTTGCGTTGCGCAGTCCGGATCCATGTGCAATTGGTACGTTTTCTTTTTCATAAGTTATCTTGATATGTATGTACCGTTTTATGACAAAATAGTATTAGTGATATTAATTTTGGCGAGCGTTATAAACGAAATAAAATGATGTAAACATGTTATTTTGCATGGTCTTGTTAATACAATGTGATATTGTAGTCTTAGTAACAATAATCATTATTGTTGGTTATCAGGCTAACTTAAAGTGCAAAGTTGTTACTTTCTTAAATGACAGGAATGTATTCTGCTTGCACTGCCCAATCTAAAATGGTAATATGATAGCTAAAACCTTAAGATAAACGTTCGTCATTCACGGAATTGAAAACTTGTTTTGTTTTGGATCAGTTTGCACATTATTTTGTGAGATGTTAAAATGTATTAGTAGTGTTCGTGATGTCAAATTCCGGAAACATATTCCGAACGTATGTTACTTTAAACCATCATTTTAAAGAAACCGAAATTCTATTGCCCTTTTGAAAGATTTAAATACACAAACAGATGCTATGTTATTATGAGGAATTATGGTATCTTCATACATTCATTGAACATTAAAATTTGTGTTATCTGAGATTTGCCTTTGGGAGTTTTGCGTCACTTTTTTGTCCTTGAATCATTTAAGATTTGTTATTAATTAACGTCATCATGGCGTTTGGGACTATTGGATTTGCGCCTGTAGTTTATATTGCAGTATTGGTATTACCTGCCCTTTTTTTAATAAACATATTTATTCTTTGCAAATTTTAGAGCCGGAAATGCAGTACCAAGAGCTTAGTGTCAAACGCTTAAGAGAGAATAAAGATGAAACGTACACAGACCTCCAGGAAGACAACAGCGTAAACGAGCTTGCTGATGGTTGATTGAAACTTATTTTTCAGTTTCTATGTGTTTGTTTGTGTAAACGGGTTAAAGCATGAGTTTGTGCAAATATTATATATTTCTCAAAACCTTTTGGTTGAGGTAAGTATTCATGCAATGGAACCAATATATTGTTTCTCTTTAATTAACTCTTAAGCTGGTTTTGAGTGTTTGATGTTGCCATTGGAGAAAATAATGTATTCTACGTACAATATACTTAGTTACCAATATTTCAGACAGTCAATATTGATTCAAAATGTACTTAATTTTATAAACCGAACACAATGAATGTAATAATACAATACTTTTATAACCGTTGCAACAAATTTACCACTACATCTTCACATACTGGTAGAATTCATTTCGAAATATACAACCTGCTTTTTTGATCTCTTAAAGTTAAACCAAAGAAAGTCATTCTAAGGTCACTTTTATGTCAGCCAATCAGATTCATTATAATGCTTAATCTATCACAGCAATAAAGTTGGTTTAGAAATTAAGCTTTAAAAATATCCAAAGATGTCTTTGCGTTCGTCTATAAGTTGGCAGAGACAGAGCAGAACGACTTAAAGCCAAATTTTCCTCTTTTGTAGGCTCGATTCTGACGTTGTTTAATGATCAAATAATCGAGTTACGAGAGTGCCGACTTTGTTTCACTTGTAAAAATGAATGGACCCAAACATTCAGTTGTACATAACTCGTGTCCTCAATGGCTGAGCTATAAATAGCACAAATGAAATTTAAGATGCCATTTTGGGATTTGAAAGTACATGTATGTTGTTCCCTTATAAAGATTGTATAAGATATTCTATCAACGAAAAACACGTTGTGAAATAAATGACACTTGAGCTTCTACTTGTAGATTTTAATGTAAATAGAGCGATGGAAAGTGATGTTTTTCTAGGAATAACTTGTTTTGTTTAAATCTGTACTTGTAAACAATTATTACTGATTTTGTTTCTCTTTAAATATAATAATCATACTGCTTTTTACAAAAATAAGGGTCAGCTTTTTGACAATGCATATATAAACGATTTCATTTATCTGTTATACATAAGAGGAGTAAAAGTTTGAAATAAAATCTTATTATAATCTTAAAATTTAAAGATGTTGCTAAGTCAACGAAATACTAGTAATTGGAAAGAAAGGATTATTTCCTCCAAACTAGTTACTCAGCTCGGACTGGTCTTGACAGTGGGAGTTGTTTCCTGACAAGAACCTGTTTCTTATTCGTATAATTCATCAAGATCATGGTAACCCTATCAACCAATGATAGAGATTTCAATAATAATTATCTACAAAACACTTTTCATTTTTAAAGTTATTTGACTGTTATGATATATGATTGTATTTTGTACACGTTGTTAAACATTGATTATCCGTGAAACAAACTGTTTATCGTCACAATAATTGCAGCTTTCATATCTGATTTCTTTGTAGGATGATACTTCACTACACTATACTATATTTCCTTATAACTCGTAACAACGACCATGACCGACTATTTCCATTTTATTTCATGAAAACTGGAAAGAACTTGAAATGAAGTTTGCTTCAAAGATATATACCTCGATTTTTTATGCCCGGTATGTACGTATGTCGGTTTACTTAAATAACTGACAACTTTTTCTACGGGATCACTTTTGTCGTCATATAACTGTCCTTTGTTATTATAACCTTTCAAATGACATTAAACGGCTATTACAATTATTGATATGATACGATACGACACATCGGACGTATGCCGATAAAATGACCCATATTTCCAAAACTGGTCAGAAGACACTTACCACATTCATAGTTACAGCAGAGCTGCTTTTATTGATCCACTGATGTCCTGGTCAGAAGACACTTACCACATTTATAGTCACAGCGACGGTGATTTTATCGTACCACTGATGTCCTGGTCAGAGGCCAGGTACCTTACCACATTCATAGTCACAGCGACGGTGCTTTTATCTTACCATTGATGTCCTTGTCAGAAGACATGTAACACATTCATAGTCACAGCGATGGTCATTTATCTTACCACTGATGTCCTGGTCAGAAATCACTTACCACATTCATAGTCACAGCGACGATGATTTTATCTTACCACTGATGTCCTGGTCAGAAGAACCCTACCACATTCATAGTCGCGGCGATGATGCTCTTATCTTACCACTGATGTCCTGGTCAGAAGAACCTTACTATATTCATAGTCGCGGCGATGATGCTCTTATCTTACCACTGATGTCCTGGTTAGAAGCACCCTACCACATTCATAGTCGCGGCGACGGTGATTTTATCTTACCACTGATGTCCTGGTCAGAATACACTTACAACATTCATAGCCACAGCGACGGTGCGTTTATCTTACCACTGACGTCCCGGTCAAAAGTCAGATACCTTTCCACTACGTGATTTATTTATCTGTTCAGACATCGTATTATTATTTAAATATATATTATTGTCCAAATTCGATTTTGTCTGCAGAAATAAAGAGAACACAAGAAAGATTGCCGTTAAAAAAGGAATGCAAGTCAAATAATTTATTCATTTTCAGCTTCGTAGTTAAAAATATAAGCAGACTTTTAATTCAATACGTCTATAATGAAAATGAGGATATTGTGCGAGAAATAGCAATCCAATTCGAAAGAAAGTGTAGAAAATTACAATAATGCGAACACAATCGTACACGAGAAGATGTAGACAGAATATTAATATAAAGAATAGTTTGAGGTGAGATCATACATCCCTTAAAAATATTAAGTTTTTACCAGACGTCCAGGTCTTTATAATTGCGGTGGCTGTTTTTTTTGTGTTGAGTTATCTTAATCTTTACATAGTAACCTTAATTATATTTTCTTCAAGAGACGAAACCAAAGTTATTGTTAGAGGCTGAGAAAGCGAATAAATAAACGCTAGCAATATTAATGTCTAAAAGTTTATTCAAAACCTTAAGTATTCATAACCTAAGGTATATGAGAGTATGCATTACTTCGTTTAAACCATAACTTCCTGATTCAACAATAGAGTATCTCACATTAAATTTAACATGTATCTTCAGTAATTGGATACAGTACATTCATTGCCTTTATTAAATTTCCGCTTTTTGTTCATGGGTGAAATAAGGGGAATGAATGCAATGCATCGTCATACAAGGATATGCTTTAAATTATCATTATTTTATCATTTACAAAATTTAAACAAAATTTCCATTTAATTGGACAACGTTTAAGATTGCGAATTATTGACAAAATTATTTTGAACGAAATCAAGCAGCGCTACAAATACCATTACCGGTCTTTTAATTATTCTATCTAATGATAAGTATGCTACTAAGCAATTGCTTTATAAAGTTTTAAAAACATAAATCATTTTAACACTTAACACAGTTCCGTAAGGAGTAAGAGGATATTTCAATTTTTTGACGTATATAATATGGTAAATTAAAGTTGTCATGATAACACACCTTATACTGGGGGAGTAAGTATATCAGTGTTAACTTGAAATAGTTTGCTTTAGTATCTTATTACAGTCTGTTTGAATTCCCTCTTTTCAATTACATTCAGATTCTTTTTTAAAGGCATCATTTTGTGACAATGCTACATTACTTAAACGCCCTTGATTGAGTTGATTTAATGACGTGTGCAGTAAGGGGTACGATAACCATTGCACAATTTACGTAATTGACGCAGCCGTTGTTCAAAGGACCGATTGCATACGAACATTTTCCCTTAAAAAGCTTTTTCAATGGTAAATTATCCAATACCAACTATGCAAATATAAATGATTATTTTAACTAAGTGTGTTAACGCGTCAAGGTGTGGGACAAAACAAAACAAATATTATTCTGATGTCAGTGATGACGATTCTGTTTTTGAATTGATAAATGATATCAATAATAACAATTGTACATCCACAGAATTTGAAGACGCTGTAGCTTCGTTTGATACGGGATTATTCGTTAGCAACCAAAGCATTGTAAAGGCTTCTGGAAGTGGTGTTGCTTCAAGCGCCGTGACTTCCGGTATGGACAAAAGAGAGTCGTCGGATAATGATTCATCTTCCGGCACAAAATCCGGAAGTCATGGTTCATCTGACGAATCTTCTGTTGGTGAGGACACTGACAGTAATGTTGCCAATAATGATTCCAGCGCCGTCACTTCCGGTATGGACACCAGTGAGTCGTCAGAAAGTGAGTCTTCTTCCGGTACGAACACCGGAAGTAATGTTGTCGACAGTGTATCTTCAAATGATGTGAATAGTGTTCATGATGTCGTAAGTGTGTCCCAGGATAATTCACGATCAGCTAATAATGATGATGAAAGTGCTAAGACCGTGAAAGAGTGTTATTCGCCAGAGGTAGTATGGATCAGTGATGACGAAGAGTGTAGTGCACTAGTGCCTTTAAATAAGTGTAAAAGAAAAGAAAAAGTCTGGATTATTGAATTTAGACAGATTGTTTCAACAAGGAATGGTGTACAGGTCATTGAGAAAAGTGAGGTCACTACCGACCATTATGTGCTCGATGCTTAATTGTGAAATTTAATATGAAAATGAAATTGCCAGGTAGCAATCAGAAAGTGTTTAAAACAATTGAAACATTAAAAATTATGTATTGCTGGGTAGCATTATGAAACAGTATAAGCTTAGAATTTAAACGTCATTGTTTGTTATGTTCTCAGTAAGCATATAATATCTATATTATTTGTAATGTTGTTAATATGTATTTGATGTGTCAATGTTCATATAAACAGATGCAGTTCTTAATATTAATACATATGTATTAAATTGTCGGCGGGAGTGTCGCGACTTTCGCGAGTATTCCGCCGGATCATATCCGACGGATATAATCCTTTCGGATTGTGCACGTTTTTCTCGGGCGTTTCGTGCCCGAGTGGCGGGATAGAGAGGCATATAAGGAACGGTTTTATAGTGCTTAAAAGGAAGTTTTTCATTTTGGACAATGGATTATTAAAAACGTCAGTGATAAACGATTTATTGTGTATTATTTAGGAAAATCATTTAAGAAAACTATATTAAATTTGAAACAAATTAAAAACTGTAAAAATTAAATTGTGTTGTTTCTTGTGAGAACATTCAAAACCAAACCCCAATGTGGCAATTAAATCTCAGGGGGCAATAACTCAATTAAACTTCGCCACAACATCAATTAATAAACGTGTTTCATCAGTGTCATTTTTCATTAAGTAAATGTGTTTCAAGGCATGTACACAGGTGTATCCTGGTACAAGATCACGGATGTAATTTATCGCCACTAGACTTAAGGAGGATAAATCTCGTAATCATGAACACTTAATGATACCTTTCGGAAAGGAACCAATGCGGAAATATAACTAAAACATATCCACAGACACTCAATCTTACGAGTATTTTGGCGAAATACCCGCCTGATTCATACAAATTTTAAACCAGCCACTCAGGACAATACAGGGTTACTAGATAGTATTAAATTGTAACATGTGATTTCATTGGAAAAAGGGTTGTCTCCCCGGCATATTCATGAAAACGAAAGTTTATCAATCAAACCTATGAAGTACGGTGGTTGCCGACGATTGTGGTATTTATTGGGTTTTAAAACAAGGACCTTTTCCTTCCATTGAAGAGACTAGTCACTAAGGTTAGTTTAAACTTGCACAGGTATCAACAAAACGTAATATATTATGTAAAACAATGTTTAAACCACCTGCATATTTTCAATATCCAACATACCCTTCAAAATCTAAGACGAGTTAACAAACGCTTATATCATCGATTATTTAATTGTGGAGGCAGTGAAAAAGAGCTGGAATTTAAAATTGATTTTCTTATGCGGTGCAGAATCAATGCCGAAGTGACCTTTTATTGTCTGTTTTAAAAACGTCGTCAAAGCATTATACTTAAATGAAAAACGCTGAATTATATTAAGACGGATTCTCATGACTGTGTAAACACCTCAAATAACAAATGGAATGCGAACCATTTGGCCTAGAAATCCACAGAAATCATTGTATATCTCATACAACTTTGTTTTATGTCATATAAAAAACTTTAAACCCTAATGAGGACATTGGTGTAAGCTGCAAGTTGATATTTAAAATGCAGGTGACATATATCAAAAACAAAATCACAAACGATTGAAAATCAACGTATTATTTCTGTTCAATTTAGCCCATTATGATATATTTGTAAATGGATTAGTAACGCGCGTTTCGTTAACTTTGATGTCATTTTATACCGAAATGTACATAGCTAAATGTGTTTCTTGAGACATGTTATTGTTCTTAAATATGTGCATGTTGTATCAATGGTAATATCCGCGATGAATCGAAATTGGCACATGGTTTGTTTTAATGGTTGTGAAGACGGTTATCAACATCCGCACTGTATGTAAGAGGGCCATAAAAACAGTTTTCGTTTTGTTTGTTTTTTTTGTTTTTGTTTTTTTTTTGGGGGGGGGGGGCAATGTGAGGTATGGCTTACGTATGCAATCTGATTATTGCTGCAATACAGTGTATTGGACGTGTACTATAAACACTATACGATAATACTTCTGATCTGTTTAGAACTTACACACGATCGTTAAACGGAGCATATAAGAACGTTTCACTATTTTGATAGAACATATTATTAAGATCATACTGTAATTGAGATATAACAGATCATTCGGTAAAAATTTTTTTAGAAGGATACAACAGCTTATTAAGATAAAAACTATATCTAGGGTGAAACAGATAAATAAGATTAAACTTTAATTATGCAATCTGTGTTTCATTCAATTAAGCTCATGACATACAAAGTAAGGAAATGTATGATTTTCATTAAATTTATTATGATATCATAACTGAGTTCATAGTTTATAATGTGTGTTCCATGTTATCAATGTTTTACCTCAAAACAGAGACAGTATTTACAGAAACCTACGGTGACTGCCCTTGTTACTGTTTGTGTTGTATGAATGATAATTGTGGCGACAAGATGTTTGGAAATATAACTTCGCAACCCGTTTGTCTTGATAGATATAATGACGGGTTTCAACAGCCTCGCTGTATGCGTGGATGTGCGATAACATGGGATATTGCTCAAGTTTGCCACACTATGAAGGACCAATATGTTTGGGTTGCATATTATGGCATTAACTGTACTGAGTAATGTCCCGTACGATGTGTAAACAGAACGTGTATTATCAATGGAAACTGTTCATGCTAGCCTAAATAAACCAGGAGCAAATGTGAAAATTGCATAGGTGGTTTACACGGTCCAACCTGTGATCGTAAATGGCTCAGATTAACAACTAAAGATCACTGTAACGTGTGTGCTGATGGTTAAACATCAGCAACATATTGTCATCAATGAAGTAAAGCATGCACCACTCGTTCACCGACGAAAGTTCCAGGCTGTATCATGTGCGAAGGGTTTTATTTTTTCAAGAATTAAACAAGTCTACCATGTGAACCGACTTGTTTTGTTACAACTTATAACAGTCCAGGTGGTTACTGCGCAGCCGGCTTTATTGAAGGAAAATGGACCCTAACTGTTGTCCGAGTTTATATATATACACTAAATATAATCACTTTTAATATCAAGACTTAATGTCACTAATACAGAGATGCTTTATTATGCAACGGTATAATCGGAACATTTATTATATTCTTTCCGATGGTTAATAGAGACTTATCAGTGAAATAAAATTGACATGTCACAGTTTTAAACAGTGAAAGAATAATATGTATTTTTCACTATTTTCAAATTAAAGCCCGCTCTCAGTTTCAAATCACGCATCAGTGCGAACAGGTCTGGGACACAATTTCAACGTCGACATTTAAGAAATGACCAAACGTGAATATTTCATGCATGGCTACGCTACTCGTGAAATATACATTATGGTGCTCACTCGGTGAAATACATACGATCTTACACTGAAACAAACAATACTCTTTTATATATTTTACTTGAAGTAAGGAAACAAGCGCCAACTATCAACAACTCTTATATTTTCAGCGGATGTATGATCGACCAAGGTTGAAGAAACTTTGAATTGTTATTCCCAAATCGTGCCTTCGTGTAGATTTTGTTACTGGAATTGGTGTGTTTTAAAACGATATAATTTGAATAGTAATGCAAAAGTTTGATTGAGGTCGATATTACGTGTAGGTAAGCACTTATTATTGCGTAAACGTTCAGATCGTAAATGCAAATTGTTTAATTATTAATATATAAGCTGTGTTTTGTTTATCGTGTATGTTCTTCCTATCGAAAAAGGTAAATAATCACAAGACGAACACCATTTTCGCAATAATCAGCTAAATCAAACTATTTCGTATGCATTAATCCAATTGCATACTCATTTCCATATGCTGCTTGTAAAACAATTGCTATAGATGTTTTTTTTTAAGACGACAAATACGCTTTCTGTTCAGTGACAATGCGATTTTGTTTTATATCGCTTGTTTTCCAACAGTATATCCTTTGATGATATCAAGCTTGTAAATTTCAGATTTAAATCAATATATATTAAACCTTTAAGGGTTTTCACCGCAAAAATGGTTGCGAATATATGCATTGTGTATTTCAATGGCTGCACCCCAAATACGATATAATGAATATCACATCAACTATCAACTACCCTAATTTAAAGAAATCACAGGAGTCAAATTGTGATTCTTTATAACGATACACAATATGTATCATCCCTAAGTATCGTAGCAATGAGTTTGATTAGCAGTTCTTATAATATAGTTGGCATGATTGCGTTTCACCCTTTAAGCTCGCCAGTGGTGTCCATTGCTCGAGCGTCTGGCTCTTTCATATGCTCTTCGTCTTTGACGGAGTAAATTACGAGTGTCATTATAAAACCACGGGAGACCGAATCGTTATAAACTTTGACAGTGTAAATCATAATTTGATTAGGGAAATTATAAGTGTTCATATCGATGTTCGTGTAAAAACATGCATTCCATTCAAAAGATAACACAACCGATCGTAGTTCGATATAGTCCCCTTGTTAAAGGTTAAAGTTATGATATGTGAACTTCATAATGCGTTACAAAGAATTCAATTTTATTTTTTTTTAACACTTAAACAGATAACAGAGTATTGGATGAACAACAAACGAGGCTGTATTCTATACATCTAAGAAAGATACATTTGAGTAGTAGAGGCCCTAACCTGGTGTCAATCAGTCGTATGGCGTAGCAAAGTAAAGTTCTATATAAAAACGAACATGCATAGTTGATGGGGTTGTATACAGTATTTGGTAAAGAAGTTCTTTTGCAAAATTAACCTTTAAAACACTATTAAAAACGTCCGTTCTACTAACATGGACATTTGATTGTATGTGTGATAATTTGTCTAATACACCGTTTAATGCAAATGAAGGTTTTTTATCGACGACATAGGCTCGTATTAAAAAGTAAAACGTTTTTGCTATATGCGGCAACAGTATGAAAAATATTCAAACAAATATGTTACATTGACGGACTAGTGTAACTTGAAGGATATGTTTTAATACTGGGCCAACCTACTCGAATATGTCGTATGTTAATTGCTAATGCTGTCTCTTAAGGTCGCGTTTTGGTGACTGTAAGGTCTCGCTATTTCGCTCACTAAAACGCACTCTTGATGACACTGTAGAAAACACTCTCTAAAAGTTGTCGTAAGAATAGAATAAGTGTATTTGAATTGTATTAGTTCACCACATTTAAGTGCTTGGAGGGAATTAACGTACTGGAACATGTTGTTTTTTTGTACAAAAGGCAAACACTTTCCTAATAATTATAAGAAGCATGTATATGAGTCATTGGGCCGAATTCAGAACAATCACTCTCACTCACACTCAATGAGTTAATCCTCTATAATCACATAACGGTCCAGATAGTGAAAAGTATATTCGTATTCACAGGTGTGAGTGAGACTCAAGTGTTTTGCGTGAGTGGGACATTTGTGAGTGCTCGGCTAGGCCACTTGATCCACCCTCGAGGATTGGTTATGAATACGAATTGAATGAGTGCGAGTAATAAATGTACATGACAAGTAGAAAAGGTGAAATATATCAGATTTTGGAACAAATAAGGGACATCCTCGTTCCAAGAACATAATTAAGACACCAGGATAATCCATTGAAGTACGTGTGCTTCAAAAACGTTGCCTTCTACAAAAATCAAATTTTTCAAAAAGATGCGCCAAACGTATATTTGTTTTGTTTTGTAATGATCTTGAACGCCCAGCAAACCTGATGGTTGCGTTTCATCGATGGCTGCAAGAACATGCAGCTAAATATACGCGAAGTAAGCAGCCTAGCGGCATGAAGTTAGCGGCCTAGAAGCGTGAACTTGGCGGACTAGCGGCCTAAATTTGTTCTCTATTTCAAAGTTATTGTTTTTGCGTTTAATAGGGAAATACATTCGTACATAATCATAGCGGTCTTAAATTGTTTCCACATCAAAGCATGTTGATATGAGTTTTCCTCTAAAACAATCCAGCGGCCTAGCGGGGTGTAGTTAGCGACCTAGTGGCCAAAATCCCAAAAATATCAATCCAGTAGCCCCCCCCCCCCTAAAAAAAAAAGGATGAATGCTGATATTCGCTAAAGGATGTGGATTTATGAATATAACATTTAATTTATCATTGCTTTGGAAAATAACTCACATAAAATGTTTTAAAATAGGCAACAATTTTAGGCTGATAGGCCAACCTGGAGGAATAAAAGATATCTGTCTATCTCAAACTTGAAGCAGCTAGGCCGCCCGGCCGCTATTTATACGCCGCTAGGCCGCTTGACTTTATGTACACGGTTTTACACAATGTTCATGTTCATTTCAGAGCGTAGTCGGAGAATTGATATGTATTTTCCAGCCTATATTCAGTTGGATCATCATCATCATCATCATCATCATCATCATCATCATCATCATCGCATCATCACCACCACCACCAACATTATTATTATTATTATTATTATTATTATTATTATTATTATTATTATTATTATTATTATTATTATCATCATCATCGTCATATTCATCCCTTACCCTTCTTAAGTTGTTTTTCACTCCGAGGTGTAATTTCCCCATAAGAGGTTGATTCATTCGCTAATTTTAACCATGTGCTATTTTTAATAAAGTGTTGTCAACTTTCATATAATTTCCAAACGTCAAAGACCGCTTTATGCAGACTACAAAAGCAAGATTTTATACCAGTACATATTTAAATCATGTGATACAATGGAACACTTCTACATATTTAAAACAACAACGAAAAAACAACAACATGCATTTAAACGCATTTTGCAACAGTTATTTATAAGATTTTTTTGTATTAACCAAATGTTTTAAAATGTTAAGTTTCAGAATAACAATTATTGTCATTTGTTTTCTCGCCATATCTACCAGCAAGGTACTCAAATCGTCAAATAAACATATGTTTACTGTAAACATCACTATAGTCAAACAGATAATCCACTATGATCATGAAAACATACATGTATTTGTACTGTATTGGTCACTTGATGAAGTGGAGTGTTAGCGACGCGTGTGAATACAAACAAATCACTCCCCTTACTTCACTCAAGTGGTCACTTGAGTGTCCCTTACGGGAATGTGGCTTGAGTGTGAGTGAGAGTGGATGTTCTGAATTCGGCACATTGACTCAATCATATGATTTTGTTCATTCACAATACTTATGTGAAAAACTTCAGAAACAAGCTCAGTAGCCAAAAGTTTAAACATTACCACCGTTTAATATCACAGGGTTAACGTTTTAAAGCAGATTCTTCCTCGCAACATTCATCCACTCTATGTAAATGTCTGAGTGAAATGTGTATACCATGCTGAACGCCTAAACGAAATCGAATTTATTCATACGTTAACCCTGCATTAAAAGATAATAGAAAAAATCGTTTCTGCTATTAGCCGTTTTCAAAAAAACATTCATTAATGTAAAGTGTATTCTGATTGGCTAATAATGTCATGCGCACGACTTAATTATCTCTTATCGCTTAGTAACTCTTGCGCACGACATAGTTTCTCGTGCACACGACTAAGTAACACGTGCGCACGGCATAGTTACTTGTATACACGACTTAATTTTCTCGTGCTCAAGACAAAGTATCTCGTGCGCAAGACTAAGTATTCAAAATAAAAACGACATGTATAAGCTAAACCTTTCTTCCAAATGATTACCAATGTCAAATATTTGAAGAAAAAGACGTCACATGCCGGAACATTCCGAGCCAGCCAAGGACGGTTTTAAAGATAACATGATTTTTTTTCATAAAATCAAAGGACTGAAAGTTTTGTTACGTAATAATGCTATATCAAACCTTATATTTTGATTCACGAATTCATCTTTAAAAACTAGAAGGCAAGTACTTTTCAAAGTATGTTAATTTATTTTGATTAAAAATAAATTTTATATTATTTTCGCGAGATTGAATTAAATGGTTGTTGTTCACGCTGCTAAGCAATCTGAATAACTCAGTCACTACCGTTAGAGTTAATACGGACTTGTTCACGACATGTTACTGTAGTTTAAGGTACAATTTGGACCGAGATTAAACCGCTCAATGATTCGTGAATCTCACTTTTACTGAAAACTTCGTGATGTACTGATTGAAATAAAAATGCTCCTTGAAAATTCACTAATTTTACTAAATTAGTTTAATGGTTATAAGAATACACAATTTAATACACCTGAGTGTTTGGCAGTTTTTGTCTCATTAATATTTAGGTTCGAAGCAGTTAGTTAAAACAATAAATTGGACGTTCAGGCTTTGGTGGCGTTTGTTTAATGTTAATTCACAACTTTTTGAACATGTAGTATGCATGTATTTATCATTTATGTAGCTATTGGTCAAACAAATACGTGAAAAACACATCCAAGCTTTGTACAGGACGGTCAGCCGCCATCCACATTGTTGAAACGGTTGGGATACTGGTATATTTTGCTTACGAAGCATTTAATTTAGTCGCTTAAATGCCGAAAACGTTACCTTTATAAATAGTTTTACTTATGTGAGTAATGGCGATTTGAGATTGCGGTGTTTCTATCAAATAGCTCTAAGCGACGGCTTTGGTGAAGCTAGAATTTCTTAGAACATGGAACCTCTTCGGCATATTAACGAATGTAACGAATTCTTTGATATTAATTGTAACTACTTTACGGTTAGTGTTTGTTAAAAAACACATTATAATTCAAATTTCGTGGCTCTCGTGGTATTTTGAAAAGGAGGTGGCATGGCTGTCAAAATTCTAAGGAACCAAAATTAACGGGCTGACTGTATACTCGAATAAACATGATTCGCATATTCAGAATAATCACAAGTAATAAAGTTGAACAAAACTATGAACTCATATAGTTACTTATATCAGAAATGCTATTTATTCATCTTTATTGCCACAAGTATTTAGGCACAACATGTCAAAAGTTTGCCTATGCGTTGTTAAACTAGTCCGTCATCTTAATTCGAGTGCCTAGATTCGCTAACTTAGACGTGGTCTGTGTCGGCACTTTTTAGTTAGGCCAGCATTATTTTAATCAATTGTTTATTGAGGAAAAAGTAAAAAATATTGTCAAAAATGTTAATCTAACAATTCTTGACATACCAATTATTTATATATATATATATATATATATATATATATATATATATATATATATATATAGTATTTATGCATCTTTATTGCCACAAGTAACACATTATAATTCAAATTTCGAAAAATAGAACACAAATTCACAAACAAGAAACATAGAACAGCACAAAACTCTACAAACAGCACAGTGCATAAATACTATATATATATATATATATATATATATATATATATATATATATATATATATAGTATTTATGCACTGTGCTGTTTGTAGAGTTTTGTGCTGTTCTATGTTTCTTGTTTGTGAATTTGTGTTCTATGTCTTTGGCGTTTGCCCATTGCCACTAAACGGGTTTATGTTTAAACCTTTTGCTATTGAGCATGTTTCTGTAGCTTTTTGCATATATATTGTCATAACATATTTACAATATTTCGGAGCAGGGGCATTTCATCATGTCAAATTTCTCGTAGTGAGGGATAATACAATTTATATCCAAGACGAGATTGTCTCTTTGGGTGTATTTTCAGTGACATTAAACATTCAACTGTTCTAGATGACTTGCGAGCATAGGTGGCTAACATTTAATAATTTCTTTATTTTGACACTAAGACTTTGGGTCATGTTAACCCATACTGTAATATACCTTTGCCTTATTTCAAGAATTCAGGTCACGTGACGGGCATTTATGAATTGTGTGCACAGCAGATTGGGTGGCCGGCCGGTTTATAAGGATGTGTTGTGGGAAATAGTGTAGGTTTGGATGGCAATTAATTTGGGAATAGAAAAACTGCATTATTAGCGGTGCCCACGTTTGCTTGTGACAGTTTAACTGGGTGTTGTTTTGTTTTGTTTTTACATTTTTCGAGAAGTTTAAAAGCAGCTACTCTAGTGATTAGTTATCAGTAAAAATGATGTCAAAGCCCTGCAGTTACACGCAAATCTTGTGATAACAAGGTGAAAACAAAAAAAATCCGCGAATCAAGGTCACGGTGTTCGCGATCTTACGGACTATGACGATACAATTTGATTGATGTTGCAAAAAAGATATTATAAAAGAGGTTCTCTACATAGTTTGTGAAACAATTGTTATAAATTATAAAAGCCTTTCTTCACATTTTATAATAGCGAGATTAAGGACTGATATGTGTAAAAATGAAAATAGTGAAAAACAAGGTCCGGATGGGGATGATAGTTAAAGAATGCAAATTTTAAATGGTTAGCTACCCCATCCTTGATATCAAAACATCAAAATGTAGGTTAATGATAAAAAAGCATTGATAATGATCCAACGAGGGTCACTGTACCCGGGTACACCACTATTGTCAATATCATTAGATAGATATATTGTGTCCAAACCAAAAGATAGTAGAGAAAAAAATACGATATATTTAAAAAATGAAATGCTGAATTACATGTTTAACATTAGAAAAGGCGCGCCAAGACAATGATCTGTATCGGAGTAGTATGTTAGTACGTGATACATTCCAGGGAAATCAAATGTCCCCGGTTAATCAAACGGGTCAAACACGATCGTCTACATAATATACTTGCATTGAAAGCGAACGAAAGCGAAATGCTCGAGAGTGAGCTTCAAATTTAACCATGTCTGAGACAATGTCTGGGAACGATGTGGGACAAGGCATGCGGAGATACATTCAGTCATTCCTCACCCATCATGAGTGCAAATATAACCCCTCCACCCCCTTTTTAGGAGGAGGGGGCATGATTAGAGTACATCTCAAATATAATTTAAATTACGCTCTTAGGGATTCTATGGCTGGGGTGTCTTCCATTACAGTTTTATAATGCATATATACATATATAATTCATAATTTAATTGTGTTTGGGCTTGTCGAGACCTTCACCTTGGTCGAGCAACTTGGTGCTAGGTATCACTTGGTTAGACAATCCAAAAGTGGGCTATAAATATCTAAGTGGGATTTATGAACTAATATCAATTAATTTTGGAATGGATATAAATAACACTGATAATCCCGTCGCTGGAAATACAAATTCTGAACGAGTCTGCTGCTATAACATTTCTTAAGACCGGGAACGTCCTAGTACTTGTCGTCCCGGTGGTATTTCCAGGAGATTGCTGATGTTGCATTGGCTATTGGCAATTGGTGGTTGCATGATTGCGTTGCGTTGCATTGCCATGAGATTGCTGATGTTGCATTGGCTATTGGAAATTGGTGGTTGCATTGTTGCGCTGCGTTGCGTTGCTATGAGATTGCTGATTTGCATTGGCTATTGACAATTGGTGGTTGCATTATTGCATTGCCAGGAGATTGCGGATTTTGCATTGATTATTGACAATAGTATCATTTAAATGCAGACAAAAGTGTTTGGGTATCCAACTTTGCTTAACAGGGTATTCCAGCACGGGTAGGTCATATGTCACTATAGCATTAGCATAATATGATTACATTTTGAATATACACTAAATACAACGAATTAGCCTAGCCTCTCTCGGCTTGCATGGTTCGTTCCCACTCGGACGTCCAGCCGTGTGTAACTAAGACATATTATGTAGTTCGTTTGTTTTCACGGCCATATATTGCCATTCCTTTCCTAACTATTTGTTTTAAGCTGTTGTACCAATAGCAGTTATTGTATAGCAAAGTTATTATGCTCTATCATGTTGGATATGTAGAAGTAAAGTCAGGAACTATCAATGTCGTTTTTTCTGGTTTCTGTTCAAACGAAGTCGTAAAATAATGCCTTTATATCCACGGTTTAAATACAAGCCTAGCAATTCATTGAGTTTATCTGCCCAATACCTGATGAAAACATTTTCATTTTACGAATTTTCTTTAAAACATCCCCATAAAAATCGGGATCAGTAGTACTATTAGCAATGAGCGATTTAAGACTACTAGTGTTCTTCGATATATTATTATAATGACCATTAACAAATTTTGAGAACGTTTTCCTTAACTTATGATATCGAAAACCCTGTTTTAGAAGTTTACTGCGACAGCTGAAATTTTTGAAATCTGTTCAAACCGATTCCATGTGTAAAAAAGTAAAATAAAGACAACGTGAATATTGGAATTGCAATACTGCATGGTTTTGACAATGTTAAACGACTCAATCTAACTTCCTTATATAATATTACTCTTTGGAGAAGCACTGGGTGGAAAGGTGCCCAGACATTTTCTGAAACAGGTTTGGCATCCTCAACTGCTAAATAAAATTGTTCTGCCCTATCCAATTGTACACTCGTATACATTATTAAAAGTGACAAGAATCATGTTGATGTAATGATACAATCATATGTTGGTGTTTTTTACTTTTTGCCGTTGACTGTTTAGATCATTATATTAGATGTTTTATAAATAAATAAATATTTAAATCAAAGTATAATGACATTTTATACCGCTGTATAGGAGTAAATCCTCTTCTACAAAACAAACGACTGATTCATATCTTATTCAAATTCAGAGTTTGGGTATTTCTGATTATTTAACTTCCTTTTCTTTACAGCTAAACATTGGTTTCGACAGTCAGTTTAAGTAGTAAAAATCTACTGCATGGTTAAGAATGAAGAATGCTTCAGGTGTGTGTTAATTTGGTATAATATACAATGTCGTTATGTTTTACTTAAACATGAAATTATTACTACAATGGCTAATATGTAATTACGTTTTTTTTAATTAATTTCGTGTTTTGTCAAATTTGTCAAGCTGAATATGGTAACCGCTGTGAAAATTGCAATACGCAGTCGATTTGTGTTAAGTGCAAAGTAGGATATTGGAACATTCATGGGAATTGTGCAAATACTTGTGTTACACCAACGTGTACGTGTACCAAATATTGGGAATGTCTTTCTTGTAAAGAAGGTCATTATGATGTAGAAAAAGGGTGTAATAAGTTATGCCCCTCTGGATGCAATGGCCAACCATGTAACAACGATGGAATGTGTTTGTGTAAGCCCCATTTTACTGGAAACTCATGTGACTTGTGTGTAGACGGCATGTATGGAGCAAATTGCTCAATGCAATGCAGCCGAGGTTGTGAGGGGAATAATTGCAGTCAAACCGATGGATCATGCACCTGTAGGGAATATTATAGTGGTGAACAATGTGAAAACTGTATCAAAGATCGGTATGGGGAAGACTGTTCAAAACCATGTAGTATGGGTTGTTTAGAGAACACTTGCTCTCCTACTGATGGAAAGTGTGATTGCAAAGAGTTTTACAAAGGAGATACATGTAACGATTGTGTAGACGGGCTTTATGGTGAAATTGACTGTAATCAGAAATGTTCTTCTGGTTGCAATAGCGTAACATGTAACCCCAACGGAACGTGTTTATGTAAGCCTGATTTTACTGGAGATACATGTAGCACTTGTGTTGCGGGTAAGTATGGTGAAAACTGTTCTATGAAATGCAGCCAAGGCTGCGAAAAGGGCACCTGTAGCTCATTAAACGGAACATGCAACTGCAGGAGAAATTATAGTGGGGAACAATGTGAAAACTGCGTTGCAGGTCGGTATGAGAGTGACTGTTCTAAACAATGTAGTCTAGGCTGCTTAGACAACACTTGCTCCCCTACTGATGGAAAGTGTGATTGCAGGGAGTTTTACACAGGAGCTAGATGTGAAGTGTGTGAATACGGACGTTACGGGGACGGTTGTTTAAATGCATGTAAGTTCTATTTTTCATGTAATATGATATATTTTAGGCAGATAAGGCAAAGAGCTAATTATCTCCTACACTCTCTTATGCCATTAGTTTACATTGGTTTAAATCTGATATAAGACTAGGAAGTTCGTTTAAAAAATAAACTGAAGGCAAACGTGCATTTATATTCTTTGAAACACGGATGATAATGTTGATTTTTAAACGCATTCGAATTATCAATTTATATTCTCAATCGTTAATTATAAACTCAACACAAACTTATATTTGTATTTACAAATGAATTTTTCCTCCTGTTTTACTAAACCTTTCTCTGGCAAATGTATTAGGGGTACAAGAGGAAATGTGCGAATAATGTGTGATTGTATAAAAGTCAGATATCAGAAAGTATTTGTATTCCATATTATTGTTGTAATTATAACACTAAAATATACCTGAAGTATTTGTGTCAGTCTACAAGTTCACATGACATAACCTTTTTGTTTGAAAGATGAACATGTGTATGAAGGATTTTCTATTTATCTAAAAAAATGTTTTAAGCTTCTAATGTTCACAAAATTAGTTTTTAAAGCCAGGAAAGCGTACTTTTAAAGTGCCAAAATAATGTTTTCATATGACAGAACACATTCATATAATATCATAAAGTGACAATAAAGAAATCCGAAAAGAATCGGTAAGCCTCCACGATTAATTTAGGTTTTAAATATTGTTCATGTTTGTCTATGCTAAAATGATTATTGTTAAGCATTGTGGGAGTGTCTAAAGGTGCATCCGTACATTGCTAATGTTTATTTTAACAATAGATGGCAAGTTAACATAGAATATGTACTCTTGGATCGCTTTATAACATCAGAGCGAGATTCGTTAGCACTTATCTACCATAGCAAACGCATAAAATATAAATAATGCTGTAAACACAAGAATTCTTTGAAAATACTTGCTCTTTACAGACAGGGAGTGGAATTAGAGAGTTTGCATTTTGAATAAATGTGAGTTCTGTCATTGATGTAATTTACCTTTTTGTCAGTTCCGATCAACGTTTTGAATTAGTCACTGAATGAAGTAACTTTTAAATGTTCATATACTGTTAATAGCGGTGATGGTAATTGTCCTGAAAGTTTGTTTAAATAGTCTATCTAATATGTCACTTATTTATTTAGTTGACAAAGTGCGTTATGGTTTGACGGCATTTAAAGGAAGATCACTGTGATGAGAGAGATTTCCACCGAAACTGTCTCACTTGCGTGTATATGTATTGCATTGATATCGAAGCATAGTCTAAAAGGCAAATTGCCTTTCTGCGTTTCAAATAATTATTGAACTACCTCATTAGAACATAAACACTCAAGTGAACTACGTTAAATATATGGGGACAATATGTTTAAAATATGTTTTCCATTATATCAGAGTAATTGCAGAATTCATTATTTAAAAAGGATAACGGTACTAGGCAATAATTCCAACCTACAAAACCAAATAAAGAATAAACATTTCAACCCATCGTTTTGAATATTATTTATTAAGTATTTATTGCAAATGGACATGGCATTTATTTAAAACGTTTGTAACTGTTGTCGAAACAACCCTTCAAACAAAAACACGAGTACGAGTATATGAATATATATATATATATATATATATATATATATATATATATATATATATATATATATATATATATATATATATATATATATATATATATATATATATGTGTGTGTGTGTGTGTGTGGTACAAATCAAAAACTATTAAGAGAAATAAAAAATATGTATAAGTATCGTGTATCAATCAAGGGTTCTGTTGATACAATAACTATGATGTGTTATTATTAAAAATTGCATGTACGTATATACTTTGAATAAAATCCATGTATTGATTATAAAACTACTGATTGTGCTACGAAGACTACAACTATGTCGAGCCTATAAGAAAGAACTTTTGAGTAAAGTAAAATCCAATTGTACTAGAACAAATCGATTGAAGTCGTATTGTTAACTTCCTGGTTATTCTTTCAAAATGTTTGCTTTGAATAAGGAATGATAATAGTGTTAACATAGTTTAAAGCAAAACAAACACATGTTTTAATGTATAACAGTACTAAACAAAAGATGAAAACTTTAATGAAGTTGTTTGTTTATTAAAATAAGAGAATAATTTATCAATATCAAAATCAAACATAATCGGACATGTTGATTTCGCTGTAATAACCTTTGCCTTTGTTATTAAAATTGTAGTTTGTGAGGGTTGTTAATTTTGAAACACCGGTGCTAGCTTTGAGTGTACTCATCCGAATTGGTCTTGCCTTCCCTAATCAAACTGTGCTTAGTGCCAAAATGTATGTTCCTCTTGTGAAGTAAAGACGGATTTTTGGATTTGAAAGCAACTTTTATCTGAGTTGTTCTGCTGGGTTTTAGTAGTAAAAGTAGATGTAACGATGTCGGAGCACAAAAGAGTAATAAAACCGTAGATCACACGCAAAAACCTTAATGCATAATCATACTAATGATTGAAAAGTAAACAAAAGGTGGAAAGTGAGTCAGTAAAATGTTTAATGACGATGCTTTATGCGATGTCTGTGTACAAGACGAATGCTAAGGACATAACTGTTCTGAAATATGTATTTCGGATCTGATTGTAAAGACAATTATGGAGATTATATATGTGATGCTGTTGTTGGTGATTGATTTGGCGACGGGTATTTGCTTACACCAATCATTGTGTACACACCTAGGTTGCTAAGAATAACATAGTCACTCATATATGTACAATTAGGACCATGTTCATCGTGTTATTGTCGGACTTTACTGATAAGTGTTGTAAAGATATATGCTAAATACGCGATTGACAAAATGACAAACTTAAGTACATGAAACGTTATATCTAAATGTCTTGTGATTGAAATTAATTACAGTAAAGCGTTTTCACAGATGGTACTGTATTGTTTTTAGTTAAAAATATATTTCGCCAAAGTAACCAACAAAAAATGGACTAAATAATAAGTGAACAGTAAACGTTTTGTTGTCACAATATTAAATATAATGCAATTGTTGACGCAAATATACAACTGCTCATTTTACTGTATGCTTGTGATAAAAATGAGACAAACCTGATATTTAATTGAGAAACTGCTCCTAATTCTGACGTAATTATGTCATAATTTTTACCTAGCACCGACTATGACTACTCTTGTTGCTTACAGTTAAGCAAAACACTTAACATGTCGGAACACGTTGAATTATATTTTGATCAGTTCACTCTTTCACATGGTTAGTTGATGAAGTTGCAGTAATTTGATTTTCTGAGTTAAACACCAAACAAATAAATGAAAATCAATAATTAAATATCAGATTCTCAATATTTCGTGAAGACCTCCCGCTATGAACCCAGTGGGGTACTGCAACTAACAACACTAAATGATTGGAATAATGTTGTCGTTGTAAACCGTATCTATATTTCAGCTGAGCAGAATCATCCGGATGAAACAGAAAACTTTCAAGCCGGTGCACTTACAGGGGGAGTTATTGGTGCTGTAGTAGTGCTAGTGGCTGCTATCGCTATAACTGTTTTGGTTAAACGAAGGTTTGTCATAATAATAGTATTGCTTTATGTGTCCTACTTGTTGGCACTATTCTATCATATGGGGTTTCATATAAGTTGTTTTCGGAATCTGTTTATTTCCACTGATCATGTTCATTCATATTTCAATATTATCATTTGCAGATATATCCGAGTGTAACTTTTTGTCATTTTTGGTTGAAATTATTGTAAGAAATGTATATGTTTGATGCTGTTTAATTGCAAATGACACATCAATATTTGTTTGAACTTGTTAACAATCATTCTTCAGATTATCACAAAAGGAAGCACAAGATTATGAAAACAAACAAGAATCTACAACTCCTGGTAAAAATGCAACTCAACCAGGACCATACGAAACATTAAATACCGGCCGCATGGAGTACAATGACAGAAAGGATACCTACACCAGGTTGTTCACGACAGGACAAGTTGGAATGGCAAAAGGTGCAAGCCCTAACAGAAGCACAGTGAGTCTTTTGAATGCTGTAGGTGGTGAAAGAGACAAATCTGGACCGTATGAAATATTAAATGCAACCATTTTAAAAGAAAATGAGATGAGTGATACCTACAATAGTCTTTTCACAACAGGACAAGCTGGAGGTACAGACAATGACAATTTTGAAAATATTTCATGGATCATCTAACAATAAGTTCGGATTCTCACTCATACGCAAACACGATGCTAAGGCAATAACAATATCATTGAGAAAATAACAACACAAGCCAACATATGAACTCAAATGTGAAGAAAAGACAACACAGGTCTAGAAACGACACACAGGTCAAGAAATAATCAAACAATTGGTTTATTGTTTAAGGTGTTTATCTTTCGAAGCGCTGTTATTTAATTCAAAGAAAACACAAATTTTTATTTTAGAATATTATATTGTTATAGTGATATTAATTTATACAATAGTGGATTTTTGGAAGATAACTGTCGACTGTGGTAGTATTGTTGGAACTTTTTTTTTAGATCTTCGTAAAGCTTTTGATTTTGTCAAACACAGTATTAATGTACAGGAAATACATATGTATCACGTTTTATGTTCCAGCTGTAGGCAATGTGTAAATTGGTTGTGACAAAAATATGCATTGCAATATGTTTTAAAGTAATGTTCCACAAGTATCCGTTATGCAACCATATTATTTTATTTATCAATTATTTAAACCTTTTTATTCTGAACAATTCCTGTATTTACCCCTTGTCTGATGATTCTACTTACATTCATCTGTATATAGAGTTAAAGTTATTCAACTATCATTGCAAAAAGTTACAGCGGAAGTTATAAAAATAATTTCTCTATGTAAATCCAAGAACATTGTATAGTCCACAGGTGGTCATACTTGACAACTACATTGTATACAAGACAAGCACGTAGCTAAATGTATTATCTTCATAAAATAAAGTCATAGTGAAAACCATGAGCAGTACAAAGCTATTGTTCTACGTACATCAATGTTCGGGTACTGTGAATACTAAAATATTTCAAACAAATGAACGATCGGCTGTCAAAGATCAAATTAACTGGTTACAAAGATCCCTTGTTCATTTCCTGCAGATATTTTCTTTCAGAACTGATTGTTCACAAATTGAATACTAGTAGACGAACTGTTTTTCATTATTTAAAGCTGTTACGATATAGCATTAGGATAAAACTACAAAAAATAATAAGGTAACATGATATAGTAATTTGCTATGCATAATTATTCTACATGTGTGTATGACAACGAATGATAATAATTGAACTTAATCTTTTTTCATTACATACCAATCATAAATCCACACTCAATGCAAGTCGCAGAACACAGTAGTCCGTATTCTACTTAAGTGCAATACGGACTTAAATGGATCACATTTTTTTAGAGCGCGTATTAATGTGGCCTAACGAAACCGTTTTAGGACATACATCCATGACAAATGCATTCATGACACATAACTGTTAATCATGTATTAGAAGATATAGTGATAAATGTTCATAATAGATACAACATTGAGAATATTCATATTCATAACGTTATATTAACGTCCACGTATTCATATAATCGGGCGATATAAGGTTCCTTAGCGGAAAGTAATCAGTCTGTATTGTATAGATGTATATATTATTCCATTTTCAGTTAAATTATTCAACATTTCATAATTTAAAATGACTTTACTTAGTCTATGTATATATGTATATGTTTCATTTAAGTTGACGATATAGCGCGAATTTAAGGCTTTAACATTTCATCAATCAATGTTTGGATGTACATCGTTTCAATTATTCATGTTTGTTCAAATGCTTTTATTTGTATTTACAAATTCATTTCCCTTCCTGTTTCACTAAACTATTCACTCTTCAAAGGATAGGGATACAGAAAAAAACTTGCGAACAATGAAACATAATGTAAGGGACAGAGATCAGGAAGTATTTGTATTTCATAGGATGTTTTGACAATTGAAACCAAAAAGGAAACCTGAAATATTTGCTTCTGTATTCATTACATGTATAATAAAACAAGAGGTTTGCTTAAAAATTGTCGTTTATAATTCCTCAAATTATAATAAAGTTAAGGTTTGTATAGAACACTTACTATTAAATCTGTTGAAAACATGAGCGTTATGTAATTGTTCCAAACAAATCAATCGGGATTCCGTGACATCGAAAACTGCAGTTTCATTTTCGCAAATATTTCTAGAAACAGAATAACTTCTGTGACTTATTGTTTCTATACCAATAAGAATAGTCTTAGATTTCAACTTCTACAAATTAAGTATTATTTAACGTATTTCTAATTAAACGGATTTAAGTGATCGTTTGAGCACAAGGCAAGTCTCCAAGCCTAAAATCTATTTAGATTTTCGTAAAATGAACTTGACTGAAACAAGGAACTGAGGAACAATGAACATACTACAAAGAAATGGCCGAAAGTGGACATCCCTGGTATGAAAACGTGTGTTTATAATTACCCACATGTATCAGTGCATTTGTTCAAGTAGCAAGAACTTGCAATGTGTATGTTGCATATGAACATGGTACGTATTATCAATTCCGGATAAAAAGGAATGAGCCACTATGGCTACGTTACTAGTCTACGGAAATGCAATGTATTTAAGTAAAGTAGATGAACATCATTGTGATAGTAAAAGAGTCTAGCTTGCTTAAGAGTCCATTTGTTTCGGTATTTCTATTTTATAGCAATGGTTTATACATATATACATACAGGGATAACGTCATTGTCATTTGCGAGTCATGTTTAATGAGCACACGTTTTCATTTTAGTTTCTGTACAATTTTACATTTTATAAAAGTATCCATAAAACACTCAAAAACAAACATCTGGACCAGGGTATCAATGATAATATAGAAAAAGGGCATTCAAGACAGCTTGGCAAGAACAAACAGTTAAACGAAACAAATTAAACTGTGAACTGTATGGCAAATTCGAGCAGTATACGTATATTGCAAAATTTATAACCGAAATGCACACACAGATTTTGCTGAATTCTTCTAATATTCTACCAGTCGGTCTATTAACACGTTGTCTCAACCTTTACTTTCTGTTTATTGATGGTATTTCAATCAAACTTCACAGAGATGTAGAATTCGATGATGAGTTTGGTCTCGCATAATACTAAATCTCTTATCTCAAAGTTTTTTTTAACAGTTTTTACACTGCATTTGTTTCAGGTATCAAATACACGAAATGTGTAATCAGCCCATTTACATTGTATGAAGCTATTTTAATATATCTTAAGGAAAGAAAACCTACTCAATCAATTAAAATTTTGGTACCAAATATTTACGATCATTCATTCATTCATTCATAATACAGTAAGTTGTAATGCATCATCATTACAGTTAGGGCCGTTTTCTTTTATGTTTTAAAACGACCTCTATTGTTATACAAACTCTTTCGCTCAATCGAGTTGAATATTATTTAGATAACAAAAATAATACGCGCAGTAAGTATGACTTGATCAGGATGTGTGTTTGACATGCTGTATATCGTAGGTAGACAGAAGCATAGACATAGATTATGCAAACGTGTAGTTGGTTTAAAGCTGCACTCTCAGAGATTGATTGTTTTTAATTTTTTTTGATGAGCCAATTTTTGCGCATATGTCTGGAAACCAGTGATATATGACCACTGACAAAAGAGCAGATTGCAGTTTATGTTTACGTTTGAAAATAGATGTTATATGGCTTAAAGCGTTACAATTTACCAAACTATTGAGAGTTATCTTATATAACTGAGTTAAAGTCCCTGATGCCAAAATGAGATGATTCTGAGACAAAAAAATAAAAATTAAAACTGTCAATTTGGGAGAGTGCAGCTTTAAAATAGAACATTGAAGAACATCGCAAATAAAAACCACTCTCTGCACGAATGAGAAATTAGGTCGGGAAGGTTGGGAATTGCCCTTTTCCTTTCCAAAATGGGTTTTGCATGTCCAACTATATATTTGCTTTGCCTCACCTCAATTTATTACTGTACAAACAAATGAAAGTGTATAGAAGCAGATTGTAAAGATAAATGTCGATAATGAGTCATATACAAAAAAAATTGTTCAGATCGTTTTTTTCGAATATCATCTTCACTTGGAGTAAAATATATGAACAGGAAATTTATAACTGAAACAATGATAAATGGATATGGCCTTGTGACTATTTGTGTCCATTCTTAAATGTCTTTTGTGCATTTCAATAAGCTCACACTTTAAAATTAGGCTAATGGATGTGTCTATCTAATATGATTGTACTGTTCATACAAGTTTAATTTTATGCATATTAACGGGTCTGTTTTATAAACGTTTGACTTTGTATTATTTTGTTATTTTATATTGCTGCATAAATCATACCTTATCTCACATTGAAGGCATTAGTCAGATGATCTTTATTTCTGATTATTTTACTTCCTAGTTTGTCACGACAAAGATTGGTATCGGATATCAATTGAAAAAGTAAAAATCAACAGTGCAGTGATAAGTAGAGAATATTTAAGTTATGACAGGAGCTGGAGTTATATTTTTTATATCTTTGTAGTTTAATTGAACATACTATCATTACTATAATGGTAATATTAGTGTTATTGTGTTTAATAAATGTCGTGGTTTGTGAAAGATGCCCTGTTGCTAAGTATGGTAACAACTGTGAATACACTTGCAGAAACCCCCATTGTTTCTGCAATTCATTTTGGCACTGTGGATCGTGTGAAGTTGGATATTGGAACATTAGTTACAACTGCAGTTTAACATGCATGTCTGCAACTTGTAGGTGCACCGACTATACAAACTGTCTTTCTTGTAAAGAAGGATATTATGGATTGGAGAGTAAATGTGACAAGAAGTGCTATTCTGGATGCAATGTCAATAAATGTTATGATAACGGAACGTGTGAATGTAAGGCAAACTTTACTGGCAGTAA